>NW_028288581.1:1396666-1745833 GCF_059628265.1 Tinamus guttatus | reverse complement strand
TTGCACCTCTGCTCCTATTTTAGTTACAGGTATAACTTAATTTAATTCTCAAGTTCTGGGCCACATCCAGTTTTTGGCAGGGATGGTGCTTATGCCAGATTTCAGCTAAAGTTCTGGTAGAGAAAACCCTCTTAGACAAGATGATAACATCTTGCAGATCTGACGTCCCCTTCCTTCTTTTGTGAGACTTTGATGCTTAGATAAAACCTCTTCCTCTGAAACCTCACTGCTGTACAGAGGAACAGGTAAATACCAGTGGTTAGTGTTGCAGAAACACTCGGTGTGTTTGCGGGGCTACAGGACTAAGGTCAATGCTGTTTTTCTTACGCAAGGGCTTTGCTGCTTTCAGACAGCTTAAAATGCCGTGAACTGCTTGAAGCTTCTGGGCCTGTTTCCTTCTCTTAAAAACAAACAAAGCAGCTCAAGAGAGCTAAACAAAACGGGTGGTTTGGATCAAAGCAAGTCTTGCCTCACTAAATGAAAAAGGCATTCAGCATGGTGGGAGTGGTCAGTGGGATCTTTAACTGTAAGTATATATATTTTTTGTAGGTCTACTCAAAGTTTTTGTTGGCAAAACGCATGCCGGATAATGTGGTTAGGTACATTCATCCATGTAATGCCTTGTGTCATTGGGCATAATATCATAGAATCATAGAATGCTTAAGGTTGGAAGGGACCTCCAGAGATCATCTGGTCCAACCCCCCTGCTCACGCAGGGTCACCTAGAGCACGTGGCACAGGACTGCGTCCAAGGGGGTTTTGAAGATCTCCAGAGAAGGAGACTCCATAACCTCTCTGGGCAGCTTGTTCCAGTGGGTTGGAAGGTTATGATATGGTTGGAAGGTTAGGAGTATCTGCCAAAGAATTTGAGTATAGAAAAACATATTTCTTTGGCCTAACAAAAAGGAAGTTAAGTGACACAATCTCCTTTCCATGAGTGTCCAACAGGACTGTCCTTGAATGGGTAGGTGGAAGTCTCCATTGCCAGTTATGGAATGAAAATTGAGTAACTGTTTGTAGGAGCTGAATGAAAGATGTCTCTGCGACTATTTGAACTAGTTTGCAATTCAGTAGTGCAGAATTGGAAAAGATAAGTGCTCTATTTGATGTTTGCTCTATTTGAAGCCTGGGTGAGAGAATTTGTCTGCAACGATCAGCTTGTTTGATCCTGCTCTGACTCTGCATACTCTAAGGGCTGCGGCAATGGGGATGGATCTGCACCAATACAAGATGAGCTGCCAGGCATGTGCTGCTTTTAAAAAGTGAAAACTCTGCTTAAAAATCACATTTCTCTGTGAACTATCACACACTGTTGACTGTTGAACAAGCACAGCAAATTTTTAGCTGAACCTTGGTTCAGTTCCTGCTTTTTTAAAGAAGTGATTTACGTCTGCCTGTCTTGAGTGATATCTTTAGCACAAAAGAAAAATTTGATGACCAAAAATTTATTTTGGAGTTTCTATCAATTTGTGTCTATAAAGAAATCCTTTTTTTTTTTTTTTTTTTTTTTTTTTTTTTTTTTTTTGCATCTGAGTTAAGAAAAAATCCCCCTTAACTTAAAAAATCCCATTCCCTCAAGCCCCTCAAGCAATCATGTTATAATCTATTTTGATATTTTTATTAAGCTGACTTGGGTGGGTACCCTTTTGCTGAAGAAAAAGCATCCCAGCTTCAGATAAAGCTCAGAGGATCTTGCAGATCATTAACCGTGTCCTATGGAGTTTGGTGCGTGGTTGTGCTGCTCTGGGCCCCCGCTGCCCCGGCACAAGTTGAAACACAGGAATTTCCATCTCCACGTGAGGAAGAACTTCTTTACTGTAAGGGTGACAGAGCCCTGGAACAGGCTGCCCAGAGAGGCTGTGGAGTCTCCTTCTCTGGAGATCTTCAAAACCCACCTGGATGCCACCCTGTGCCACGTGCTCTAGATGTCCCTGCTGGAGCAGGGGATTGGACTAGATGATCTCTAGAGGTCCCTTCCAACCTCAACCATTCTGTGATTTTTTTCAAACAAGTGTTCAGTTGGCTGCTGCTCCTGCCTGACAGGCAGTAGAAGTACCATTGCAGTGAACTTCTTTGGATGAATTGTTTCATAGGAATCTTGCTTTTTCTGAATGTTAATTGAATTGGTGTCTGTATATCTAGCATTAAAAAGTCAGTTACCAAGCGGCAGAGTCGCAATTTGGCAAGGGAAAGCTGTATGGTGACACACATGATTATTTTCCCAGTCTCTTTGGGCTGTCTTGGAAGGGCTGTTCAATAATTGCTCTGGATGTATTTAGCAAAAAAAAAACAAAAAACAGAGCCAAAATATAATTGTGAACACTTTTTTTAATTATTATTGATGAAAAACATAAAAGGAGAAACAAATCTAATGACAGTTACTACTATCATTCATTTCAATTTGCAGCTTATATTACTTTTTTTGGGGGGAAAGCTGTAACTAGAAATAAACTTGAATCTAGAAACTATTATTTTTAGAAAAAATATTAATCCCCTTTTTAAGGGAAGGCTCTTCTTTTAAAAGATAGATGAAGTGGCTTGGATTTTAGGACAAAATGCTTTACCTACTTCTAATTTGATGGTCCCTGCTGAAACATGTCCTGCAAACCTTATTTATGAAGTGCCAGTTATTTATAGCTTAGCTATTTTATTTTAAGAGGAAGAGGTAGAAGTAGGATAAGATTTATTTTGTTAAATGTATTAATATTCTTAGGTATACAGAGTACTGTTGTTTTTTTTTTTTTTTTTTTTTTTTAATTTCCACCAATAATGGCTCTTTTGTTTATTTCAGACACTTTCCAACCTAACGTATCTTCCAGTGGTTCCTTTTTGTAAAGATTCTGAATGGACTCGCAGCCAGGATTGGTGGTATTGCAACTCAATCGTATGCTGTCTTTGTATTAGAATAAGTGGAATGAACAAAACTTCTTAGATTATGTGTGTGTGTTTTTTTTTCCTATAGCTCGTCTTTCTTTTAATAATTTGTTCTTTTCAAACCTTACTCTTGCTTCCTATATTTGTTTCCATATTTTTCTGAAACATAGTAGAGGACAGAAGTATGTGACTCGGGCTCTTAGAGCCCTAACTAGAGCAAGGGAAGTAAAAATGACCCATTTTTTAATGAAAGATTGTAGTTCCTGGTGTGGGGTAGCCTTCCAGGCACTGTTGGCAGAATGTGAATTGCTTGTAGAGATGCTTGAAGGGGTTTTGCTTTTGTTATTTAAAGGACTGGGAATAAAAGGCAAGTTTTATTTTTTCCCTTCACGTATTACATTAAAGATAAAGCCCCAATAATAGCCCTTGGTGTTTGGTTAAGCTAATTGTTCCATCCATCCATCTTTTTCCGTATCCTATTATAGCTTCTCGTCTTTTTCCATAGAGCATATATTAATATCTGTTAAATATGTGGGCACAACTTGCAAGGGAAAAAGTTATATAAATAGTAGATAAGATTTATGATTTACTTTTTAAAATTTGCTTTTGAGAATTAATCTTTTGAAGAGGGCATTCAGTTAGACTTCACTGTATTTTTCTTCTTTTTGATTTCTCCCAAGATTTACATTTCTTAATAGCAAAGTTTGCCTATGTTACGTACCCCAGACAGTGCTGGATCACGGATTCTAGTTTAGCAGACATCTCAAAAGTGTCTCTTCTAATACCTTTGTTTACACAGAAGGTACAACCAGCATAAATTTGGGATTATGATCCCAAAGCATTTCATGATTTATCAAAACCATTCTTTTCCCCATTTATGTAACTAGTTGGGTTTTCATGAATAAAATTATCAGATTTTTCATATTCAATTTAACAGACCTGATTTTGGTTATGGTATTTGGTGGGATGCTATTTTGTATGTACTAGTCTGTTGTATAGGATTTCTTCATGTCTATGGAGCCTAGGTTTTATCAATATGACCTAATGCCATTTAGAGATCAGGAAAATAACATTTCAATCCTCCATTATAATAATGCACTTAACTTACTGTGAGAGACCTGCAATTAATTCAAATGTGCTTGAATTGCATCTGTTAGAAAGTATCTCCTGTTTAAGTATGTATGGTTAGTAAGGCTTTCTTGTGGGTGATGGATTGTTTCAATATATCGCTTGTTTGGTGGAATTTGGGACTTGTCTCCATTTGACTATTGTGTTCTCTTTTTATGTGATGTTATTCATATGCTTGCAACACATGTCCTGAGTATGGGACCTTCCTCAATGCTGGCCTCTAGCGAAGGAGGAGGACTGATGAGTGTAGCTCCTTAACGTAAATAAAAGCAGTGGTGTAAACCTCTAAAAGCCGTCAGGCTTGAAGCTTGGTAACTTTGGACACGAGCTAGAAGCATCCTCTATGATAGACAGCGCACCTGTGTGTGTGTGTAAGGAGGAACATAGCTACACCTTGGTGGTGCTTTTGAGTGATGTCAGTGGTTTAAATTAGGTGCTTTACAGGCTAAAGTTGTGTGTTAATTTTTGTTTTATTAAAAGGGTGTTTTGAAGTGTTTTTCCTACCCTCAGATCTGACTGTAGGGAATTTAAGTAATTTGTAAAGAAATGTTATGCTAAGTTCTAGCCTTTCTAGTCTTGGTGTGGTGGGGGGTGTGTGTGTGTGTTTTGTGTGCGTTCAAATAAAGTATTGGTTAAAGGGAGGTGACAGGAAGCTGTGCCATTGTGTGTGTGATAATTTCAGCACACTGAAGGATGGTGCTCAGTTTGGTCATGGTTTCCTGTCTTAGCTAAGTGAGAGGTCGCTCCCTCTGAACTGAAGGAAATTTATAAGCCTAAAATAATTCATGTTTGTGGAGTGGGGAAGTTTAGGGGGTCTGGGGAGTCTCTGACTCCTTCAGAACTCAAAGTATTTGCTCTTTAAGTCAAAAATGCGTAGATTTCAGGGAGAGACGATCTCTTTTTCCATGTAAATCTTCTGAGGTGAGGTGGAGATTCTTGGCTTGGAGACTGAGCGCGAGTTGCTTTTGGAAGTAGACTAGGCTTGTCTGAATTGCATCTTGCCTTGAGGCTGCTCTCACGACGGGTTTTGAAGGTTTTTCTTCAGAGAGGCGTGCTCCAGAGCGCTCCTTTGTTCTCCCATGGCTTGGCCCATGAGGCGGTGGTGGTTTTCTTCTTCCATGCGCTACTCTTTCTACTTCGAGTTGAAAGGGAAGCCCTTTGGGTAATAAGATCAGTGCTCTCCGATGTTTGTGTTGCAGCTTTTGCCAAGGCGTCCCCGCTTCAATAACTGCCTCACAAACTCCTGAAGAGCAGCACGGTGTGGCACAGTCAGGCACCTCCAGTGGTGATTCATCTCTGAGTAATGAGCATAAATAAAATAAGCTTCTCGATTATTATTTTATTTTTTCAGTTGAGCCGGAGGTCTGTTGCATGCTGAAACATCAAAATACACAAGTGTATTTTATACTGTAACATTGTGTGTGTCCAATATTAAAGAAAGGCTAGGATGGAGTTTAAAAATATTTTCTAGTTATTCAGTGTTTTCTTGGCATGCCTTTTTTTTTTTTTCCCCACTCTCTCCTTCCAAGCACTTTTATTCTATAGGAAGTTTTGCCTTGGAGCAAAAACAAATGTTGGCGTTTCTTATGGATCAGGAAATCATTAAATTCAAACAGCTTCTGGGTGTATATAAAAAAAAATTGAGTGGTCTAGTGTTTTCATTCTTTCCACTAATTCCTTCTTATGCTCTCTGTTTTAATCCTTTGGGGTGGGGAGCTTTATTTTTATCCCCAAGTAACCGCAGGCCTAGGCCAGCCCTCCTTAATTTAGTGCCCGACTTCAAGGGAAGTGGGATAAAGCCTTCAGGAAGGAGTAAGTACCAGCCTTGAATAAGCAATGAAGAAGCCTGTTGACCTTGTCAGGGCAGGGCTTTAAAGCCCCTACTCACCTGTGGGGAGGGGAATTTTCCTGAAACCTTCAAGGACTTTTATTGCTTGTTCTCTGATAGGCAGCCGGGTGGCTTAGTCTGCTTGCACAAATAGAAATCTCCCCCTCCAAGTTGCGTGGTTTCCCCCTATGTCTTTTAAAGGATTATGGTTTTACTGTTTTACCTGTAATCGGAGGGAAATGCTGCCTCTTAACAGGGAGCTGCTTTCGAGACTGCTCGTGTGCTCCCCTGGGTGTTCCCACTGGAGTAACCCGCATCCGCCTCGTGTGGTGAATGCTCATTACAGGCAGCCACGCCACCCTGACCTGCAAAACGTCCCCTTTCTTCTCCTTCACCCCGACAGGAACTGCAGCGCGAGCTCACAGTGAGGTGACGGAGTGACTAGAGCGGTGCTGGTACCTGCTTGTCCGGGCAAGGCGCGCCAGCGGGAGTTCCCTCTTCAGCCTTCATCTCACTGCAGGACAGCTCTGTTTTAATGCTGTTCTCAGTGCTGTGTCACGGGTGTCTATTTTGGTTTCATTTCCCCCCTCCCTGTTTTGGCTATCTTCCGAGGGCACAATTCCCATCTTGCTCTGCAAGCGCTCGGGCTCCAACTCTGGAAGATAAGATTAGAATATGGAAGGGAAAACCTTGCTGATAGCTCCCCTTCCAGTTAATTCTTCTCTAATCCTGTTCAAATTACAATCCTGTTGAAACCACAGTGAAAAGCCCTGGAAGAGACCTTGTTATGTAGGGACTATCTCTAGGGCTTTCTAGGCAATTTTGGTGTTCTCTTGCCTACTTTAGTACAATACTTGGTTCTTTCTCTCTACTTTACATACTTTTCCTTACTATGACTTTAGAATCCGAGGTCCCCTTTCAAACTTTAGATCCTCTTTCAAACAACGTTTCTCCTCCAGTGTTTTCTGGAAGAGGTTTTTTATCGCTTTAGCATCTGCAACATTTTATTCCCTCAAGGCGTAAAGAGTCTGTTCTGCATTTTTGTCTATTCTCGGTATTGAGACGCTTCAAACCTGTTCTTCCTGTAGAGGATTTCTTGAAAGTGTGTATGTGTGGGAAGCAGTGCTACTACTTCAGATGCAGGGAAAGCCTTTGAAGAGTTGGGGGAGAGGGAAGAGATTCAAATCTGAACATTTCTTGTTCTCCTAAGCATTGAGCAGCCTTATTTGGGCAACTGAGTAGGTTTCTTTGAGTACCTTCTTCTGGGGATGGAGGGCAGGAATTGCTCCAAGAAGCAGGTTGGGAGGGATGTTTGGCATCGTGGCTACGTAGCAGGTCCCACAGCCTGTGCTGTAGGAGCGGAGAAGGGCCGGGGGAGCCTGCGTGGGGCTCTACTCCCATTGCTGTTAAAACGTTCACGAGCTCCACGGCCTCGCAGCAGAGAGCTGTGGCTGAGGTCAGAAGGGACCTCTAGAGATTATCTAGTCCAACCCCCCTGCTCAAGCAGGGACACCTTGCTCATTTATCAGATGTGCTTCTTACAGGGCTGACTACTTGGTTCACCTTTGGATTTCTTAAAAACTTTATAGTGCTGAGGTCCATATGGCTCCATATTTGTTTCGCCTGGCAGGCCATGAAAGGATTTTGAGAAGGCCTGTTGGCTGCCCTGTCCAGGATGGGTGACATCTCTCTCAAGAATTCATATTCCTGCTGGAGGAGCCTTTGAGGAGCTAATGGGAGCCCTTGGGAATGGTGAATGTTGCAGGCAGTGGCAGGGCTGGAGGGGTGTGGAGTTGTTTCAAATAGAGCATAATACAGAGATGAAAAGGGAATGGAAACTGGGCTTGATAGTTTGGCTTTGAGAATTTCCTTTATCTTATGTCTCTGTAGTTGATTCAGGTCTTGCATTTTTTGCCTCTATTGCATGTTCCCTTTCTTTTTGAAAGGGTGGAATTGTTTAATTCTTTGGATTTAGGGCTTACTATATAATTTAGCCAACAGTGGAAAAAGGCATGTGATTGGCCTAGGACCAGAGAAGAAGGAATAACTGGTCGTAAGAAGGGGATGGCAGTCATCTTGTAATATTTTTTTTCACAGTAATACCTGATATGTTTTTGCCTGTCACCCTAGCAAACAGGCAAGATATTAACTTAGATTATTTGCATGGTTTTGATTTTATTTTTCCCTACAACCAGGATTGTTCCAGCTCTTAATTGCTATAAGTGGTCTGTATAAGAAGACTGTGCAGCCAACAATAAATAATGCTTTTTTTGCATGTTTTGAAGTAAGGATGAGAGACTATTCATAATTCCTCTGATATAATTAATTCTTTATTCAAATTCCTCCCCAGTGTTTTTTTCTTTTTTTCTTCTTTCCAACAATGTATAAATTGTAGAGTAGACAGTTTGTAGGTAGGATGTGAGTGTCCTGGTTTGTATTATGCTGTGCAAGGGAACTGATTAAATTAGCATCCAAATTCCATTAAACAAGTACTAGTATTGTTCTAACATTTGGTTTCTGCAGTAAATTATTTTGGGGGCTGGATTTTATGGCTTCGGCATCTGAAGCGGGAGAATTGTGCAGAATATATGTTCCATTGTGGCTTCCAGACCACAATATACTAAAGAATTCTGATGAAAACAAACTGGGTCATGACAGAAAATGCCTTTCAGACTGTAGGGACTTTCAGTGCAGCTGAAAGCACAACTTTGAACATTAGATTTAAGCAAAAGTGTAAAAACAGCACTCTTCCCCCTCCCCTTTCTCCCAATCTGCCCTGACTCTGAGTCAGGGGATACCTTGTTTTCGTTAGCTTTGTTCTTTTCCCCTTTTTCCTGCCTTCCACATCCCTGCTTAAAGAATTTGTTTTGCTGGAGGAAAATGAATCAGAGTACATATAAAATAGCACAGATGCAGTTTTCCATAACGTTGCTTTTCTGAACTCCATTCCGTGAACTTTTGACCGACTTAACATCTTGTAACGCTGATTGCCATACTACAAGTATTCATGGTGTACAGAAAATAAAAATTAACCCCATGCATGATTTTTGATATATTATCCTCATTTTCTGTGTTACAAGAAAGAGTAAATAACTGTTTTTTGGTTACTTTCTCTGTACTAGGTATGAATTTTTAGGCTTCTGTCTTGTACCCTTTTTTTCCAATCAGCTTCTCACTAGCCCTAGAGGTACTAGAATCTTTCCTTGTGCAAAAGTCTTTCATATTTCTGAGCATCCTCTTCACCTTACTTTATACCTCTTTATATTGTACTCTGTGCTATGTTCCTTTTCAAATGTATTTCTTTGTCAGAATTTCACACAGTTCTCAAGAAGCAGCAAGCTGTGGCTTAATGTTTTCCATTTTGTTTTTACTAACAACTATGAATACTTCTGGTCTCTTCTGACTGACACTGAGAAGTGTGCTGATGGTTTTCAAAAGACTGTCTACAGTGAGTCAATACCTATATTTTTATATATAAATATTTTATATTTATATATATATTTTCTCACAGATTGGAGATAAGTCTCTAAGTTAGCTGTCATTGTGTGTTTGCTCATGTGTGCTGATGTGTTGCTCCCATAATACAGAAACCTGTATTTTTTCAGCATGAATTTATTCCATCTTTATTATTCCACATGTCCACATGTGGAGTAACATTGCACATATTCCAAATAGTCATTTACAAGGATTTCATGGTACTGTAACTTTTGGTAGTTTGTGCACCTGTGCAAAAAAATAATGTAACCAGATCACTTCTATAGTTTCCAGAAATAGAGGCCATGTGTGTGGAGATTGTATGAAAGATCTGATAAATGATGATGAAATGTTTGAGAGTATGGTTGGGGTCACATCATTCTTTCTTCTTCGGAAGTCATGTTCTTAGGAAAGTATTTTCCTCTCAGCAGGAAGCTTGCCCTTTCTTCTGTCTTATTTCCTGTGCTCTCTTGGAAGATGGTTTCCATCACAGAACTTTAAGAAGGGTAAATTTTGTATTCTAAGAAGCAAAATTTAAAGATCATCAGGGCTTTGGTGGAAGTGCTGCTGTTAGAGATTCATTGAATGATGAGCAGGAGGAAATGTTTTATAATTAGTTGGTGGTTGTGTGATAGGCAGAGCAGTTTCATGAAAAGATAAATTACTGTTAAAATGAAGTTAGGTTTCTCCATTGTGTGTTTAATATTTTTCAGTGTTATTTATGGTGAGGCAGACACCTAGCAGTACAGGATTTATATGGCATTATTAAAGGAAAAGATATCCTTTCCTGTAAAGCCAATGTACCCTGAGAACTGCGAACATGTACTAAAAGTATAAATTGCTCACTAAATCCTTCAAAATCTAGAAAGAAGTGGGTTGCTGACTTTGAGCCAGGGTTTCTCAACTGGATTTACTTAGAAATTGTGTACTGCTTTTATGCAACTATAAATTTTAGTGAAGTTTGAAACAATGGAACTTAGTTTTTGTTTGTGAATGGTTAGACAGGTGGAAAGGGCTATCTGTTGATGCAAGCAGGGTAGTAGTTCATATGGCATAAATGAAATATAACATGCTTTCCCTCACCCTAGCTGTGAATGTTGCCACACTTGCTCAGTCATTCATCTCTGCCGACTCCCTGCTCTAAAACTCAGCATGCAGTGAGCTTGGCTGTTCTGGGGCCCTGTTGCATTCTTAAAGAAAACCAGAAACAAGATCTGAACGTGGTATAAATCCCACATTATAAATCCCGAATTTTCACCTCGAGCGCTGCATCCAAATCATAAAACTCGCCTAAAAGTTCTTTAGCTCCTTTACTCCATTAACAATGTGACTTCTGGTGCACTAACTTTTATTTTTGGTTTGTTTTGCTTTTAAACCTTTGCCAGGACGGGAGCAGTTCCACGGCCTTGGCTCTATGTACTGCCGCGGAGCAGCTGCTGTGATCCTCACGTACGATGTAAACAGCCTCCAGACCCTGACGGAGCTGGAAGACAGATTCTTGGCACTGACGGACACTGCAAGTGCTGACTGCATTTTTGCTATTGTTGGAAATAAAGTTGACCTCACTGATGACTGTGCTTTATCACCCGAAACGGAGGAGGAAAACAGACCTGAAAAGCCCCTTGCCAGTGGTGGCTCTACCAAGGTGCGAAAACAAGTCCGTGCAGAGGATGCAATTGCGCTCTATAAAAAGATACTGAAATACAAGATGCTGGATGAGAAGGATGTTCCAGCAGCTGAGAAAATGTGCTTTGAGACCAGTGCAAAAACGGGATATAAGGTGGACTACCTCTTTGAAACTGTCTTTGAGATGGTAGTACCAATAATTGTACGGCAGAAGGCTGAGGGGCCACAGCAAACTGTAGACATCACTGATTACAAACCAGCAAAAAGGACAAAATCTGGTTGCTGTGCCTGAACGACCTATGTGGTGTAGGGAAAGGGAGGGACTGTTCTCTGTAGCGATCTGAAGAGTAAGAAGCGCTTAGATTTGCTAGAGAAGTTTAAAAAAATAAATGGACTAAAATGGTATATGAAAATAATAAATCTGCTGAACATTAAAGGTTTCTGGGAAACTCTAATTAGGAAAACGAGAATGAGTGGAAATTATGGAACAAGATTTGCCTGTTTCAAAGGGCTCTGAAGACACAGTGCGTGTTGGTGCCATTGGTAGTGACAATCATTCGATCAGTCTTGCAGGAGTCGTCCTTTTAATGACGCGCCGTTTAACGTTGCATGTAAACTATCTGTTTATGTACCGTATACTGCTTTCACATGACTATCGCCTATCTCCTTGTGATCCTGACTTTGGAAAATTGAATACATGGTACTTTTTTATTCTCAAATGAAAAAAAGAAAATCCAGGTATAATTTATATTTGTAGCAAATAAAGGAATTACAGTCTTTTAATGTCAGCTATGACAGTGTAAGATTCAGAAGCTGTACTATTAAAATCACTGTGAACATGGACTATTCACATGGAGACTTTATTAACATGAGTTCAGCTTCTTTTGGGGGCTTTCATGTGTTACCAGGTACCATAAGGTATCTTGCTGCTTTAGGTTAAGTTGCAGGAGAAAGTTGTGTTTTTTTTGTGTGTGTTTTTTTTTTTTTTCTCCTCCTCTTTATATCATTTCATTTGTAGTTATTTTTTAATGTGGTTTGCAAAGTTTGTGGTTACACTTTGTTGCCTTTTTTTTTCTTTTTTTTTTCAATTTTTTTCTTTTTTTTTCCAGATAACCTTGACACCTCAATGATACCGAGATGTTTAGTACCCGTGTTCCTTCTCCCTGATAACCCGGCGGTTGCGCCCTGGCAAGGCCGCAGCTTGCACTTGGGTAGCTCTGTGTGACACTGCGTAAGGGAAGTGAGCACTAGCATTTTCTGATGGGAGACAGGTTACTGCTGCAGGCAAGGGAAGAGGAACTGCCTTTTGTGCGCTAGGAAGGCGCACAGAGACACACTCATGAGGTGTGCAGTGTCTCTCCCTGCTGTAGGGAAGAGGATGGGTTAATACTGCTCCCACTGCTTCGTAGCCCTCTCAGCTACAAAGCAAACATATGCCGTGACCCAGGATCTGACAAAGACACATCATAACCACAGAGAAGCACTGTTGGTGAAGTGCAAGGAGGGGCAAATAAGAGAAAAAGGCCACTCATGTGTTTCCAGTTCTGCAAGTTTTTGAGGAGCAACTTGTGTGTCTTCCTCTGAATTCTTCTGGGATCCATTCCTAGAACTGAAGGGTTGGTTGCTTTTATGTTTGGTCATTCCCTTTCTCTGTCCCACTCAACTTGTTCAGTGTGTTCAGAGACAATTTCCACTCAAACAGTGAATTAAATTATTACTGAGTGCACTTTAAACTTTTTTTTTTTTTTTTTTTTTTTTTTGCCTACAATATATCCTATTGAGCAACTGGCTAAAGGTCAAAGCAGCTTTATTTTCCCCTTTCAACATTGTGTACAGCACCTGTTAAGCATGGTGAGGAGTAATGGCTCTTGAGAAAAAACTGCTGCCTGGAGGAGCGGTTCTTTTGTCGTCTTTTGGATTTGCTAGGGGCCTATAGTTCAGTGCCTCCCACTGTCAGATACACAAATGTACCTGCTTTATGGTGTTCAAAACCCAGCTGACTATAAACAAAACCCTCCTAGCTAGTAACAAAATCCCAAGGCCACGATCTAGCCTTTCATCAGGATTGGATAAAGGAAGAGAGGCTCCAAACCTCAGTCTTACTCATGACTAAAGCATTAGGCCAACATGTTTGTCACAAGTCCAGCACTGTGGCAACTGCCTGTGCAGGGCTCAGACGCTGCTGCTGTTCCTTGAGAAAGGTCTACACGTGGGGTAAGAGGGTTGTACAGCTCAGCCTGGGAAATTAAATAATACTTGGAAGTTATTAGTGAATGATGAGGAAATATGGTCTGTTAAAGGTGCATGTTGGCTCCATTTCTTTACTGTTATTCCAAGTCAGATTGTGCCTTCAAGTAAAACCTGAAGATTTCTGGAGTTCAATATAGGAAAGGTAAATATATTTTTAAGTAATTTAAGCTCTGCTTCAGCGGAGCTCCATTTTACAACACTGAGGTGATGCCGTATCTGCTGTAGTCATGCCTATGCTATCTGCAAACATGCTTAGTCCAGTTCACTTGGAGGTGCACAATTATTATTACTTTTTTTCCTGTCTTGTGGTAAGTGGTGCTGTTTTTTTTTTTTTTTTTTTTTAGGAAATATTGCTTTTTTTTTTTTTTTAGGTAGTATTAAAATCTGGTCTAGTCCTGTTTATGGAATCAAACCGTTTAGGTTATTTAGCTCTTTTAGCACTACTTCATTCATTCCCCTGCTGCTTATGCAGCTGTATCCTGATATTGCAGGACTGCTAAAGACAATTTTTCCTCAATACTACACAATTCTATCAGAAAAATTCTTCTTTGTTTACTGAAGTTGCAGCACAGGAACTTGGAGCTGAGAAAATGGCACTAAGACATACTTCTTGGAGAGAGCCTTAATCACACAAAATCACACAGAAGGGTTAAGGTTGGAAGGGAATTCTAGAGATCACCTAGTCCAATCCCCCTGTTTAAGCAGGGACACCTAGAGCATGTGGCACAGGGTGGCATCCAGGTGAGTTTTGAAGATCTCCAGAGAAGGAGGCTCTCTGGGCAGCCTGTTCCAGGGCTCTGTCACCCTCACAGTAAAGAAGTTCTTTCTCACATGGAGGTGGAACTTCCTGTGCTCCAACTTGTACCTGTTACCTTGTCTTGTCTCTGGCTACTACCGAGAAGAGTTTGGCCCCATCCTCTTTACACTTTCCCCTCAGGGGATTAGATTCCCTCTCAATCTTCCCTTCTGCAGACTAAACAGGCCCCGCTCGCTTACTCTTCCCTCATACGATAGATGCTCCAGTCCCTTAATCATCTTCGTGGCTCGATGCTGGACCCTCTCTAGAAGCTCAATGTCCTTCTTGTACTGGGGAGCCCAGAACTGCACACAATACTCCAGGTGCGGCCTCACCAGCGCTGAGTAGAGGGGCAGGATCACCTCCCTCAACCTGCTAGCAAGACTAAATCTTAAGCGAACAGTTAATATACTTGCTTTTGACTAGCAATGTGCCATCCAATAGGATACCCTAGGCTTGGCCTGTAGTAAGCTGGGCCAGAACTACACTCATTTTAAATGCTAGAACCTGAGCTAACAGTCTTTTTGCCAAGTGTTTTGGGGGAACAACAAATTCCTTGCTTAAGTGAATTATGTTTGTGAAGATTGTTTATAAAAGTTACTGTTTCAAAGGATGAGCTGGAGAAAAGTCAAGCGATACTGGAGAACTACTGCTCTTCTATGGTGTGTGGGGGTGTGTGTGTGTGGCTTATCGTTATTAGTGCAAAGAACTTGGGGATGCTACTGGCACAGGGACCGCTGCACATGTAAAATCCATCGTGGGATCAGTAAGGGCTGAATTTTGGGTGTTCCTGGGAGGCTGAGAGAGGAGCCAGACTCTGAGCGTGGCAGAGTTGTTGGGTCATTTGTTTTGGTGTCATTGCGCCCTCACGTCTTGCGCTCGCGTTTGGTGGAAAACCCCATTGTCTGCACTACTTCCCCTGTGGTGCTACCCTCCCTGCCTGCGGGTGTTGGGCTCTGTGATGTATTTGCTCCTTTGGGGGCTGTCCTTGCAAGGAGACAGGCACCTCAGCCCGCAGCCTCCAGCAACGCCCTGCACCGCTGCTGCTGACGCTGGCGCCGCCTGAGGCGGCATCGGCTGGGCCGCAGTGTGGCTTGCGCTCCGCATCCCTGGCGCCTAAGGCTTCCGCCGCTGCTTCAAGTTTTGGGAGATTGCGTTTCCCACTGGGAAAGAGCCACCTGCCTGGCACTGCTACTGCGTGGGGGCAGTTGGACCAGAGGGCGTCCATAGGCCTTCTCTAACCACTGATATCCAGTGATTTTAAGATGGTTTCCTGCCCAATGCAGGGGACCCATCAGTACTCAAGCAACGATCCCCTCTGGCCATTTAACTTCCCAAGAGGAGGTGCTTTGGAGATGTGAAGCTGTGGCTACAAAGTGATTTGAATTAGTGCTCCTCAGTGCTTTGCAGGGTGCTCAAGGTTAGCTCCCAGGGTGAAATCCTCTGGCTGTTTGAGGTAGTCTGTGGGTTTTTGCGGTAGCTCCCTCCCTTTAAAAAAAAAATTAAAAGTGATTATACGTGCCTTGGAGAGAAGGACACAGAACTGAAGTACATGACGTGCAAAAATGAAGTACAAAAGTTCAAGTCGGCATGACACCATTACTATTTTTTTTCCCCATTCCCTGGGCTATGTGCCTGACTGCTTAACTCCTATGCTGCACTGACCCTGTGCTGAACAAACTTGTTAGGAACAGATTATGTGAGGGCAGAGAAAAATAAGATGTAAAGCAACTCTCAGATCCCTTACATGCAGAAAAATTAACTGCGTGGAAAGTTTAGGCAACATATTAGCAAATGAAATCCACTTAACTAGCTCTAGTCTGCATGAATTTCCTTAAAGTATTTACTGGGCTGAGTTGCCTAGTAGAAGGGAATGTTGTAAGTCTTAAGTGATGAATGTTTGATCATCCCACAATCATCAATGTCCAGCAAGACCTGGAAGAGGTAGATTGATGACTCTAGGGCACTTGTTACTAGCACGTGTAATTTAAAGTGATGGGCAAATATGGGACAGCTTTGGCTAATACTGCTTCTAATATGTTTCCAATTCTGAGCATAATTCACCTTAAAGTGCCGCATGCCAGTTTTTCCTAACAACAGATGAAATACTATCTTAGTAGTTCAGTTTAAACATGCAATTCTAGAAACATAACTTCCCTTTTAGATCTTTTGTTAATGTCATGGGGAAAGCAAATGTATAGCTGCTTCAGTTGGACATGGGTTTTGGAGTTTGTTTTTTCTGCCTTAGGGGCAAGTAAAATAATTCAAAAAAGTAATTGTTATGTATTTGATAGGAAAGAAAAGAAGGCACTGTTTACAAAATAGAAATCATCAACAAATAGAGGTGTAGAAAAAAACAAATTTTTATTTATGATACAGGGAAGATGGAATGTAATTACAAAAGCCAATAGACACCAGAAGCAGGAGAGAGGTAACTGCTGAAAAAAATACCACCATTTTTAAAGTCTCTTCAAGTTTGGTTTTAAGTGTTCAGGTATATATAACCAGACTACCTGAATAAGGAAGCAAACGAGTGGTTTGAAGTTGATTATTTTCCCTCTCTGGCATCAGTGACAGGCAACTTTCCTTCTTTTCATAGAAGGAAAGAGCAGCTTTTCTGGTGATTTAGTGTGGTGTGCAGTAGCATGGTTCTCTATAGGAAAAGATGGTATCGAGCAGATACCTGCTTCCTTCGCCCTGGGTGTACGCTGATCGTACTGCCACTGTCCTCAGCCACCAGGACTACATGCCTACTACAGGCAGCTGGCAGGCCGGAAAGGTCTGGGTTTGAAGATAATTTAGCATTGAGCAACTTACCCTATGTGCGATAGGTGTTTCAGTAGCACACAGTTAACAGCTGTCTGAGTGGCTTCGTTTCAGAGGAGAAAAGCTGCGCTGCGAAAAATACTCAGTGTTGATGCTGTGTGCGTAGTGTGACAAGAACAAACGTTCACAACAGAACAGGAGTGCAGGAGAGCATTTTAGTGACCCTTTGGCCTGGGATATATCTAGAAAAATCCATATCAGGCTTGTAAAATAACATGCTGATTTTCATCATAAAGTCTATCAAAGGAGGAGAATCACTGCATTTAGTGGTTGCTATTTTTGGAACACCTGTGAGCTTTTCTGCTATTACCAATGCTAAGAAGATAACAGGGGGTGAGGCTTGAAAAAACAAATACAGTAAAAAGGTTATTGCTTTGAGTTTGTTTGAGATGGCCACATATAAAATACTGACATCAAAGTTAGATTTTAATGCTGGACACAAGCCTTGTCCTGGGTTTACGTTCAGTGTTTTGCAAGGATTTAACACTTGTTTTGATCACCATACGTTAACTGAGCGAAATACAGCTGTTAGTGTTTACTGTTGTGACGAATACAATTAATAGAATAGATACATATATTCTCTTAAAGTAAATGCAGTGGGTAGCTGACCAAGGTAACCATTTATTACTGAAAGTTTTTTGGTGTTTCAAAGCTGGGAGTATTTTTATCAGTTGGCAAATGACATCATGTTAGAGAAGCAAAAAATATATATATCATAGTAGTAGAATAACACAGCACTACGTATGTGTGTTATACTCAATTTGTGTTGCACCTAGGGATGAGGTAATAAGTTAAAAAAGCACCACATGATTTATTCAAATGTCTAAACATCATAGAAGGGTTCACCGTATAAGAACCGCGGTATAAGCAGGTTCCTCATACTATGAAGGACTTCTATAAATTTTTCATACAGACTTGACATCTGCTGATATGGCTTCGGATGAGTCCTGCCTTGAGTGTATCTGCTGAGGGCTTGCTTTGGAACGGCTGGTCAATCGTAGTGAGCCAGAAGCTGTATTTATTTGCAAAGTAGTGACATGTCCCACGTGCGCCATTGCATTCGATGAAAGGAGTAGCCCTGAAGTCTTCCAGGCAGCTCCCGGGAGACACCAGCGACTGTCCTCCGCCTTCATCGCCAGCCGCCGTGTGCTGAGGGAGACAAGGAGGGCGGCAGTCAGAGCGTAGCCTTGGGCACTGTTGTCAAAAACTTGCCCGTGGGGAAAGGGAAAAAAGGAGTAGAACTGCTCCTGCTTCTCATCTCCAAAAGCTCAGGAGCAGAGAGAGGGCCAATCAGCTGCCAAGGTAAAAATTTAAGGGTTTGGCTGTACCTTAACTATGCAAAGGACCGATTTCATATGGTGATGTCTCTTTGAACTCTTCTGACAAACATCTTAAGATTGTCACTGTTAGAAGTAGTTGGAATCAGAGACTAATTTAGGTTAGAAGGGCCCTCTGGAGGTCATTTCAGCCAATCCCCTGCTCCAGGAGGAGTTAACCTTAAAATTGCACTAAGTTGCTCCAAGGGTCTGTCAAGTTGTAAAGAGTTGCAAGGATGGAGATCCCGCAACCTCTCAGAGCCAATTGTGCTTGTGTTTGATTACCCTCACTGAGAAGAATACTTTTCCCCATATACTTAACTGGAATGGACTATCTTTATACTATCTTTAATACTCTGCATCACAGATGAACAGCACAGTGGGGAAAAATAGCCTCTATTCTAATAAACAATCCTCTCTATGGCACATTCATTACCAGCAAGTTAAACTCAAATTACGCTTCTTTAAACCACTCAACTCTTACCTTTAACGTGCACTGGGTTAATAAGCTGAATTTTAATTAATTTGTTTTATCCAAGGCATTTCTAAATGCCGTACAAGAACCATATAGCTGCATTTTTGAATGAAACCATTTAATGTCCGATTAAAAACTGAGGGAATTGGAGATATATATATAAAGAAACCTGACAATAAAGTTGATCAATAGTTTTTGCAAACGTAGGGACAAATCTCCTGGGCACATTCAGTATGTTTTGCTGCCTCTGTTTTAACAAACACCATATAATTGCTTGTGTATGAACAAAGATGTACACCTTAACTGCTTGGCTTAGCTGCACAGGCCTACTATGCTCATAAAAATGTGTGACAGAGGTGTCCACGTTTTAATAGCAGAATGGACTTTAATCTTTGGCTGGTGTGACGTGTGCCTGAGGTCTAAGGTGTTTCCTGTTCTGTTTGTTTTTGTTTGTTGTTTTTTTTTTCCCTTTTTAGCCCAGTGACGAACATCAGCTGTCTTGCAAAATCTCAAGATGATGCCAAACTGAAAGGCTGCCGTGCTAAGCTGTGAAGTTCAGAAGCCAGCCTATTCTCTTGTCTCTCTGGAAGAGCAAAGCTTGTAAGAACAAGGGATAAACTATTAGTAGCTTTGACACTTCTGCAGTGGGAGCTGGAGAGTCCTGTGCTGCTTGAGCACAGGCTTGGGAGCAGGTCTGCTCGACTACTCCTATGCTCACTGTACAGTTTCCTACTGTCATTTCTGCAGTACCTATTCTTCTAATGGCCAGGGCTTTTTTTTTTTTCTGCAAGTCCTATGCCACCCCTACCTTTTAAGGACACATTATAATGAAATGCCCTCCCTACATGAAAATTTTCGGGTCTAGCAGGGCTGCTTGGGCAAGGACCCATGACTCCTCCCATCATGACTGGGCCTTACCCCAGGGAAGGAGGTGACAAATTTCAGCCAAGGAAGCAAAACAATATGTATTCTGAGATAACCAGGAGTGGGTGTAATTTTCCTTTGGTGGTTGCACAAGATGGAAAAATTTCGCAAAGTGTGTACAGCAAACACTCCACTTGCTTTGAGCACTAGCTGAGAAAAATGGGGAAATTTATCTTCTGAACTTCTTCCCAGTGTTATGTTCCTTGGTACTGGCAGACTTTGTCCTAGCAAGCAATTCTTGTCAAGGTGACAACTTTGCCCTTAACAATGCCTGCTATTTACACAGGGCTTCACAAATGTTTGGTTACTCCACAAGCATTCCAAGCATTAATTCTGAGATTGGTATCAGATGTGTTTTACAGGAGCTAAAGAAATGTCAAGTGTAGGGCTGGTCAAAAATTTTATCTGCCTTTCCTCTAAAGTTGTTTTCTGTAACTAGCTGAAAAATATCAGCTTGCTTTTTACTTTTATTTCTGAAAAATTAAAACTTTTGCAAAATAAATGATTCATGGGAGAGGCTGACTGAAGTTTTTCTGCGATGTTTTCTGCCAGAGAAATCCTTTTCTTTCCTCTGTTTACTTGGGCATTCAGTCCAATGTTTATTGAGTTTCTAGGACAGGTCTACAGCAAGTCAGCCAAGTGAGTGTCTGTCAGATCATTCACGTGAACATATTCTAGCTGCTATTATTTACTATGTTACTTCTTTTGGGTGCCTATGTGATCCTTCTGTACAGTCTAGATCCCACAGGTAACAGTTTGGAGTTTAAATGGGCAAGAAAAGCAGGAGGGGGCCCTTGATTGGGTCTCCTAGGGCACATCTACTGCAAAGCTATCCCATAAGATGCCATTTCCTGGTTAAAAAATTGCAAGATTATATGAGATTATCTGAACAATAGGGTGTATGCAGCTCCTGCCTACAAAAACAAGGAAACTCTCTAGACTAGGTGAAACATTTTAGCTTCTAACTCCTCTACCAAACATCACTGATTTTGAGTTGCCAAAAGAAAGGGGAAGGGTTTGTGTGTTTGTTTTGTTTTGTTTTTCTAGGTCAGTGTCTTCCTGGTGATACCTATCAGTAACTCCCACTTTTTCTCTAGATGAGAAAAGTCTTTGGAGGCTAATATTGCACCTCAGTGCACATTTATTTGCTTGTCCGTGGCTGTCCCCTGTGTTCTGCCCTCATACACCATTCTGTCTATGAAGTGAGGACTCCAGAGGCTGTTCTAATATAGGCAACCAAGTTTGTGAAACTCCGATTCACAAAATTTTGTTTCTCATCTGCTTCCTAGAAACTAGCTTTGTGGTCCTGCTTCCTCAGGACACTGCACAGTTTTGGTGTTACTGCACCTAAAACAGAACAGATTTTTTAGTATCTAAGGCCCAAACATAAAGGTCAGTGCTGCACGACGTTAGTTGGAGGACAAGTACCATAAGGAAGGAGTATCCAATCCACAGGCTGCGCCAGCCTTCAGGGCAGCGGGGTATGGAAGCTTCTTGGCTGTGGACAGCAATGGCCACGGCAGGGGCCTCACAAACGGAGCAGCGACTGATATATGGTTTAATTTCTTCTTCTGCCACAGGCATCATTGGAAGAGGCGCTGTAGTTGAGAGCCAGTAGGATTTATCATTTCGATTCGCATAATAACAAACATCTCCGGGGTTACAGTAGAGGAAGGGCATAGTACTAAAACGAGCCAAACATGAGCCAGCCAGCCCTGTTTAAAGAAGAAAAAAATAAAGAAGATATAGGTATCCATTCTCACAGAGGATGATGCACGTTTTCTGTTTCTTACACCTTCATAAACATGTGTTAGTAAAACCCCATGTGCGGTAATGTTTCCCTATTTTTATCGTTCCCCTCAAACAGCCCCAATGACTTGCAGGATCTCTCCCAGGGGCACTATATGCAAGCATACACTTTTTATCTTATTTTGGGGCTTCCTAAGCCTATCTTTTTTTTTTTTTTAATCCACTCAAAGGATATGGAACAGAGACATCAGCTGATGCCAGCAGGGAAACGTCGACATACCTAGGTCCTGGTTGTGTGCTTTCTCTTGTCCCTCGAAGTACAGCAGGCTGTAGCCACTCCAGAGCTTGTTCATCCCGATGGGGCACATGGGCTCCTGCTCAGACTGGCTGTGCTTCACCAGCAGGTAGCCAATGCTCACACTGCGCCCTGGCATGCCCGGCAGCCCGGGGCTCCCGGGGCGGCCTGGCTGGCCTGAGGGGAGCAGAAGAAATAAGGCACCTCACTTCAGGATCCCACAAATGCCCTGATGTTTCAGCTAAGCTGCCTATAAACAGAGCTCACTTGCAAGACAAGATCTTCTTACAGCAAATTACTATTAAAACAGCCGCAGCTGTAGGATCAAAGACATTGATCATGAAGCTGATGGGTGCTGGATCAGGCTCTCTGGTTTCTGAATGACATACCTCACTGTCAGAGACAGGGAAAGTCACAGATAAGGTTCTGATGAATTTTATCATTCCTCGTACAATACAGAGGAAGATATTTTTTCCTTAAAAGCATTTTACTCATTCAGGATTAACTGATGGCTTTGAGTTTCTTGTATTTGTTTCATAGAGTTAAAACTGCTTTGCAAATACCCTTTTTTCCTCTGTGTGCTTTAGCTAGTTAAGATGGTAATGTTCCTGCTCTTTGACTGAATAAGCACACAGATATTTCTTTTATATGTTCCCTTAAACATTACCTATTACCTATTGAGGCATTTATTTACATGAGAGTAACTGCTAGTGAAACTCGAGGCTGAAGTAATTAGAGGCAACAAACACAAATATAGATCAGAACAAACTTATTCAATGTGAATGCACTGAGCTCTACTTTAAACAAAACTTACTCTGAACACTTTGGTTTAAACTACCTCCCTAAAACCTTGGCCAGCGGTACCTTGTGGGAGAGCTGTGAAGACATGAACTTCCTGGTTCTTTCTGTCCCTCCTGGCCAGTGACACGGTAGCTACAGGACCATTCATGGCAGTGAAAAGGGAAAGGGAGAAGAAGTGCTTGGGAGACATGACTCACCTTCGAATCCCACGGGGCCTTGTTCCCCTGTGGCTCCTTGTTCCCCTCGGAAGCCGGGAGGAGCAGGGACGCCGCCGCGGCCCTGGGGTCCTGGGTTCCCTGGGGTGCCCCTGAAACCTGCCATCGAACAGGGGCAGTGAGCACAGTGCCTGCAGCGCCAGACACACGCCAGCCACCTCACACTGCTCTGCTCACGCGGGCCCAGCCCTCCCTGCCAGGTTCACTAGTTTACACTGAAAGAAACATCCTATGGTTCTTGCTCAAGCAAAGAGCACCGACTTCACTGGAAAATGCCACGGTGATCAAGAGCCACAGCTCTGGGCTTGCACAGCTCTCGGCAGCACCCATCCCTGATGAGGCCGGGAGGCCTGGTGCGGTGCCTCAGCTGGGCGCATCCCTGACCACGTTACCGCTGAAGCAGCCTCTTGGGGATGCACCCACTTCCATCAGAGACTTTTGGTCCAGAATTAAATGAGACCCTTGTTTGATGTTGCTTGGGTTATGTGAGTGTTGCCTGAGCTTTCTCCTGTCTTGGTTACAGTCTGAATGACAGGACAAAGAGAAGGAAAACCAATCCCCTAACTTTGAAAGACAAAAATTTGACTCTTTCTGGCTTGCATTAGAGAGAACCAAAGGTGCTCTGATGGCCTCATTGTTCTAAGGGGAACAGAGCTTTCCTAGGAGTGTGTGACTCCTACCTGGGTCGCCTGGTGGGCCCTGAGGTCCCATGTCTCCTGGGCTTCCTTGGGGCCCTATATTTCCACGGGGGCCTGGTGAACCATGCTCAGCAACCAACCTTGGAGGAAGTGGAGGCAGGCCAGGAGAGCCTGGGGGCCCCTGAAAGCCTGTGATAGGAGGCAAGAGGAGACAGTTTGAAAAAAAAAAAAAAAAAAAAAAAACCTTGGTGTGCTTTCATCCACAGACTTGCAAATATGAAAAAAGGATGATTGTCTGTAATACACCATCTTGGGTAGAGCAGCTATATTTACTGCACTGGAGGAATGTGTGTGAAGATGGGGTGTGTCTTTCCTTAGACAGCATAAAGATAAGCAAAAAAAAAATCAGTGATACTACTGCTCACTTGGATAAGGCATAGGAAGTTGTGACATTCCCCCAAAACAACCAACAGCACCTGGAGGTGCAGCGTCACCTTTCAGTGAGCTTCTGGAGACATATAAGTAAATGACAGTTGCTATAAAGGGAGAGAGAGGGATTTTTTAATATTTCTAAATATGCAGTAGGCTTAGTCTGCAGGTATAGCATGGGTGTTAATTTAAATCACAAGTGTTTCCTTTCCACCTTCCCCCTCCAAAAATGGCTCTGAATTTGAAGCTGGCACCTTGCACAAAATGAATTTAATTGAGGCAAAGAGTAAATTACACGTTAAATTCAGGTACTTGTTGAAGGAATTTCCCAGGGCTCACAGATAATCTTGTAGGTTAGAAGAGACTCCGGAGGACATCTAGCCCAACCTCCTGCTGAAAGCAGGGCTAATCATATCAGCTCTGTGTAGCTGCAAAAGTTTGGAAAGAGCCAAGCATCTGACTGTCTTTACTCACCAGTTAGTCCTCTATCCCCTTTGGGCCCGATGGGTCCCAAATCGCCTGGAAATCCTACCGTGCCCATAAAGCCGATGACACCTTGCTCACCCTTACGACCTGTAATGCAAAATGACACATGGCATTATTGCATTTCAGTGCAGATCATGTGAATTCAAGACTTGTGCTATTAAATCTGTGGTAGCACAGAATGACTGCAGATGACCAGCCTTCCCCATCCTCACCTTTTGGTCCTGGGTAGCCTGGAGCTCCTGGTCTCCCTGCTGGTCCAGGATCACCTCTGCTTCCTTTTGGGCCACTTTGTCCACTCACACCTTCTTGTCCACTTTCTCCTTTGCTTCCAGGTGGAGCTGGTATCCCGGGCTGCCCCTGTAGTCCTGGGTAGCCTGTTTAGAGCACATTGGGTTTGTAATCTGATTATACTGTCTTAAGACCTGGACAAGGGAGAACTAACAATGCTATTGAATTATACCCTATTAGATTTTATTTCCTTAATTTAAGCAGAGAGCTAATGCCTAGTGACCCAGTAGACTCATTCAGCATTCCTATTCCTCCTGCTATTAACCTCGCATGCCCATCTGCTGCCGTGGCAGAGGAATGAGGCCTAAATCCTCTGGCTCATGGTGTCTTCTACAGCCAGACTCGAGCAGAACTGAGGTGCTCGCTGAGATACGGCCTCTCGTGAACTCCCCTTCTTCAGCAAATGCCCTGATTCTCTAAGTAAGTGCCCCGCTACAGGGTCCTAAATTTTCCAAGGAACTGGAGAGAAACTGGACAGCACCATCTGAGATTTTTAAAGTATTAAGTTACCATAACACTTCTGAAAGTTGTTAGAACAAAATGGATCATTAAATCTGTTATTTGAATGTAAATCAACCCCTTTCAAGACATCTTGGACGAACTGCCTTTTGCATCGGATAGTTTTATTCCTATTTTATATGCCGAGAGTTTTCTCTAAAGCTTATTCATGGAGTATTGAGACAGGTACTTCCGTGTTGCTTTTAAGAGAGGTGCTTTACTGAACCAAGGCCCCAATCACAATGACTGCTGTTGCTAGCACTGTGCTTAACCTTCTGTTGTTGTCTGAGGGTGCAAGGCATGAATTACCTGGCACTCCGTTGAGACCTGGAGAACCTTTATCACCAGGATATCCTGATATGTTTGAAATCCCAGGAAGCCCTGGAAATCCAACGTCCCCTGAAATGCCAAAGGATCCTTGGATTCCTGAAAAGAAAAGAATAAACACTCAACATTGAAGAGAAAATGCACAACTGCAATTATATCGACTCACTTTGTGCTAAATATGTTGAATAGGATTTTCAAAATGGAAAATACCTGCAGCTCCCACTGATTTTTATTTTTTTTTCAGACTATGTTGTACAGGATTTTTATTAAAAAAAAAAAAAAAAGTCTTGCTCCAAAGCTCTATGAATAGTTAATTACATCTCACTGCGGTAATAATCTTGTGCCTCCAGGTAAAATATTTTTTCAAGATAAAAAATATTCTCAAAATACACTAGCTGTATGAAGCAGAAGTCAAAGCAGCTTTGTACTTCTCTGTCCTACGGTGTCAGGGATCAGAGACCCTTAGGCGTTTTTTTAGTTCAACTAAAAAAAAAATCTGAAACCATGGAAATTGTCCCTAAATGGAAATTGTTAATCAGGCCACCAATGACAAATTATCCTTTTGAATGTAAGATAGATGCAAGTTGTCGGGAAACCACAAAATCCCTTTTGGATAGTCAATATTTCAATAAAAATTTATAAATATTTAATCCTGACAAACAAACATGAGTGAAATAAGCTAAACAGTTTCTTTTTCTAAGACTTGGCAGTAAATTTGGAGTGGTGTTTGAGAAGAGACAGCATGTTGGTAGTAACAAAGCATTACACAAATAAACAGGAATAAGCCACAGAGGAAAGCACGCAGGGGCAGTACATTTTCATGCATTTGCCAATCCTTATTCCTTTCAGAGACAAATGTTGGAAATCTGTTTTTCCTTTAAAAAATCCCATCAGTTGATTCATCCACAATGTCACCCTGCTGACTCTCTCCCTGATGGGAGAAGAGGCTATAGAGCTGTCTGTACCACGGTGCGTTTCCTGATGCTTTGCACACCTGCAACTGAAACGAGACATCAGTAAACCCCAATCTCCAGTGCACGAACCTGGGACACCTCTGTCTCCCTTTTGGCCTGGAGGTCCCTGGCCGCCTTCCACTCTGCTTGGTTCTCCTGCTTCCCCCTTGTCGCCAATGATACCCGGGAAGCCCGCAGTGCCGTAGTCATCCGGACCTGTTGTGGAGTGGTTTACAATTAAGCAAAAAGCTGAAGTGTTCTGGGTGTGATAATATCTCAGCTTGCCAAAGCACATGTACAGAGCATGCTGTTTTACAAAAGACATATGTCTGTAATGGAAAAAAAAGAGGTAATAGTCTTAATGCTTTCACTTTATAAGAGCATGAGAAATCCGATTTGAAGTTGTAGTCTAAGTCATCTGTGCTGCAGCATGTAAAACATACTTAGTTGTTTGACAGGTCCCACAAATACGAGGCAAGTTCCACCAGGTCTGACAGTTACACTGCGTTTTGCACTGGCACAGTGGAGAATGCCACGTTGCAAAGATATCACACATCAAACTTGCAGATTAACAGTCAACAAGTGCCTGTAAACAGGCCGAAAAAAATTCTCACTCACCTGGTGATCCGGGTAAGCCCTTAGTACCTGGCAAACCATGTAATCCACTGATTCCTCTTAAGCCAGGTAAACCTGTTCAAACATTACACACAAGATTAGTTTAATAGTTTGTATTCTTTGTATAGTGTACTTTGGCAAAGAAAAAAAAAAGTGCAAATGAATTCATTACAAGAAGCTCTACTAAGCAAATACACTCGCTCCGTATTTTTCGACTGGCAAATTTTAGTGCTATCTAATAAACCATGATTTTTTTGT
Source organism: Tinamus guttatus (assembly GCF_059628265.1). Taxonomy (NCBI): domain Eukaryota; kingdom Metazoa; phylum Chordata; class Aves; order Tinamiformes; family Tinamidae; genus Tinamus; species Tinamus guttatus. The sequence continues at coordinate 1,718,764 of NW_028288581.1, read as the reverse complement.
TTTTTAAATCTCTGATCTATCTGGTAACAATCCATTACTATCCCTAAAAATCCCTGGAGTTTTAGGGTACTCATCAGTCTTACTCTTGCTACCACAATTTTGTTAATATCATAGTTTTTCAAAATCCTCAAAACAAGACAGTTATGGCATAACTGTACACTCTTAAATGTGATTATAATGAACCTCTCTTCAGAAGAAATTCACTGTGTCAGTTTAAAAAAAAAAGACTAACAAAATGTCACTAACAGTGGCAGCTGTTGCTGCTATTACAAATACAATTTGTACATGTCTCAGAGTTAAGCAAGATGTTTAAACTAGATGTTTAAACTATCTGTCTAATAACTGGACAGAGCTACATAGCTCTGGGGGACAATTCAGTCTTCACAAACACAGGTGTCTGTCCAGCTTTCGTGACCACATTAGTTTAGATTTTGTGATGATTCAGACAGCTGAAACTCACTAAAAACAGGGCAATTTCTGGTTATCTTGCAGACAAAGATCTGCTTAATTTCAGGTATTAAGCGATCGAACCAAAGAGATTTTGTAATCTGTGATATAAGTAGTTTCATTTTCAAATATTGCCTATATTTTGACAGCAGAATTCTGTCTGAGTTACAAGTCACTTATCTTTCCAACTATACATGTTGGAAAAAGAGCTACTCCTTTTGGTGATGATGAGGATGATTACACTGTTTGCTACCTAATGCCACAGTCTAATATTCTAATATTGTATATCACTACTCTTACTGCATTTAAAATAATTTTCTGTTATCTTTGTGTTTTTTTTCTTTGTTTCAACTGCTACAAAAAAATGAAAATATTTACTAGAAATTACTTTCTTGGTGAGAAGTCACAATCACTTAATGTGAACCCCCAGCTTGGATGTTAACACTCCAGCCCTTTGGAGCACATAAATGTCAGTGGGGCAGGTCTTTAGTGCACCTGAACTTCTCGTGTGGTGAGTGCTCATTACAGGCAGCCACGCCACCCTGACCTGCAAAACGTCCCCTTTCTTCTCCTTCACCCCAACAGGAACTGCAGCACGAGCTCGCAGTGAGGTGACCGAGTGACTAGAGCGGTGCTGGTACCTGCTTGTCCAGGCAAGCCGGGCCAGCCAGGAGTTCCCTTGACGCCTTGCGAGCCGGGAGTCCCAGGGCTTCCTTGCTGTCCTGGTGGGCCCACCAGTCCTGGGAAACCTGCACAGCAATTATAAAACATCGCTCATGAGTATCCCTGACAGCCCAAAGTGCTGACATGTGCTGCCGTTCTCACAGGTAGTGAAATGTAGGCTTTTGACCCCGAAGGTTTTGAATGAAATGACACCATTCATCCAAATGCAACAAAACTCAGGAAAGAAAAGATAGGAGGGCCAAGGTAAGGTTAAAAACAGTTGATTGCAAATTTGTTTCTCTGACAACCTGAGAAATATAGTGAGCTTCTGTTATTAAAATGGTATTTTTTACGTCATTCATATTATAAAAGAGCACTGAAATGCCCACTTCCCGTTGTACTGAGATAACCCTAGAGTAGTTGAGTATGCCAGCAATACGGCGTTTGGACTAGACACATGATCACCCTGAAAAAGGAAAAAACAGACTGATCAGGGGTCATCTTTTCAAATTTCCTGCTAGTAAGTTCTCTTGGGAGCTCCGCAACATTTTTACTACTCCTTACCCATTTACAAAATGACCAATATTTTAAAAACTTAATGACCTTCTTTGGAGGGAAGACAGTTTTTTCTTTCTTTTTCGTCTTAAACAGTTTTATTCTTAGGAGTGTTAAAAGGAAGAATATTTTACCTTCTGGTCCCACGGAGCCAGGGATACCCTGAATGCCCTTGAGGCCTTCAATTCCAGGGAAACCAGGATCGCCCCCTTCACCTTTTTGTCCTATGCCTCCTCTTAAGCCTGCAACAAAATATAAACCATATATCCTCTCAATAATTTCTGTATGCCCCTAAACTAACAAGCATAACATCAGTTCTCTGCTAAATGGGTCCTGGTCTTGCTAGGCAAAGACATTCTTCTCAGTCAGTGCAATTCTATAGCCTGGGAGAACAAATAACCTTCCACAGCATGTTAGCCAATTTGTCATATATCTATATTTTTTTAAGATCCTCCTCATGTCATGTGGAAAATGGCAATGTTGTTTAAGTGTCCTGACTGTGCAGGAGTAGCTCCAATTTTAATACACTACCTAACCAATCCAATCTGAAAGCAACCTGACCTGACCATCCTTTCTTACATAATTATGGCTTGATATTGCTCCTTTTGTCATCAATGGCAAAACATATATAAACGTTTTCCTAGAGTTGCCTGTGATTGATGGTTACTGCCATACCTACATTTTCCATTTAAGAGGTAAACATAGCATATATTAATTTCACTAAAGAAAAGATACACCTCTTCAGGAGCTGTCATGAGGACATAGCTTCTGCAGCCATGAAAAGCAAATGCTAAACCCTCTGTCTTTGCCTTTGTGTACTACTATATTTGAAAATAATATATCCAGAGTAACTGCAATTAATACCTGTTAAACCTGGCACACCAACTTCCCCTTTAAGTCCTGGCATTCCTGGTAAATTTATGGTTTCTCCTGGCTCACCTATTTCAAGGAAAAATAATGAATCAGTGGTAAAGCTTTCATTCAGTTAAATAGTTCCTATGATTTTGAATAAGTTGCAGAATTCAAGACAAAGTTCACAAACCACTATCTTTCTAGAAAAATCTAGAATAAAATCAAAAAAGAGGGAGAAATTAAGAGAGGAAAACATATGGTCTCTTAGAACAGATCCTTCCCACCACCCACCCCAGGATGGACAATCCATGTCGCATGAAATCACAATATTAACCTTTTCACAAATGCCCATTTACTATATTATGCTGTAAGACTGTTAAAACAGTCTTACAATGTAGTATACTCACGTACTAAGGTTTCAGAGTATTATATACTTGGAGTTTTAGGATACTCATTTACTATATCATACTCTAAGACTCCTCTAAGACTTTAAGACTCCTAAGAACTTACTTAATGTTGTGCGTTTAATGGTTAAAAAATACAAAGAATGCCTAGACAAGAGAACAAACTTACCTATTTCACCATGTGAGCCAGGAGTACCAAAATGGCCTGAAATTCCGGGAATACCCTTTTCTCCCTATTGTATGATGAAAGACAGGCAAAATTAATGAACATTTGTTCAGCTTTCCAAGCAGCACAGTTTGAAAAATTCTTTTAAAATCATTATATTTAGCATTTTGGAGTTTTTGTAGTACTTAATTGCAATCATTTGGCTGAAATCAGTTAAACCAAACCAAGGCAAAACAGATCACAAGTTATGTTGGAAAAATGTTAAATTTGAAATTTGGGCACATTATGCATATACAGTAGTGCCAGTTTTGAATCCTGCAGTTAGGAAAAAGTCCCATTGCAATCTAGAGGCAAACATGCCTGAGAAAGGAATGCTGCTTTTAAGTCTATTAGATAAAAGATATGTGTGAGTCTGCTGCTGGGCCTTTTGCAAGGCTTGTTTTTTCCTTTTTTTTAATGATGTGACTTATTTTATTGTCACAGTAAATAATGGTGAATTGCTCAGGTCCTTAGACTTGGTATTCTTAGGGTGAGTAATAGCAAATGAGGAGTTCGTAACAGTGGCAGTCAATCCTGAGCGGAAGGGAATAGTAAGGCTAGTGCTGAGGGTGACTTTTACCAGCCGCTGTAGTAACAGGGCCAAGGACTGAAAAGAAGGATCTAGGGCTTCATCAGCTAAAAGCTGGACTCAAATTTTGGATAATGTCTTCCAATGAGAAAAGCAGGATTCTCATTAAGCAGCGGTAGGGCTGCTTAATGAACAGTGCAAAGATGAAAGGAAAACATTTTATCCAGAGGATTCCTTACAGTTTTGGCCCTTTTACTCAATTTTTATTGTGTTTGCTTGAACTTCAGCAGTCCAGCAGTTTTAAAGGTGGGAGAGACGCTCACTGGGGAAGCTGGATGCCAGCGAAGGGGCCCTTGGGCATTAACTCACCCTGCCTCCTGTGTTCCCAGGGAAGCCTCGGATGCCGGGAGAGCCAGCCTGACCGGGATACCCCTTCAGACCTGTGAGGCCTTTAGCACCGATGTCCCCTTTCACCCCGGCCACGTAACTGGGATGCCCAGGGGAGCCGGGAATTCCTGTCTTCCCAGGCAGGCCAGGCATTCCTTTACTACCTGCAAGGGCGGAGGAAGAAAAATGACTTAAAATATAAAAGTGGGAAAGGCAGATACGCTGCTCTCTTGTGTGCAACAGCAATGCCTGTTGAGGCATTTCTAGAGGAGGAGGTGGCCTCCTCTAAGCACAGAGAGAAGGCACCGCAGTGCCTGAGTATGAGAAGGCAGCACACACACAGGCAGCGTGTATGCACAACAGATTTCACTTGGGGAAAGCTCCGCCAGGGGCTCAGCTTTAATTATCGGGGAGTTTGCTGGGTGGGTGGCAGCCCAGTGAAAAATATTTAAAATGATAACAGAGAGGTATTTAGACACTGATCAACAGCCCTGTTGTATGCACTTGCTTTATTTTGCTCTCCACTGACCTTTCAAGCCAAAGAATCCTTTTGTGCCAATTTCTCCAACTTCTCCTTTTTCACCTTTAACTTCCATCAGCATGCCAGGCTTAAGCTCCGGGGGTTCTCCTGGGGGGCCCTGGTCCCCACGGTCACCTCAAGAGAAAAAGAAAACCATATTTAAAATAAAACTAGCCAGGTGTGTTGTGCTGGAAAAAAGAGAGAACAGAAGTGCAAACTTAGCAAAAACTCTTGGCGTTAACGGAAAAACCTGCTTATTCAAAAAGGGACCTGTATCCATACAACACAGCAGCAGAACAGTTAAGCATAAAAAAAAGAAAAATGAAAAAAAAAGTTAAAAGAAAAGGAAAATTGAGTTAAACTGTTGTACATACAATTCTGGGGAGCTGGACCCAGGCTCCTCTCTGATAGATAATTTACCTCTCAGCAGATCAGTTAGGAATCATGTGATTATAAAAGCCAAAAAGTACACTGGAGAAAGCACAGAAAAGTAGGTTAGTTCCTGTGAAAGAGCATTCTCAAGTCAAAGAGGGCTTTAGCAGACAGGCTGGGGCAAAGGAGTGTTGGGACTTGTAAGAAGTTATTCATTTTGTTCTCTTCTTTCCTTGGAGATTACCAGTGACGCCAGTAAGTATCCTGAAGAAAGAACCCAAATAGACTACGTGTCTGTCTTTTTGTGGAAGGGACAGGCCACCCACCTAGGCTTGTCTCCTATGATCTTCTACAATATACATCATACATTGTCTTCTACGATATACATAAATTATTTGCTAAGACCTTTATTTCAAGACACTCGAAGTGCCTAAAAGTGATATAAGTTAACCTGCATTTAACTAGCAGCATGCTGTTTTCTGAGTTGCATTTTGCCGAGGTCTCCAATGAGTTACCAGGAGTACTTCTCTGCATCCTTTGAATTTCAGGCCAGTTTTTCTTAAGTGTCTCTCTAAGTCTCTCAAATGATCATTTTGGCCTTGTGGCAAAAAAAAATCACTTTAAAGAGATTTCTATGCAAGGAGAAGAAGGAGGACCTAGTCACAGAGTTAATTTCATTTTAATGACTTTGTTTCCAGCTTTGTTTCCAACTCACTTGCATGTTTTTCTGAATATTTTAATGCCATGCCTTTGATCTTTGTTACACATTATTAAGTGCCTTCACAGTGCAACTGATGCAGAATCTGAGTAATTCCCCCCAAATTGCATCACATTTTCTCGCAAACAGCTTCATTTAAGTACTGAACGTGCCTAGTGGTATCACTATCAATCTAACAGCGAAGTGTCCGGCCCCAAAATAAGCATGTTACAGACTTACAGACAACTAACCTCTCCTCGAGCCTAAAATCCAGGCCTCTCAGACAGGGGCCCATGTGTGAAACAGACGGAGGAATTTCTGAGCTAAATTTACCGTGTCAAATACGTGTCTTCTTTCTCTTTGTATCCTTGTAAAATAGTTCTGCATGTGTGAAAAGCAAACACCGGTAACACCCGCAAGCAAATACCTTTAAAGCCTTGTGCGCCCTGGGTGCCTTTATCCCCCTGAGCGCCAAAAGAGCCAAATTCGCCTTTGATTCCTTTGATTCCTGGTCTGCCTCTCAGGCCTGTCATGCCTTTGAAACCATCGACACCGGGCGAACCCCTCAGGCCTTCGAAGAAGAAAAGGGAAGAGAATTGTTGCATGATTCAAATGGATTTCTCAAACGGACAAGTAACTGTGAGCTAGGAACGCAGGACTAAAACCACAAGGAAAGGTTGGCACTGGAGTGCTTGGCTTTGGTGCCTTGCTGCATTGGGGAATCTGCAGCTCCACACTAGGCACCTGAGCTCGCTGCTTCCCCAGAGGGAAGTTTGTGGAGCTGGCAAGTACTAAAGCTACCTATCTCCACACAAAGTTTTCAGTCATCCCCTTCTTTGACTAGAAATACAAATGATGGGTCTGGGCCTGGCCAGCCTTTTTTAACCAAAAATGACTGGGGTGCTATTTTACCTGGGACATACTAACAACACATCTTTATTCCTCTCAAATGAGAACTGAGCAAAACTCCAGGGTAATCCTGGGTAGCTCCTAGCTAAGCCTGACCTCCCCAAGGGATGACATGGCTGCAAGGGCATGTGACTCCCCTTTCTGTTTCCACGTGGAGCTGGATTCTGCTGAAACACTCAGTGTGGCGCAGACCCCTTGCATTATACTTAACACTTTTTTAGCTGGCAAGGGAGAATCTCACCCTCTTTGTATAAAGCATTAGTATTCTGGTAAAGTTCAACAGTAAGGTCCTGCATCTGGAGATGGTGTTGCTCAGTATCTGATTTGCTAACCTTCAAAACCTTCAAAGAAAGGGTTTGGGGAAACAACTGTCTTAATTCCATAGAGAGTTGGTTGGCCTCAGACAAGAGAAAGATTTTCTGAGACAGCAAATAGTAAATATAGTTATTTTTTCCAAAGGAGAAATAAAACTTCCATTACTCTTCTAGACAGTGCCATGTGTCACAATCTATCTTTTTGGCAAGCACAATACAGGGGGAAACAGTTACCATGATTTTGAAATGCGTTTGGCCTGTGACCATAATTCTACTGTTTCAACAGGGTTACCTCAGTAGCGAATGTGTCCTATTAATCTCAGAATAGTTTCAAGCAATATTATTATTATTATTTTATTATAATTTTTAAGAACTTACCTTTTTCACCTGGGAAGCCATCCATCCCACTTATGCCAGGGGGACCAGTCACGCCACGTATTCCTTGCAATCCCGGGTAACCTGTTTCCCCCTTGTCCCCAGACAGACCTTTCAGGCCCACAGGACCAGGGAAGCCTCTTTCACCATCTTCCCCCCTCGCACCAGGTGGACCTGCAGCATGGAAGGGGAAATGAAAAGCCTTCAGAAACGTATGGCAGCTTCACACAAGGCAGCTAGACAGGCTGAAAACTGCTCCAATAATACATTCAATGTGAGGCGGAGGGATTAGGATTTTTTTTTTTTCAGTAAAGAACTGCAGCAATGATTATTTTGCTTATCAATTATAAATTTAGCTATCAATTTATAAATTTAGCTTAGAAAATTAGCTTATCAATTAAAAATGTTTTTCTTATATAAAACACAATCTTGGTGTTACAAGTGCAGATCAATTCTTCTCATGGCAATTGCAAACCAGTCTTCTTTGCTATTGCTCTGCCACCCTGGTTCTACACCTGCTTCTACCCTTTCCCTCTCCGTCCTTTTTAATTTTACTCCTTTTTCCCTGATGCAACTCCCATTTTGGCAGCTATGTTCTTCCACTCTGTCATCAGAAAGCTCTGACCTGGCCTGGCAGGTGGCTATAAAAACAAAAGCAGAAGCCCTAGCAGTGAGGACCACCATTACTCCCACTAGTATCTGCAACATCAGCATAATTCACAAACAGTGCCCATGAGTTGCTGGGTTATTGCTGTCGTTTTCCTTCCCGGGAGTTAAAGCATGGCATGTGCCACAATCCCAAGACCATGGCTGCCCTGACATAGAAGGAGGAGTGACACGGGACAGCAGCAAATGCTCACCAACTGGCCCTTGTGGACCAGGCCCGCCCTCGGGCCCAGGATTTCCTGGTGCCCCTGGGAATCCATGTGTTCCTGGTCTTCCTGGCAAACCAATCAAACCAGGGGGACCTTGGGGCCCTGGATCACCTTTGGCTCCTGGCAAGCCTGGATTGCCATCCGCTCCTAAAATACCAGAATCATTCATTAGAAAGTATAAATATGTAGCGAGCTGATCATTAGATATTACTTCATTAAGTGTGTGTGAATACAGTGTTCTTTCAAAATACATTTTTCCTCCAAAAAATCAGTGAGTACAGGAAGTTAAAATTAATAGGCTGTTTATCTGTTTTAAAATAATTGACATTATCAATACTAATTTCAATGCTTGCTTTGGAAATACTAAGTCATCTCAAATTAATGGAAGCAATTTTAGCACCAAATTGACATGGACAGAGCAGGTTTCTTCCATTTTTGACACCAGTATCTCCTTAATTCTTGTACTCTGTCTCTTTATATGTCTTTGTGCGAGTTGAATAAACAGCTGACAAAACAACAGAAATAATGCTCTATATGTTTTCTGAAAGTGGTAGGCTGGAATGAGAAAATTTAAGGCAAACAATGTGTTCTGTTTTTGTGTTATTGCTCAGAACTTTTCAAACAAGGTGTTACTACAAGATTCATAAATATTCCTAGGCAAAATGGCCCTACGCTATTTAGTGCACTGAAAATTAATGCCTTTACCAAATAAAGGCACCATGAGTGTCAGGTCCTTCAAGATTAAAAAATAATAATAATAATAATGCCTGCTTTGCATTCAGAATGGAGAAGCAGTAGCGTATAGGAATTCAAAAGTACATAGCACGTAAAATGCAGATCAAATAACTTTATTCAGCTCTTATATCAAGGTATTCTCATTTATTTGAATGTAGAGGCATGTGCTGAGAGGAAAACTGGGTCATATAGAGTTAATTGCCTCAATGACAGAATAAGGATTAGAGCTCTATTCTGAAAGGCTAATTGAGTGGATAATATTCAGCTTGTATTTACGTGAAGCACATTAGCTGCTTCATATATAACTATATACATATATATAGTTATACATACACACACACACACATATATATACACCACTCATACAGAAAATTCATGTGCTTTTGGGGTTGTTTGTCTAGGACACATCAAGAACAGACATGCTAATAATGCTTTTTTTCTTTGCTGCAACTATTTCTTGTTGTTAGTTCTACAAAAATGTTTAGAAAGGAAATACAAAGTGATAGACTTTTATTTCTTTTCAGGCTATGTTTTATCTTAAATTTCTTTCCCTTTTCAGAAAACTGGTCTAGAAGTTCTGGTGATGTTTTCTGCTTTTTTTTTTTTTTCCCCAAATGTAGCACAGCTTACTTCAATGTCACAAAGCTTCCCTCATTTCTTTTGTCCACTCTGTGGTTTTGTGAAGGTGAAATCAGCTGTACGTATGTGCTTCAAAACATGCATGAAAAATGACATGGTTTTCCTATTTTATTGAAAATCACAAGAAGACTTTCTGAAATGTGTCCCTGTGAGACACCTCCTTGCTTTGAGCTGCTGACACATTTCCTTCTTCCTTCACCTCTCACTTGCATTGCAACAGAACAAGGGGGGACAGCCACATTTTTAGTGTCCAATTGCTGCTGAAACTCTGTGGCAGAGGGTGCTTAACTCCAAAGAGTTCTATAGAAAATGTCTCATAAAACTCAGACAGCTACAAAGACAGATTTTGTAGAGAAACTATGATATTCTTGTCTCTACAGGGACTTTACCATGGTTTTTAAGCTCTGTAAAATAATGAAATAAAGTGAATTCTGAAGCCCTGAATGAATGCAGAAGGTTATCTTTCACTTGGTCTTAAGTGCCCGAAGACTGATCAGGAAGGAAAGAATCATTAACATTTTGCTATAGGCTTTACGTATAATATCCTATCATGATAACTGGACCTAAAAGGATCTCTGTTAAAACATACAAATTCTGCATTGGAGCAACCTGTTATTCTGCAAGGCCATATATTACCTGAACATTCTGGGGAGTGTGAAGTAAGAAGTATTTTATGCAGTATGTAAGTAAAATGTCAGAATAATGACCACACTGGTCTAGTAGTGTTGCTTGTGTTGTTACAAACCATTTCCCTAACTACAAAGAGAAAAACAAACACAACATAGATGATCAAAACATTGTTCCTGAGATCACTTTGTAGCTGATTTCACTCGATGCTTTGTGAAGTGCAATGTTGGTCATAACCAATAGATCTCTGGAAGCTGTTTGGAGGAACCAGGCATTTTGATATCTATGCAAGATACATCAGGAAGAGATGGGAAACTGTCTGACACTGGGATTTGATGCTCAGATCATGAGTTGGTCGCATGCATCCTAACACAGACACCTGAAACTCCACTTCACTAGTTTGACTACATTTATACTCAACTCTTACTCAAGTATTTCTTTACTGGTATTAGCAGGTACCTCTAATTCCCGGTACTCCTTGATCTCCTGGAAGGCCTTTCAACCCAGGAAAGCCAGGGAATCCAGCATCCCCTCTGGGACCTGCTGCTGCTCCTAAAACTTCCCCAGGAATGCCTTTCAATCCTGCTGGTCCAGGAACTCCAGATTTTCCTGTAAGGCCTGGGTGGCCCTGCAGTCCAGGTAAACCAGTTGGGCCCCTGTCTCCTCTGGGCCCTGTAAATCCTATAAATAAAACAGTGATAAGGGTCACAGTGTTCACTAGAAATGCTGTTGTTCAAATCCCAGAAATGCCATCATAATACCAGTTATTGTACATAATGATTTCCATTTGTTTAATATCACAGATTTTGGATAAAAGCAACCAATGAACTGTATACAAATATTTTAAGAAAAGTGTTTGATATTTGACCAAATGTGAAAACTGGCAAAACTTAAAAGACATGCCTCAGGATGTCCATGTACCCTGTGCCCTAGTGATGACACGCACAGCACCATGGACAGTCACTTCCAGGCAGCTATTTCAAACTGGCTACTGCCAATTGGCTATTGCATTTTATGAACACCTTATTCTGCTCAAACATTCCCATAGACAAAAAGTCATTTTGATATGCAGTAGGGGTAAGATGTTCCTATGCTCCTGGAGTACGCCCGAACAGCTTCTGCAGACTATGTGTGTGTGCAGCAGGCCTGTTTTAGGCTCATACAATTTACTATGCATGAACAGAACACTGATACATTCAGTTAATTGATGTGTCTTGGACATGCTGGAATCCCTGGGAAGATGCAGAAGGCCTCAATTTAATGTGTGCCTATTCCAAACTTCCATAAAATCTGACAGTCACTAAACACTTGAAAAAAAATTTGTATCTCTGTTTGGAAGCACAGTCATGTAGTCTCATGTTCAGTACACTTTATATTAATGCTGGAAAGAATTAAATAGAAACATTAATAGTAGCATTTTCTTCCTCTCCATCATTGCACTGACTATATTTCTTGTGGAATCTGAAGCCTCTTATTATCTTGATTTTTTTTATTTCTATGCCCACTTTAGGATATTTTACTGTCATATTTATAATTCTGCACTATAAAGTGCATTCAAAAGGTTGGAATCTATGTTATTTTTCATCACTACAGAAGCAGCATGAAATCCTTGTGGCTTCAAAAAACAAGCAGATTTTTGTAACAGATTATATTGTTTGAATAGGGAAAGGAAGATAAATGAAGATGAATCTTGGGTTCCTGTGAATGTAGAAAAGAGAAAATGTCAATATAGAATGACTAATTATTTCAAGATACCTGGAGGACCTGGGGCTCCTTCCCGACCTGGATCACCCCGTGTACCATTTAGCCCTGGATAACCCACTGGACCTGGATCACCTGGGAATCCTCTTGCACCTTTTGCACCTAAGTTATGTTAAAGAAAGTAAAGAAAGTGAGACCCAAACAAGCAAAACAGACATGTGCATGTAGCGTAGGCAAAGATTGTGGTGGATATCATAATGATGTATTTCAGGATGCAAATATTAATTTTCAAAAATTTAATTGGACATTGTACACTGTAGATCTTTAACAGTACCCAAGATCCAAAGACATGGATGAAATACTAGGCTGTGTGTTCTACATGCATGCTACAAGCATTTATTAAAAAGACTCTTCCAGATTTCTGTACTAATGATGGGGAGGCTACTAGAGTGAATATGAGAAGTCTAATAGACTTTAGGGACTTTTTCTTGAAGAATGTTTTGTAAATTAAGATTTTTAGCTTAAAATAAAAAGGTTCAGACTGAAGATCGGCTTCCAGGAAAAATGAACCTCCCACTTCCTTATGATGTAATACTTGGTATTTCAGTAAAGACAACTGCATGTTACTGTTTCTTAACATCTGAGAGGTTACAAGCATTTAGTAGGATTCTTTTTTCTTACTGTTAAGTTTATAAGATTATACTATTTATGCATTTTTAGGCAAGAAGTCTATTACACTATTCAGATTATGATATTGTATGCCAAGATCAGGATATTTGGTAATGTTTTTAAAAAATAATTCCTATGGAATGTTTTGCTTTTTCTTCTCCAGAACTAGTTCCTTGAACTTCAAGCTCCCTGCTCCTGCCTGAAGGTCAACAACATGCTTTAACATTTATAGTGTTGTTGCTTGGCATCACCATGAATTACAACAACTCATTTATTTGTTACACTGAAAGTAAGTTTCTCTCTATTCATTTCTAACTATGACAAAATAATCAAAATCTCACTTGAATTTTGATGTTTTTTCCATTTCAGTTTTCTGATTTTCTATTATTTAGGGGGTTTTTTTGCAGTTTTAGTTAATGTTTGTGAAGGGGAGAAGAATTTTTTTTAAAAAGGTTAGAATTAAGGAGCGCATAAACAATCTACACAGTGTGAATAACATTTTTCCATTGCAATACAAGACCATTGTTCTCTCCCCTATATGAACAATAACTTCCCAGAAAGCAATTAAAAAGAAAACTCCTAGGCTTCCAGGTCTCAGTGAAAAATTCTCATGTGTCTTTTATCCAAATAGCAGTTTGCCATCTGCAATAACTGACTTTCACTAATTCTGCTCAGAATTGCACTAATTAAAGCCATGTTAGAGAAAGCAGGCAGCAGATGGAGAATGCCACCAGTGTTTACCACAAATTTCAGTAACTTACTATGTATGTGATGTAAGCCCATGTTAACATGTTGTGTCAAACAGTAGGAAAAAGAAGTAGTAGAAAAAAGGTTTTATTTTAGACCAATGTTCAGCTTGCAAACTTTTAAGTGGTATGGTTATAAAAGAAAACTGCTTAAATATCTTATTCAACAGCAGTCTTGAGGAGAAAAATACAATGTCCTAAGAGGACACTGGTGATTGATAGCATAAATTAGACATTGGTACTTTTGTTCCATTATTGTGAATATGGGCAAACATTATGCTCCAAGAAACTATGGATGGAGCTACAGTAACAAGAAGCTGAGAAAAGTTGTATAAAGCATCCTGTTCTTCCCAGTTTTCTATCTCCAGAGCTTTCTCAGGTTGAAAGGAGACACAGAATTCTGCCCTGAGTGCAGCAATGGCACTTTTTTGCGTTGTTGGAGGACAGGTAGACAATAAGTCTTGAAGTTACTAAGAGAACGATGAAAATAGAGAAAGAGTAGCAAAAAGGTTAACCAAAACTCTAAAATATAAAACACAAGAATCTGTGGTGCAGCACCAATCTACAGGAGCCCTAAATTAGAATTTAAATCTGTCTGCACTTGCCGAAAGAAAAAACTTAAGCCTAAACCTGAAAAGTCTGCTTTCACATAAATGACAGCAGACACAAATCATCCTACTCAGGAAAAGCTACAAAGATTGCAAAGGAAAAAATCTTCAGCAGCACTGATCCTAGTGCCAAAGTCAGGCATTGAAAATAAGACAACATAAATCAGAACTATACATCATCTCTCAACAGAGAGAAAATTTCTCCTTTTAAGAGACATGAATTTGTGATAAATCAATTCATGCCATAATAAAACTTGTGCTGAAAAAAAAAAAAAGAAAGGTGGCTAAGGCACAGAGATTGCAGTTCTGGAACAAGCGCACCAAGAATTTTACATGTCCCAAACTCTGATGGACCAATTTATGTTATTTGTTGGTATTCCTATCAGCTGGATATGATAATTATTTACTGAAAATCAGCTTTATTGCTCAGACTGGGAGGAAGCATGCTTATAGGAACTATCAGTAGTGCTTATTTTAAAGCCCATGACTGAATAGTTTCTATAGAAAGACCACTTTGAGGTCTAATGTTTGACCTCAAAGTGTTTGACCACAAACACACACCTTGTTCGTGTTTCTCGCATTCCTCATCTCACATGGTCCTTCATACTCGGTCCCTACCTCCTCTTCTTTTACAAGAGAGGCCAGAACCTCTTGTTTCTGGGATTGCCAGGTGATCCCTCTGGGCCTGTGTAGCAGAGCTCTGTGAGGAAGCTGTGTGTGGGTTCAGACAGTGCAACTGCATTTCTGCCTCTGTTTTATGGCCTGCTTCAAATGAATGCTTTCCTCTGTTGCCACCTCGTAGGCCTAAAATATACTCAGTCCTAAGACACAACTTTAATAGGTTTAGCAAGATCTTCATCAAAATATTGTGCATATGGGAACAAAAGTGAAGACAAAATGTTACCTGTGGCTCCTGGCAGTCCTGGGTTGCCTTGGGATCCCTTTGGTGGTCTCACGCAGCCCGCACCTGCAAACAAACCTGATTAGGTGCTAATCATGATTTACATGAAAATCTCGGTTTACAACCAAGATGCCATAATAAGATGCTGCCATAAAAGCGGCATAAGACTAAATATTAAGGTATTTTCAAGCCACTTTTATGTACAGTACCTGACCAAATAGGCTCACTTCCATCTCCTCTGGAAAAGTCTTCAATGACTTGTCCGCAATCTATGAGTGCAGAATGGGGAAAGATAGTTAACACTTAGAAGTGAAGAATTACAAAATCTTTCAGTTCTAACCAGTGTCTATTAGAACACTTTATAATATATTCTCTTAACTATTGTACATTTAAGAAACCACACGGAAAAAAATATATATTGGAACTCTTCTACCTGTTAGGCCTGAAACCTAATTTTCCCACTGCTGGAAACCTACTTTTCCCCTGCAATGTGTTGAGTGTGCAGGTGCCTTCTTTGTCTTGCAAATTCTGTCAGACATATTGAAGCTGAACAACACAACTCTATGGAAAGTCTTGTCCATATAGCCCCAGCGTTCTCATGCTGCAGAAAAGCTGCAGAGATACTGTGACACCCAGAAGAACAGATACACAATTTTCTCTGGCCAGTTAAGAGGCTGAGTTGGAATAGGAAAGACTAGAGAGAAACGTCTGTGAGAACTTTAAGGGGAAGGGCCCAACACTTGGGCTCTGTTGCCAAAGGGTAGATTTAACTCACTGATAAGCATTTATGCTATTTCCCAACTTGAAATGAAAATAAATAATGGGAAATCAGGCTTCTGAACAACCAACGCAGTCAATTCTCTTTACCCATATGATTTCCCCGCAAATGCTGTCTTTTCAACAGTGATGCTGTACAGACACCGTACACTATTTAGTAGCGGTCTCCCACAGCTTTGACATCAAACAGAGAGTTCAGTCTTACCTAGCTGGCCAGGATCTCCGGGCAGACCAGGCAAACCTGGAGGTCCATGGCTTCCATCTGATCCACGGTCTCCTGGAGGACCACGGTACCCTTTTGGGCCAACGAATCCTTCACCTGGCAGACCAGTTTCTCCTGGAAAGCCCTTTGGGCCCAATTCTCCTGGATAACCAGGATCACCAGGGAAACCTCTGATGCCATCACCCTGAGGGAAGTGGATAGATGTGGTCACTCTTGGCTTTGCCAAGAAACAAACTCAAACTACTCTTATGAGTAATATTTTATAGGCAGCTACTCCTTGTATATCACATCTCAAGTATTTAAATCATAATTGCATACGATATATTTGAAATAAGAGGTCTTCAATTTAAACCCCACAACAGAAAAGCTACTCCAGAAGCACTCCCAAAGGGAGCATTCCTGTAGAAAGGCTGGCCAATGAACAACACTGGGCAACATAAGTTACTAGCGAGAACAGCTCTACTCCCTTTTCTGTGAAGCTGCAGTGGATTTTGGTGAAAAAAACACACATCAGAGGAGAGGTCCTTGCTCTATTGATTACATGTGTGGCTCTTGGGAGGTCTGACTGGAATGTGACCAATATATTCTCATATCCCCCATCTCCTCTGCTCTCAGTCAACAGAGGAGAAAGGGAAAAATAGAAACATAATATCCTCTTTATCTCAAATTTTGACAGTAGATAGGATCTTAAATGGTAGCAAAAACCAATGCAGGCCAGATTTATTGTTATGGCTCTGGCCATCTTCAAATTTAATGCAAGAGCACCATAATGGTCCAAACCAACATTTATCATATGGAAAAATCAACTGCACTTGCTGCATGGTCTTTTGCCTACAGTAGGCCTACTAAAAGACCAACAGAGACCATATATCTAACTTTTAGTTGACTATAGTTTGACGAGATGCTATCAAGCATACATAAATGAAGATATAACTTACACTTTGAAGATGTAAAATTAAAATAATTTTTACTTTTCTGCAACTCAATCACAGCAAAGATGTAGAAGTTCTGTCACAGTGAGTATCTCTCAGAAAAAAAAAAGTTAGAGAAGTCACTAATAAATGACTAATAATAACTAAAAATGTGCCAATAGCAAATTGGCCTGACTGGGTTATATAGTATTATTTATTTGTTTAAATAAATTGGGAATAAAAGGAAGAAGTTGTTTTAAAAACTCAAAAGCAAAAGTGATTGATATTAACAAGCAAAGCTAGTTTATTTGTGTATCATTACCTGTGTGTGAAGGATAGCCAGATGATAATAATTTCTCAGAATTAAATTCATTAGCAGCTGAGTGTAGCTGAAATGATTTGGCTATATTTACTACTTACCGGAAGGCCAGGCTGTCCTGGTAAACCATCTAAGCCATCCCTTCCTGGGAAGCCGTCTTCACCTCTGATACCAGGAAATCCAGGATCTCCTCGAATTCCTTTGGTGCCTAAAGAAGAGCTCTCATTGTCAGAGTAGTCCTTCAGGAAAAGTATGAGTAGTTGCAAAACACATGCAGCATTTTTTACTCTACCTTTAGTAGTTATGTATAAAGAATCTCCCTTTTCTCCTTTTGGTCCAGGAAATCCATGCAAACCAGACAATCCCTGGAGTTATCCATACCGTATTGAAAAACAAACAAACAAACCAAGAACCACTTAAGTATAAAGATTTGCATTTCCAGTGTCCTATCTGCTCTAGGTTTCCTTCTTTTCTGTTACTTCCTATGAATAAATCCCTCTTTAGTATTTTTATTTTTGTGCCTATATTAATATTAATATTTATTAAAAGCCAAATCAGTTTTGGATCAATTCTACAAAAACTTTGCTCTAACATCTTGGGAGAAGATGTGACTTACTGAAGTCCGTTCTGACTGTGAGAAAACATGAAGCAGTTGGCACACCATAGCGCCTTTAACCGTAAATAATAATCAAGCAATTATTAGCAAAGCAGTCTTTGCAGAGATATTCATTGGTGGCTTTTAAGAAGACAGTGTATTATAAACAAGTTCATCAGCTTCACATATGTATCTTCTTAGAAGCAGTTGTTTTGGAATTGCTGAAATTGTTCTCCCACTAGATGGCCAGATCATGACCAGTACTAGAGCGGGTCATCAGGTCATTTCTCGTAGGCATATAATACTGCTCATTAAAGAAACAAGTATGTTACCTTTGCCCCAGGATAACCAGGAATACCATGTGGACCTTGATCACCAGTTTCTCCTTTTCTCCCAGGCTGGCCGGGAGATCCTGGAAAACCACGTGGGCCAGGGGGACCAGTAAAGCCCCTTCTGACTTCTTCACCCAGTTGACAAGTACCACAGTCCCCTACTTCGCCTAAGAAAGTGGTTTGGAAGGAGAAGAAAGAATAAAAATATATTTGTCAGAACAAATTTACCTGTATCCATTATATACATATCTGAGAATATGTATTCTCAGTGTTGAGTGTTGAGAACTTTCTCAAACACTCTATAAAAGTACTCTTCCTTCTCTTTATATAAGAAACTTGTTTTTCTCACTGTGTGAGCACCTGACCAAATTAATTGGTCTCTGTGTATGTCATTTTTAGACAAAAATGAAACCGAATGCAAAGGGAGTTTTACACAGTTGCATAACAGCAAATAATTTGTACATATGTTTGTTATAACCTGCCTTTAGGTCCTTTTGGTCCTCGTTGTCCAGGAAAGCCTTGTGTGCCAGTTCTACCTGGAGTCCCCTGCTGTCCTTTTAATCCAAAGAGATAACCTAGAAGGTTAAATAAATAAAAATATGAAATTTTGTACTGTATTTTTATTTTTCTTCTCTCTCTATCCTTTTCCTTTGAGCTGCACTGCTTCTACATTTTTCTCTTTCACTCAGAATCACAGAATGGTTGAGGTTGGAAGGGACCTTTGGAGATCATCTAGTCCAACCCCTCCTGCACAAGTGGGGTTACTTGTTGTACAGGATCATGTCCAGGTGGGTTTTCAGTATCTCCAGAGAAGGAGACTCCACAGCCTCTCTGGTCAGCCTGTTCGAGTGCTCTGTTACCCTCACAGTAAAGAAGTTCTTCCTCAAATTCAGACAGAACTTCCTGGGTTTCAGTTTGAGGCTGTTGCCTCTTATCCTTTGCTCTTCACCACTGAAAACAGTCTGGCCCCATCCTCTTGACACTCTCCCATCCATTTGCCTTCCTACCACTCTGTACTGATGCAAGCACCTAAACAGACCATTTTCTTGCCTCTGCTTTGTTTTCCATTTATTTCATCTATTTACAAATAGATGGTATTCTTTGATATTTCTCAATATCAAAGAATGATCCAATACCGGCTTGCCTGGATTTTTCCTCCTTTTAGATTGTATTGCAGGACACAGGCATGCCGAAGTGTTCAGACCAGGAACTGACTGGAGCACTTGGCCCTGGTACAGGATTTCCTGGCCTGGAAACCACTATGAGGCATACAGGTAGAATATATCCTCAGGTCTCATCTCAATGTGGTTATAGGACAGGGCCTGAGCACATATATGGCCCCAGGAAGTGGTTTCTAACACAAACACAACCTTTGTAGCTTCTGGTACCCCTGGCCCTGCTCTCCCTCAGGACAACATATTTTACAGTACCACAGACCATCAGCTGCCTTATTTCCTGCAATCCTTTTATCCATACCTGCTCTTGCACTACCTGACCCTTTCCATAGTGGCATACATTAACCTAAGTTGGAAGGGGCCTCCAGAAACCATCCTGTGCAACCTTCTGCTCCAAGCAGGATCAAACCTAAAATTAGAGCAAGTTGCTGAGGCCTTGTCCAGTTGTTGCAATTTGTGACCACTGTCTCTTGTCCTTTTGCTGTGCACCTGAGTGAAAACTCTGGTCCCATTTTTCCTATAACCTCCCAAGAGACAGAGGAAGATAGCACTAAGCTTCCCTTTAGCCTTATCTTCTCCAGACTATGGAGGAAGATGAGCTCTTTCAGCCATTCCTTGCGCATCATATGCTCCAGCCCTCTAACCATCTTGCTGGCCTCCCACAGGTTAGTGTCTTTCTTTTACTGGATAGACAAAAACTGGACTTTTCGGCAATTTCTCATTTTAATCTCTATGTTTGTGGAACATAATCTGTTTGAGATCTTGTTCAATCTCTCTCACACTTACTAGGACCCTTTACCAGAGCACTGGTTCAATTTTATCGGAAATTTCAGTCGTAAAAGATCTCTTTTATACCATGAAAAAAATGCAAGTTTGAGCATGAAATCCCCATATTCCTCCCACAGGCCAAAACAGGTCTCTGTATTTCAAATTTGCAGGAAGTATCTAAAAATCATGTGAATGTTTAATCCCTGAGCATACTACTATACTCCTCTGAGTCCCCCCTGCCAGCCATCCATTTTATTTCATTCCCTCAATCTACTTTTTCACTTTGTCTTGCCAATAGGTATCTATAAAGACACTCCTGTGAGTTTTTATCATTTTATTTCAAGCACTTACCAGGAGATCCACGGGGACCAGGTGGACCACGGAGTCCCGGTGTGCCGTGCTTGCCCGGAAACCCAGGTGGGCCTGCTTGATAAGCAGGAGAACCATCTTCACCTTTTTCACCCTTTGGTCCTATTTCTCCAGGTAAGCCTGGCTTATCCCCGTCAGCTGAAACAGAAGCATACGCAGGGAAGAAACTCAGAAGAATTTCTTAGCAAAGCTGCACAAAGAAGTAAAAATTCATGCAACTACAGGTAACACACAAAGAAAAATTGAGACATTTCTTGTAGAACAAAAACAGCAACATTTTTTACCCAAGAAAATCAGCAACAGCTCCTGAAGCAAGTAACTGTCACTACCTCTACTTCAGTTGCTTTGCCAGAGCCCTGTAGTAGCCAGGGCAGAAATGCAAATTGCACTCTGATTTTCAGTCCCAGCAGCTAGTTAGCTATGACACTGTATTAAATATTACACACTGAACCACAGTTCCCCACGCCAAACCCCTTCCATTTAAAACTTGTTATAAAATTAAGTTACTAGAACATGTGATGCTGACATATTACCATCAGAGAATCCAGGAAGACCAGGTGCACCAGGATCTCCTTCCTCTCCTTGGTCTCCCTCTGGTCCAGAAACGCCTGGAAAGCCTGGATCACCTCTTGCGCCTGAAAGACATCCCCAATACCACAAAATACACATTAAAGTGGTAGTGTTTGTGACTTCTGATACGCTGCAGATTGCTCAACCCACTGTAATTTTTAAAAAGTAACAATTAAGAACTTAACTGCTTTAGATATGATAAATTATTTCTTAAAGATGGCTCTAGAAATGTCAAAACATGTCACCTCTTGCCACATCAGAATGAATGAAGCCTATTGGAGAGACTCTGTACAGCCCTAATATCTGGGCCTGAGCACAACTTGCGAGAGCAATGGTGCGGATCTTGCAGGTCAAAGAAAGGGAGAACATCTCCCTGCACTTCCTCATATTCCCCTGGAGCCTTGTTGCTCCCAGCAGGTACAGGAGGCCAGCCTTTGAGGAAAGCCCCTTATTTTCCTTACGTGAAAGAGTCATGAGAGCAGGTGTGAATGGGACCTTCATCCTGCTCCCCAGTATCAAAAGCACCCACTGGGCCTAGATGTTGCATGCAGAAAGCATCATGCTTTTTGTCAAAGCTCTGTGCTGCCAGAGGACATGTGGTATGTCCAACACACTGCTTCCTCCTCTCCTGCTCCTATTACCTTGTGGATGGTTCAAACAATGTCTTGAGGGCCTGTTACCCACTTTCTCAGGGAGGAAGGGACCCACATGTGGTAGCCTCTGACTTTAACAAGAGTGGCAAACTCAACAGGATGAGGTCTCAGGCTGGAGCAATGGCACATGATCATCCTTTCTGCTTGTACTTCCCCTCCCACAGTTTTGGCTTTGGCAAACTGACATTCTTCCTCAGTATGTTTGTGTTCTGGTCGGCCAGAGCCACCACAGCTCTGCAAAACAGCTGACAGTGAACTGTACAAGCCCACTGAAAAGACCACAATGTAAATTTTTCAGTTTAAAAAAGGAAGAAAGAAATCCCCTTCTATTCCTCAGGACTCCTTTTTTTTATTTTTTTCCTCTCTTTATATGTATTAGATTAGACGAATGCTCTCTGCTCTGCCACACTTGTGGCATCTAATTCAAACACTCTGAAAGAGGAATAGGAACATATCTCCCATTCTTCCTTTCACAGGACAACTACATCATACACTTTTTTGTTTATTTTTCTCTGTGGTTTCAGGAAGCCATGGATGCCTTTTGTATAGTAGCCCAGGTTCAGTAGGACTTGCAAAATGGTGATTAGGGCACTGTCTGGGAAGGCAATTTCTGTTACAGCTTAAGGAGTTGAATTCTCAGGATTTCATGCTTTTGATCTATGTGTAAGTTAGTCCATGGCTAAGATAAGTAACTTAAGCAAAGCAGACATACCTTTTCTTGGAATGGGATAAGGAAGATAAGAAGTAGGTCCTGGAACACCTCTCTCACCCTGTTCTCCCTGTGTTAATAGAAATTGAAGTACTGCATTTAAGCATGTTATTCCAGAGGATTTTTTTTTAAAAAAAATGAAATACATGCCCATGAAATACAAACCTTCCAAAGCAATCAAGTGAATTTTAAGAAATCTGACAGACTACAAGTCAACAACCCAACTCGTTATTCTACAGTGACTACAAATACTTCAATTGTTATTATATTACAAAGAAGAAAGGAAAACAGTTACATCTGGTTTATTGCTTCTAGCAAATGGAAGTAAAACAGTACCTTGCTTCCTCTAGGACCATAAGCACCTGGTTCACCATCAAGTCCTGAAAAACCCTGTAATACATATCAAAATGGTTCACTTTTTCCCTTATTTCAAAAAGGATAAAATTATTTGTTCTGTATTAGCTGGTTTCCACTGATGTTAGTGTGAGAACTGTACAACAAAGCTGAATAGTTTGTTTCCCCAGGTGTGATAATTAAGGCAACACCATTAAGTGTCTTAAGTGTCCTCATTTGTTGGAACAAACCCAACTCCAGTCAAAGGCCATGGGACCTGCTGTGGTGTAGGCTGTGCAGCTCCTGGTAGTGCGCGGTGGGATGGGGCACCTGCTCCTACACCGTTCTCTTGGCCCTCCCTCTCACACTCTGTGTCATATCCATGCTGGGCACACTGTATCCTGCAGGAGTTTTCCACCCCCACCAGAGCAAGTCACAGGATCAAGGAATCACAGAAACGATTGGGGTTTTGAAGAGGCCTCCAGGTACCATCTGGTCCAACCTCCTTGGCCAAGCAGGCTTAGCTAAAGCAGGTGACCAAGTTCCATGCACAGTCAATGTTTCAATATTTAAGGTTCTGCCCCCCTCCCTCACTTGAAGTGTTTAAAATCTACTCTGGAAAAAGAGTGATGTTAAAAAGTTGAACTTGTAGGAGAAAATTGGGGCTGCATCTTTAACTGATATCAATCCACCCAACTTAACTGAAACCAGCCAAGCTGTATAATTTACACTAGCTTCATTATTAGCTAGCATTTTAAAGTAACTCCCAAGTAACACAATGGGGTGAACACCTGCACACAGCAGGAATTTTGATAACTAGCTCTGTAAAATATTTACAGAACCTTTATAGCACTACAAATTCCACAGCACTCAGCAAGATACCACAAACAGAACCATATGCTTCAAAGACTTTTCTATAATGGCAACTATACAACAAACAAGAGACTGTTAAATAGTAGGTGTAAAATCTCTTTACACTAGATGGAGCTGGTGGTCTAAAAGTGAAGCTGGGGGATCAAGTCATTCAGTAAAATACAACAAAAATGTGCTTTCTGGCAAACAGCACCTTACGTAGTCCATTCTTTAGCATGTATATATTACAGAGTGACAGTCATCCAAACCAATGTATACTCCACTAAAACTGTTGCCAAGGTTTGCCTTCGATGAAATGAAGCCACTCAAGGCTTCTGACTGAAACATCAATATCAATTAAAGACAATCATTTGGCTTTCATCATTCTTTCAGTGGACATATTACTTATTGATAGCATTTTTGCTTCCCCACCACCAAGTTTTGTGATCAGACTGAAGTAGCTGTGAAAATTTCATGATTTCAAGCAGATCTGCAAAAAGCTAATCAAAACACTAAGTGTCTGCATGGCAGGAAGAAAGTTTGGAAATTCCCAGCAATAATGGGAATAATGAATATTACATTTTATGACAGTGCTCTGAAAACACGCTCACACTGAATGGCAAAACACACTTATAGGGAGCTTTTTCTATTTCCACTTATGAGGAAACTACCTGACCCCAAACTCCAATGATAGATGAATCTAGGTGATATGTACTACACTGCAGGTGGTATCATTTCAGGCAGGATTTGTCCTCTGCAGCTTGTCTAAATAATGTTAGAAACAAGTCTTGTGTGAAATACTCACTCTGTCTCCACTGAGTCCTGGAAAGCCATTGACACCAGGTAGTCCCTGTGAAGAAATATTAAAATAAGCAAAATAGAGTGGCATCCTAACAAATCTCTTCAGAGTCATTATTTTTTCTTAGCTAAAGTAAGTTTCACAGTAAGTTTGAAGTTCTAAAACTAACAATTCTACTTCAGATACACTTTAAATGAGATACATACATGGTGCAAACAGAACAGATTTGAAGTCTGATATTTGATCTTTTCTACTTTCTATTTCTTCATGAGTACGTTGAAAGTGATCATGAAAATTTTAAAGATATCTGATATATATAAAAAAACATACACTGAATACTATTTTAAGCTGTTTATGAAGCCTAGAAATGGTGCAACTAAAAGCATACATAGACGCCAGAAAGTAACAACATTTAGATATGCTTTTTTTTTGGGTTCATAGAATAGCTGTAGACAAACCCATGTGTTTTTAATCATTGTGACAAGAGAGCTAAGATGCTCACAGTGACAGGAAGCTTGGGAGCAGCTGAGGAGCCCTCGAGAAGAAGGGTGACTTTCTGCACCCGCCATCCTGTGAGCGTCATGCATGGCTTTCCAGGGAGGACATACGCACACCTACGAGTTGCCCTCTCGCCCTTACCATTTGAAAACAGCCTTTTCCCTTTCCCATGCCAATGAATTCAGAGATGGCCATTCTTTGGCATCCACTGGCTGAAAAAGTATTCTTTCTATGGTTTCTTAATCTGTTCTGCTGTTTCTAAAGGAAAACACTCAGCTTGGTCTTGCCCTATTTAGTTGAATGAATAATGCCTTTAATGAGTGACTCACCCGCTGTCCTGGGAAGCCCATTACTCCTTCTTCACCTTTTTCGGGAGCATAGATAAGTGGACCCTAGAAACATAACAAGTCAGTCAGCACATTCAGATATTATATGCAAACCAACTTTCACACTGCTTTTACAGAAGCTAAACAGAAGGAAAACATCATTACAACACATGGAGTGACTAATAAAAGCTAAATGTGAAAGAATTCATGTCCTTAAAATTAAGTGTAACATGCTTGCTGCATTAGAGAAACAGGATCAAGCCACTAGACAGAAGACAGGGTTTCTCTCCTGTCATCTCCCACATCTTTATTTCTTCTGAAGAAGAGCCAAAGCAACTGTTTAGCTATACAACCAATTAGGCAACTCGGTCCATGTGCAAACTGTGGCTTCAGAGAGCTATTTGGCAAACAGAGGCACTTTACCATTAATAAAAATGAGAGACACGGACATCCCTGTTTGTTATGCCAGCGGAAAATCTACTGTAATTCTTTTGCACTCAGTAAAATGCTATATGTATAAAATCTGAGGAATTGCTGAAGAACCATCTGGCAACTGCATACTGAAGACATGAGGGCTCACATCAGAACCACCTCCTATAGCCTCATGGGGAAGCTGAACAGACCATCTAAGAATATAAAGCTCTGCAGGATGCTCAGGGAGGCATCCCAAATTGGTAAAGGTTATCTTTTAAACCATCCTGGAAAGCAAAAAGGCACCATTCAATAGCAAAATTATTTGGTCCTACAGATTGCCTGTGAGCCAACTAAACTGCATTCAGCATGGCTGATACAACAAAGCAGAACATTACTCTCCACACAGTCAACAGGTTTAATGACTAGTGAGACAAAAAACTATGTATGCTGGACTGAAAGTGTTTGATAACACTTCCAGGCATACTTATTTAGAGGAATTTTTAAATGTAGTAGACCAGTGGAAACACAGATATTCATCACTAGCTCACAGAATTAAAAAATATGTGAGGGAAAGTCTTGTTTTGGCAAGCCAATAAGAGAAGGACTGATTGCATTGCGGAGTTCTTATGCATTATGCTTATGCTGTTCAGTCTTTCAAAAGCATTGGCTCCCCAGATTATGCTGTTTCATATGCACATAACGTAATTTAAATAATAGTAAATAATAAATAATTTAAATTTAAGTAATTTAAATAAAGATTGCACCAGTATTAACTCCAATACTGTTATCTGTCCTTGATGTTCTTCACTTGACTTACTGGGATTCCAGCTTCTCCTTTTTGTCCAGGTTCGCCTCTTTCACCCTAATGAAGAAACAGCATTCAGATATGTTAGCCATTCCCATATATATTTTAACAACTTTTTTTACAACTCACAGTCATAAATATTTGTCAAGAGAAAAAGCACCACTCTAGCACAGTTCTTCAGGAATACCGCCATCATACGACATTTAATAATTTTTTTTCTGAAAACCTTTCTAGGAATATGAACACTGTGGGATGTCTGCAGCTTATTGCTCCAGTTTTAGGAGGATGAATGCCAGAGAAATGAGGATAAGTAAACGCATGTTATCCCAGTTCTACCTACCCATTTTATGTGAATGGCCTGATCAGGTGCCATTCAGAAGTGTCTGCTAGGGTCAGATAAAATGTAGACTGAAGTTCACTCACTATATTGACTCCAATCCCACTACAAAGTCTGCCCAGACAAGTAGCTTAGACATTTCTGTTTAGTGTTTATTCATGGAAATTTCAACTTGTGTGTTACTTAATGCAGATTGCAGACAAGGAGTAAGAAAAGTTAAACTAGCTGATGATGAAACTGGACCAAAGAATGATTTTTAAATTTGGAAGAAGGAATTTCTGCTTTAAGAATGACCAAGATCAATTAGTGACTAAAATTGATCACACTTTTTTTTTTTTTTTTACCTTTTGATGAAAAGATTAATATAGTGACTAAAGTCTACTGAAAGGATAACTGAAAAAAGCATCAACTGTGAAGATAAGAAATACCCACAAATGCTACCTTTGGCAGGTGCCAGAACTATTGGTACAAGGCAAGGGCATATTTGGATCTTTCAGTGTCATACCAATTTACATCTTATTTTTCTGCTCAAAGGCTATGTGCCATGTGAATTTAAAAAGAACTGGTATGCAGGCTGGTGACTGATATTGAATATGTATACAGGAAGGAGCACTGTATGAGAACAAATTGCATCTTGCTATAGAGGATTTTGCTGAAATTTCTGCCTGTAGAATGAGAAATACCAGTGATCGTCAGTAGTTGTGTACTGGAGGTTACTTAAAAACAACAAGTGCTTTCTTAACTAATTTATCTACCATAGTCTCAATAAATATTTCACAAACCAAGCTATGAGAATGTAGCATATTTCTCTTTTCACATACTAATGTCGTCTAAGCACTGCCTCTAAAAGCACATTTGTACAATAATCTAGTTTTGATAATGCAGAGCTCTTAAATCCCCCTGTATTTTGGCAAGCTATTCCATAGTTACCTTATGCTTGTCGGAGGGGACACCCATCAGTTCCCTTGTAGGAAGCCCAGGTGGACCTGGAGGACCTGGTGGGCCCTGCATGGAAAGCATAAAGGTACATTTACTAACTGTTACAATACTTTGTGAAGTGGTAGATCTGCACAGGGTCTAAGGAACTGGAGCAAAATAAGCAGTGCATATTTGCCTTTGGTAGTAATACTGTTCTAAACCTCTAAATATATTGATGGCAAGAAACAGATTTAGTTTTTGCCGTGATTAACATCTAACAATACTTCCTCCTGCACTGTAGACTTTCAGAATGACTGTAAAGATTGTTGCTTTATTTAAAGTAGCCTTGTTCCATAAATTTCAGAAGTGTTACTGTGATTTATGTTGGTATATACAAGGACAGCTAGACACAGACATGTAAAATTGTAATTCAGTTATGACATTCAGTATAGAAATTGCCATTACTTTCAAAGCAAATGTATGTTTATTTTTCAATATACTTTTGCAACATAATTACAAACTAAAGAAGTATTTAAAATGGAACCAATTATAAATAACCAAGTACATCAACTTTGTCTATTAGTAGTCATATTAATTCATTAGTTTTCCTTCACCTGCTCTCCTTTTTCTCCATAATAACCAAGGCCTCTGTTGCCCTGCAAAGACAATAGGTCAAGATTTGTTAAATGTACATCTCAATACATGTAAAATTTCAATTTAAACAAGCTTAAAAGATGCTTCAGATTTAGAATTCTTTAGAATATCATTGGAGAAGTGTAATCACATAATAGTCTAGTTATACTTCAAAGTGTTTTTATAGATTTGAAAATATTTTTACAAACACTCAGAAAGAAGGCTCTGATTACAATCTCATGCTAGCAGTGTTTCATATAGCAAGCTTTGAGTCATTCTCTGAGTAGTACAGTAAAAAGATCAAACATTTCTTTTCCAAGTTTTTTAATAGAACTAAACGTTAAATAAAATACTTAAGTAGGTTGGAACAATGAACTCATGTATTTCTTCCGCTGAGATACAATGGAATATTGTGCAGACTGCGAGGATTCTCTGTTCAGAGGAAGCTACTGTGACTACAGTAGCAAATTAAATCTGGCTCCAGAACTGTTTAATCATTTCAGGGTAGGTGATCCCTGTGTGAGATTAACTTCTTGTGGTATGTGGCCAACACAGAAGTTCTTGTGCTCCACAGTCTATGGTGCAGCCTGTGGACCTTTCTTTTGCTGACTTCAGCTGGATCTTGGATCAGACCTCAGGGGCTTAAAATCAACACAAACATAACTTTCACACAAAGACTTACTTGTGGTCCTTGTAGTCCTGGGGGCCCTGGGGGTCCCTAGGGAAACACAATAGGGGACAGAAAGTTACCTGTTACTTAGCAATGAATACATGTAGGAGCTCAGTTACTTTAAGTCTGAAATTTAAATACACTTTTAGAAGGTAGTGCATTCCTTAGCATTCAATATGCTAGGCCTACTAGCTATGTTGTTGTGCTGAAAAATACTATCTTAATACAATAACCTTTTCTAACAGCATAAAAGTCCCCAAATAAGACCTAACACAATCCTATTTTCATTTTTTTCCATGTCAAGTAATATAAATTTGTGATTTTGGATAGTGCTATAGCAAAATTTTAAGTTTATGCTTAAGACTAAATCATTCTGTAATGAATGAAGGATCAGAAAATTTATTTTTTTTTGGTGAAGATGACAAGATTACCACCTGCTTCTCAGACTACCTATTTGGTATTTAGCAGTATGAAATCAAAGGAAGTTGTTAGGAAATAAAATGGTAACAGAGAAAAAATACTACCAGACAGTCTTACAGGAAGATCAGTAGGAAAGCTATTGTGGAGTGTCATCTGCCTGAGTCAGTCAGCTAAGGTGGATGATGGGGTCCAAAGAGCTCTAAACACTAAAAATGCTGCCAAATATGAGAAGGGTGGGGTGACTAAGAAGCAGCAGCTGTTCAGAGAGGAAGATGATGAATAACAACAGTAAGAAAGGAGAGAAAACGGCAGATGGAACCACTCATTTATGGAGCCCAAAAGGGGATGCAACTTGGTAAAGCAAATCAACCACAACTTGCAAGGAAAAGATAATGTTAAGGTTAAACCAGGCCACTACTGTTTTAAACCTTCTCTACCTGTCTATGTATTTGTGTGCACAAACAACTGACTTTTTTTTTTTTTTTTAATTCTTTTGAGTCAGGCTTGACCAGTGAAGAAGTCTTTGACACTGCCTGACCTGCAGGGCCAATGCACTCTGTAGATCCAGTAGGGACCTGGTGGAGCCAAGTTTGACTTTGCATCATTCCTCTTCTCTGTGTCCTAGATTGCGCACAAACTCAGACATGGGAAATGCTCCCAGGTCTCACAGGTGAGTCACAGCTTTAGAGCTGTTAAATACAGATGGATTTATTTTGTTAACAGCTGAGAGATCCATCCACTTTGGAAGAGTATTCAAAAAGGATGTTGCAAGAATTGTATCCAGAGAGGTTTAGAAAATGTCATGGCTCATAGTGCTCCATGTATACATCCATGACAGTACATACTTGGAATAAGAGTCACCGCAGACTGGAGGTGCTGTGTGAAGCTCGTGAACGTCATAGCTTCACTTCAGAGAGAGTACAGGTAAAGGGCAAAGAAGATTTTCCATCAGACCAGCCCAGAGGAGGAAGAAAAGCTGCAACTTACCCCAGATGAGAAAGGAGGCACAACAGAAAATGAATGTTGGAAAGACTTAGGATGCTGTGGATCTAGTACTAGAAAATCTGTGCATGAAGGGAAGTTCCCTGCAAATGCCTGTGTAGGCTGTGTGTAAGAAGTCCTGGATTAAAAAAAAATAGATTATGTTTCCAAGAACAGTGACTTGGAGCAGGTCCGAGGTGAGTATTGACAAGACAAAGAGAAAACACCCAATTAAGCTAATGCTGTCTTGGGGCGGCGGGGGGAAGCAAACCTAAAGGAAAATGAAATACCCTGAACTTGAACATTCCCTTTTCACCCATAAAAACATTAACCATGTTAATGGGAAGTGTAGGAAATTATATCTGAAGAGAATATAATTTTCCCAAAGAACAATCCAGCAACAGCAGTTAACTCCAACGCTGTAACTGTTGATTTTTGAAAAAAGAAAAGTTACTGAAAGAAAGTTTAAATATTAAATTGTATTCTAAATACTAATGAAAAAGATATCTATTTAATCTTCTGTAGGAAGTATAGAGAGCTAGTATGAATACCCTTTAAGAGCAGAAAACATGCCATGTTTAGCTTATTGTAGAGGAATGTAGATACTTGAATGGACCACCTTCAGTTATCTGTAGAAACTAGACACTTTTCAGGATGCTGAAGAAATAAAGTATAAATGAAGACCCTCAGGCATTACAGGATGAAAGTAAGTATACTTCTTTTTCAATATTCATCTTGTAGAATAAGTGTCCCACACTACTTTTCTCTTTCAAAGTTTTAGTTCCAAGGATACCTACTTGCTATTTCTACTTTTTTCCTAGACATTTGCTAGGTTACAACCCAATATAATGGATCTTGCTAAGATGAGTCTTCTGTCAGGCTAAATTCCTACACAACATATTTCAAACATACTTACTGGTCTTCCTGGCGCTCCTCTTGGACCAACAGGTCCTTGAATACCCAGTGCACCCTGAGGTCCCTTTAAATAGAAAACCATCAATTAATATTGTTCTGACATCAGATATTAGCGGTACTTTCTCGCATTAGCTGTAATACTACTTACTTGAAAACCAATGAACCCTGGGTCTCCAGGTTCTCCCTAAAAATAAGAGAAGTGAAAGAACACAGTAAATACTGTAAATAACACCGAGTATTCTTGTTTCTTGAACATTTATTGTTCACTGATTAAATTTTGTTCTCTTTACATCTTACAAACTATTTAAGACAATCATAGCTTATAATGCTATATAAGTTCTTACCTTCAAACTCATCAAATGCCAATTTTGATACAATCTAATGTCTTTTTTATATATACAATTATTGCATGTAACATATTTGGAGAGTAAAAAATTGGCTACGGATCCAATTTACGGATCCAAATTACAAGGATAAAATGGACATCTGGCTCTGTTTAACTGTCTTTTGAAAACCCCATCTAACCAGTAGCTTAATTAGGGATATAATATTAGCTGAAATGCACAAGTTGACTGAGGACATTTTTCATGAGTTGCATGGGAATTACCAAATCATTTTGATTCTCTTCTGAGTCACTGAAAAGCATTTGGAACATACCGTTTTCAGTGACCACATATTTTAACTGCAGGACATGTTGAAATGTTTTTGGAAGTTGGATCCAAAAATGTTCTAGTGCAAAGACCATCCAATACCCATAAATAATGTAGCATTCAGTCCAGACACCTTTAATCATTTTGAATAATAACTAAACTTTTTAAATATCTAGCTAGTTTGAATATATTTAATGAAATAATTGAACCAAGTGGTACTTGGTGCCATAATTTAGTACCAATATTTTTTGGAATTAATACAGATGTTAGTATCTACGCCATGATCATCATATATTTGTGCAATTTCATAATCCTTACAAATTATTAGCAAGTTATCACAATTTAAAGGGCTGTGGAAAGGAAAAAAAAGCATTACAAATACAGACTATCTATAAATATGTCAAATATAAACTGATTCTGGCATTTATCACTGGCATCAAATATTCAAAAAAGATGTCAGCGGATCTGTGCTGAAAACAGCTCTGAGGCAGTTTAAAATGCAGGCTGCACTTTATATAAGTTTATATAAGTTTACATAAGTTTATATAATTCACAAAGATGATATATACTCTACTAATATATGTAACCCACTATCACCTGGTACTTTCACAATACACAAAATCATACAAATGGCAAAAAGTTACAATACAAGTTTTAAATGATTGGATACAGCAAAAGCATCCATACTTGGGGGTTAGATAACTAAATTATGTATTGAAGCATACTTGATCATAACTCAAAAAAAATGTAAGAAAATTATACAGAAAGGACAGTAATGTTAAATAAAATCATTCAATGAACAAAACTATGAATGTCTCTGCCATAAATGATGCAAAGATCACCACTGAACAAAAAGAGCAATATTTGAACTACAACATTTGCATCTCTTTTTTAAAAATACAAAACTATAATCTTATAAAAAATCAGTTTTTGGATTTCTCCACTGTTTCTGCAATTTGTAAGGAATTTGGAATTCCTTACAAATATGTGAGTGGGCATCTTTTCTCTGGAAATCAGATAGACTTTACTGACATGAGAGAAGGTAGCAGTTGCCATAAAAAAACCTGCAAAAAATCCAGGTGAGCCTCTTGGTGCAGGGCTTTATGAATGTAAAAAAAATTAACTTGATACCATCTATTTTTAAAACAGCAGTGGTATGGATTTAGAATATATCAGTGCACAAGAAATGTACAAGCATATGTATATATGAGGTACATACGTACCCTGTATTGGCTGGCTATGTCCGGTGGCAGTATATAGGGCTCCCCCTTTTGGCCCTTTGGTCCTTGAATTCCCTAAATTGACACAACCGAAGAAAAAAAAGAAAGGTAAGCAGTTATCTCATCTGTGAGCACATACACAGGGAGAATAATGAAAAACATTCATTGGCTTTTTCATGATTATATACAGAGCACTGTTTAAGTGCAGAGACTATGGCATAAACACAAAGCACTAATTCTCATGGCTACATAAAAGAACAAATTCCCGGTAAGGGGCAGGAGCTTCTCATTACATGGGGGAGATATGGGATAGTCCAGTCTTACAGCGGAACAGTAGCTGAGGTTACTCAGGATTGGATATGTGACCTGGAAGATGCAGGAGCTGGACCCACACTTCATCTCAACATGACCCTCCACAACTGCTCCAGAGAAAGGCAGCAATTTTTCTGGCAGAGCTAACTCAACAACAACAAATACATCTGAGTAATAAAAGGTTATGAGCTTGTCATTCTTTTATCATTGCTGGACAGAGATGTACAGGTTTCCCTGAAGGAATCTTCTTGCAGAACCTGTAGGATAGGTATAGCTTCTTGCCCTGACTTCAATTTAATAACTAATCATTATGCTTTACTTCTATGGTAGGGTCACAAGGATGCTATGCTATGCTGAAAGGCATGTCCACTTAAGAGCTCTCCCAATTAATTTCTAACATGTACCTGAAAAAAAAATGTTACCAAAATAATGATCTTAGCTGCAGGTGTTCATATACTGCCAGCTACTTACAATGGTGCCAGGGAAACCAGCAAGTCCTGGAATTCCTGAGTCACCAGGGTCACCTGTTGTCCCGTTACAGCCATCATGACCTGGTTTCCCCCTTGATCCTGGCTGCCCTGGATGACCCTGCAGAGAAAAAATAAAAGTGTTTATCTATCCATCTGTTTCTAGTTTTCCTTTTCCTGCAGTCACACAGTATTTAGACATTCTCACATTAAGCCCAAGGCTTGGATCCATGGGAAACGATTTTCAAAGAAAGAAACAGACAGTGTCTTTTTTTAATATAGCTGCAGCTTGAACCAGATGCCCCAGACAGTATGAAAAAAATGAGCAGTGAAGGACCTTTCAGAAAGGGTAAGAAAGCTATGTTCAATGAAGTCTCTGTTAAGCAGAGAACTAAACCAGATGAGGCTCTTGAACAGCGAGTTACCAAGAACAGGGATTGTCAAGAATTATATCACGTTCAGCACATTATACTGGAAAAGTATGAAGAAAAGCTCCTTATTGGCTATGTGCAAGCTAGGAAAAATGTTAGTGATGCTGCTGGAGCATTTGACTGAGTGTCAGGATGAGGCTGTACATGCAGACACAGGCAGAAAGCAGTGGAGCTTAAACCAAGGGAATAGGGGACACTGCTCAAGTTCCCCACTCCGCAGCTGAGGTATAGGAAGGGAAAGGAAAGCTACTCCTATCTTAAACTGGATTTCCATTGCTTCAACTACATTCATCTTACTGCAGTTACTTCTGGCTGCCCTAGGGCCTATATCAGAAGAAAATCTGACTTCAAGTAGCTCTTTCTTCCAGAGAACTCAGTCAGAAAAAAAACCTAACATAAATAGAATATGTCTCCTTTCTTCATTCATGTTTTTATTTTGTTTCTTCTCCTTCACTTAGAAGAAAAAGAGTATTTCCATGCTTCTACCTAGGTCCATCTACTACTGCCATTCTTCACTCCAGAACAGGTTCAAGCTTGCCTACATCCTATTTTGGCCTCCAGTCCCAGTACTTTGCCATTATGGATCCTACTTGCTTGTGCCTATTTGCCTTCAGATTTACTTCTTGGCCTGATAAAACTGGTTGGGGAACATAACTGAGTGGGAAGGCCAGGGGAACACGAAGGCAGACCACAACAAACATGTAGGTTGGAGCAATATCTTAAGGTAATCTATTCCTCCCAATGCAATGTGCAGAGATCCTGAAGGCTGTGCTGAAAAACTTTTTCAGGTGAGACAGGCAGGTAGTAAATCGCTGCCCTCCTTTACAAGGGAGTGATTTACTATCCTCCTCAGGAAGTTACAGCTCTTAAAAAAAAAAAACCCTCAATATGATATGTTGAGATGAACAAGATCCTTGGCTACAGGATATTTAATAAGATTGGCAAAGGGTCTTCTACTTTTCCTTTAAGAGAGACAGAGAGAGAGAGAGAGAGAGAGAGAGAGAGAGAGAGAGAGAGAGAGAGAGAGAGGGAAAGGAGGAAGAGTATGAGAGAAGCCCTGAAACTTGATATCGAGCTTTTCTGGAAACAAAAAAAGGGTGAAAGGAGAGTGGATGTGGATGTGTGGGTTGCAGAGTGAGGCCCCTGTGTCAGAGAGCACAACAAAGGAAACCCAAGCCTGGGAAATCTGTGCAGGGATTCCAGTGACTCAGATTTCTTTGTTATTTTATGACACAAGAAGTAAAGAAGTGTAAGCTGGGAAAATACCGCACTGTGAACTTAACCCAGTTTTCCTCTTTGAATACTTCAGTTTAATGGACTTGGACAATTAGTTCAAAGTTTGACACTACTCAGTGCTTAGTAAGTTTTTTAAGACTATCATCTCATTCATGCCGTATGAGCTATAAAACAAATTACAATGGTTTGTAGTCTTACAATTGTTGATTTTTTTCTCAGTGCTTTACAAATCTCAAATAATTAATAATTAATGACCCATGGGTGTCCTTTGCTCACATGTCTAAGTGATGTGAAGTACTTATCTCACATTTCTCTCTTGCGAAAGAACACACTTAGCTGGATAACATCCGGGGACATTGGAAACTTACTTCCTCTTTTGTTCCTTTTCATAGATTTCTCACTGGATCAAAGCAAATGGACCTTAAATATCTGAGGAATATTCTATTCCTTTGCTATATGTCTGCAGCTGCACTTACTTTAAGAAATGGCATTAGCTTAGAAGTGTATATATGGCAGAGGTAGAAGTTAGCTTAAAGTATTTCATTAAAGTACAAAAGCATTAAACCAGTCTAAAATATTTGCAGATGGTGATTTCTAAAACATGAAGTAATTGGCTACTTACAGGAACGCCATCTGCCCCAGGGAATCCGGTCACTCCTCTTTGCCCCTAGAGTAAAGCAGCACAATTAAAATGAAGTTCCTCCCAGTATTTATTAATTAGCTGAAACATCTGATAATCAGAACTTACCACTTCGCCTTTGGGTCCACTTATTCCTGGAGGTCCTCTTTCACCTTTGTGACCTTTGGGACCTTGCACTCCTGGGATCCCCATCAATCCTGGTGGTCCAGTGAACCCCTGCGATCCAAGGAGTCCTGGCTGGCCCTGATAAAAGTAATAAAAAAGCATTTATCTAGGAACAGTTGTAGTGCATGAAGCTGGATTAGTTATCACCACTGCAGCGGAGTCAATCTCTTGAAGAGAAAATAAACAAAGAATTTCGCTCTTGCAGGCCAGGCTCTTTGATGACCATCATCTGGAAACACCATGCAGAGAAGCTCTCACAGAGAAGTGACTGCATTGTGCCTGACAAAATCAATACATGGAAAATAAGACACAAATCAACAAAAAAAACCTTCTTACTTGTATATTCCCTGTTACTCTATAGAAGAAAGTCATTACCTGTATTAAGGAGAATTGGCTGCTCAAGAGTGACACATTAATCTACAACATAACCAAATACAGTATCTTGCAAACAATTAACAGCATATTTAATTGTGAAATCTGCTTAGTGGATATGTTTCTTACAAATGGAGACATATATTTAGTAGGAAGACTTTCTGCTTCTGTGAGATGATATTTCTGTTTAATCATGGAACTTGTTGAGTAGACATGCAGGCTATGAGCGTATGGCTTCCATATATGTTGAGGAGTTGCACTCCGGGCTCCCCCATCAATAAAGTTCCCTCGCAGTGTTGGTTCAGTAAAACAGCACTAACTGACTCTCTTTAGGCCACTTCAAACATTGCTTAAAAATAATCCTCTATTAACTGGCAAAATCACAAGGCTCAACAGGGAAAAACATTTTGAAATGACACAGTGGTGGTTTTAAGTAACAGGGTTGTGACAGTATGTCTGAGAGTGGTGAACCAAAGCATTTGAAAACCATTCCAAATGGAGTGTCACCAATGGCACATATGTTTTAAATGATCTAAAATACTCAGTGCACTAATGCCACTTTAATAATATATTGTGGCAATGTTCTCTTGAGAAATATGCTTGAGCAGTGTAATACACCATTCACCAAGACACACTAATTGCAGATTCTAATGAAGATATTTTAAAAATGTAATTAGATTT
This sequence comes from Tinamus guttatus, assembly GCF_059628265.1. Lineage (NCBI taxonomy): Eukaryota > Metazoa > Chordata > Aves > Tinamiformes > Tinamidae > Tinamus > Tinamus guttatus. The sequence goes on along the minus strand of NW_028288581.1, from coordinate 1,681,558 downwards.
TTCAAAGACCATCCTACGATCATATCAATATCTTACAAAGAATTACAGCAAAACATGTACAATGTTTGTACATTAAATATACAAACAAGCTAATAAAATAATAACATTTTATTTTAGCATAAAATACATACCCTATTCCACCTACAACAGCTTATTTCCTTTTCCATGCTCTTTCATGCCTGGAAAAGAGCTTGTAAACCCTGCCCAAGTAGGATACTCTTTTAACTTCATTTAATGTCACTGAAACGGGGAGAATGAAGGAGGGCAGAGTGGGAACACAAAGTCTCAAAATATCCTAGTTCCCTTGAATTCAGAAAGTAGTAGTTAAGATACAGAATAATATCTTATTGAATTTTAGACAAACTTTGCTTTATTCTTGTATTAAGGGATAAGTCCACTTGTGACACACTTCCAATATATCATTGTCAACCAGCTATTTACAATGAAAAGCCATCTGTTGCAGCTCTGTACAAAAATACTCTAGCTGTTTGTGTGACAACCCCCCAAATAAACACTGTAACTGAAACATATCATAATTCTGTTTTTTTTAAAAAAATCCATATACCTTTTCTGAGAAATTGACAGTAATGTGTGTGAATAGGTGTTTATATTTTAAAAAACTATTACTTCAAACGAAGCCATATATTGAGAAGCTGACATAAAACTCAGCGCAATTTTTACTTTGGAATGAGCTGCAATGAATGTAGACTGAATTGCATTTAATTCCTAAGGGAGTAGCAGCCAGTATTGACACTTTATTTGCTATACTCTTAGGATTAATCTGACAGAACTGAATACTTAGGAGCATGGCTAAGGGACACAATGAATTCAACTACTTGAGCTGTCAGAGTGAAACAGAATCTGCCCTATGCTTACAATCAATCCCAATTTTATATTACTTCTATAGTAAGCCTGTAAGGGTCATGGAAAATATTAGGTTTTAGAAAGGCAAATTCTTTTCATTTTCTATGTTATCAAATTGATAACAAACAAAGGTCATTTGAAAAGATATAAAATACAATATGATTCCTGTTGGCAAGGAGGCATACATATCTGAATGAGTGAACTTTCAATCCCATTTTCCAATCTGGTATGGAAGAAGGAGTAAACAAGGAAAGGAAAAACATGAAGAGAGCCACTGGCCCTTCCCCATGCTTTCCTGGTAGCTGTCAGAATATTTGTTTACTGAAAAATAAGGGTATCCTTGGATGAAGTATTCTATGTTATATTTGCAATAAAGACAATATAGTTGGTCCTTCTGGGACCGGTTGATCAGAAGGCTCGTGTTAAAGAAGTATTTAATAACATGACAATATCTGTGTGATTCTTTAGCCAGTAAGCAACTCAGCTTGTTAGCTGCATTAACTTTGTTAACCTCACACGTGTCAGCTTTTTATCTACTGTCTGTATGTTAGATCATCTTTTGAACAAGTTGACCCTTGTTCATTAGCAGATGACCTAAGAACATTGGCTCTTTTACAAGGGTCACTAAATTCCCCTTTGTGATACATGTGCATGGTACTGCTCTGATTATGCTCCTGGAGGTTCTGAGATCCTAGAGAAGTCTCCAAAGTGCTGATGTCCTCTCCAGATAAAATTTTCAGGCCAAAAAACTCAGCAAACCCAAGGAAATATACTACCCCTATGTACCATATTTTAAACTACTCACAATGTACTTTCTCTGATGCTTGTTTTTTCTTAAATAAAAAACAGAGTAAGGCAAAAATGTGTCATTGCCAATCCTGTTCGCTAGTAGAAAGTTTGAAATTTCACTTGAGTGACTTGGGACTTTTTCAGAACCCAGACTATGCAGTCCTCATCAAGAGTACTTTTACAGGGCAATGTGAAGAGCCTTAGAGAAGAGTACGTGGTGTACTATTTGCCAATCATCTTGTGAGGAGCATGTGGAAAGAAAAGGAAGAAGTGGGTCAACGGAATATGTTGGAGACTGTCAAGGAGTTACCTTCCTCTTCACCCTTATATCAATCTTCTATTAAGACGTAATTTATTTATGGTGTAATGTTCAGATGAATTACAAAGCTATCAAGGTCAGTATACACTCCATAATAGATGGTCCCTATTACGCTCTTCCAATGACCAACTGGAAAAGGTCACTGGCCAGCACAGCCATGTGCAAGAATCTATTTACAGAAAAGCAAAGCTCAGAAACTTAGGAAGCTTGGAGGAAATCTTACCAGAAAATGTTTGCAAACTTGTATATACATCGGTGCTTGTCCAATGAGGAACATGAAAGAAAATGCTATTATGGTTGTGAATTAATTTAATAACTCTATTTTGTGATTAAGTCCTAGTAGATGTATGAAGCTCCTGAACAGGCTTCTAAATCTACACTGAATATTCTGGAATTATAAATTCCAGCTCTTTTAGGACCAGTCAAATAACAGATATCATGCTGTAATCATTTCTTCTTTCTAAATCACTTATCAAGTTTGACCTTGGAAGCATAACTGGTAGAGAAAGTTGGGCTAATGTGGAGAACAATCATTCAATTTGTTACATAAATATAGCGTAAACGAAAGCTCCTGCTACAAAGAGGTTCAAAACCAAAGACATCCTTATGAATTGCCAAGAAATGCTGATGTGTATGTATGGAGAAGGGAGAAAATCAATGATTTGGAATAATGCGGAGGTAGAATCAGACTTACTGATTCACTTTAGCAGAACCCATTTTACCATATCCCATTATAGACTTTTATTTTGCAACTACTTCTGGTACACGGAATGTGATGATTCAGTATTCCCCAACTGGAAATGACCCTTGTAGGTCATAATTTATTTAGTGGTGGACATGTAGAAAAGAGGTCAGCTCCCTGACATTTTAAAAAAGGTCATTTCTGAAAGAATCAGTTCACTTCCTGTGGCAATGGTGATCTGTGTGATAGACAAGTGGGAGTGAAATTTTTTGTAAGAGAAATGGATCTGGAACGGTTATTGCAAGAATAGATGGGAAAAGGAAGTGATTGCAAGAACATAGATCTAATCCCACAAGTGGAATACAGAAAGCAAGCAGAACAGAAAACAACTCTCCAGGGATGGGAATAAAATGGCTTCTAAGGAAAACAGGCAACTTCTGAGCTGATTAAAGGGCTAATCCAGGAAAAGGAATCCCAGAAGATGCATAGGAAAGAAACTGAGAACTTTTAAAGGTAGTGTCTGATAAAACGAGGAGAAACTTGCTAACCTGACCTGATGCCAGTAGGTGAACTAGCTCACTGTAGGTGACCTAATTTATTGAAAGTCAGAGTGCTAGCCCTCTGTGCTACCTTATGGTGTGCAGTACAAGACAGACCTCAAGAGAGGGCATCGGACAACACTAGGGGCCATCTACAGAACCAGTTCCAAGACAGGTTTAAGATCCATACGGTCTGTAACATCTATAGAGTTGTTTTTGCATAATACCTCCATGGCATGTATATATGGGCAGCCTTCCTTTCCTGACAGCCTAAAACTACATTTTTCATTTACACACCCTTTTCTGTGTTTACTGCAATAAACCAAGTTCACAAGCACCTTGCTTTCAAGGCAGTGCTCCTCTGGGCACAACATCAGCCTCCCATGAGTACAATATTTACCTTGATGCAGAAGAAGTTGGTAAATTTCTACTCCACAGAGTCATAAATGGATTTACACTTCACGTTGGTAATTTAGTCAGAATGGTTCCATATGTTTCAAGCTGTGTTTCCACAAGACATAGATAATATTGTGCAATTCTAATGGGGGAAAACTAGGTCAAAAACAAACCACAATAAGCTCACGAAATTCAGCTGAATAGCAGAAAATGTAAATACACAAGGCAAAATATACTGAGCACCAATGCTATCTACTGAAAAGAAAGTTTATTAGGGAGGAAAAAAAGCTTGAAGTTGGTGCTGATTTGTTTTTTAAACATCTTAGTGCTTCTTTTTTATTTCTCTGTCTTCAGGGCAGCAGCAATGATTATTTTCTAAAAGACCGACCCTGATCTGAAGTATGTTAGCACAGGAGAGTGGATTCAGAAGCTCCTCACTAGAGGGCACTAACCTGTGCGACTTGAAGCGATGCCAAACAGCACAGGTGCATTAACAGGCGGCATCAAACTGCAGGAGATCCAATAAGCAGTCCAGGTAGGGTCCCAATGCCTTTGTGTTATGTCTAAGGCAACAAAAGCAGACTGCTTCTGCAGAATGTCTGGCCAGGAATTGGCTGGGAAACTTAGAATTAAATCATAGAATCAGTATGGTTGGAAAAGACCTTTAAGATCGTCAAGTGCAACCATAAACCCGTCGCCACCATGGGAATGAAAGGTATCATGGAGGAATACAGCACGGCTTCCTTGGATGCCCTATGTTTAGTTGTTCTATCTTTTTATCCTGTATTTTTCTATACACAAGATAAAAATATCTTGTATACAAGATATCTCGTGTATAGAAGAACATAGTGTTCTAAGAGGAATGGGCAAAAAAATTTATTGCCTTTTTTCTCTCCAGCGGGTTACTGCATTTAAATTTAATGCCACATGTTTCCATCTTAAATTTATGCTCTGAATCTATATTTTATTCTAAGGCTGCGGCTTGTTACTATGTGTTACCAGCATTAGGTACTGATGGACTTATATGATCTAATTTCATGATAGAAGTAAGACTTTCTCATATGACTTAAACCACATGATATTACATTCTAAAAGACAGAGCAGCACTGAGAAATTAAATAGGCATAAAAAAGTACATAGTTTATGGTTATTTCTATTTTTAATTTATCTTTCAGTACTTTACAGAAGCTTAAAAGTAAAAAAAAAAAAAAGAAACTTTAAGTTAAAAATAACTAAAAATGAATTTAGTTCCTTCTAGTGGCATGGTAATAATTTGCTGTTCTTTCAACTGCATTGTCTGGACATGCAACATTTTCTCTCAGGACAGCAGTGACCAAATGACATTAATGCTAATTCCAGAGCAGTGATTCAGCTTGCAGAAGCTCTTTTTTTTTTTTTTTAATTAAGGAAGGAATAAACATTAAATCTTCATAAAAAACAGCTATGAAAGGATTCTCTTTCTTTACCAGAAGCTACAGCTCTTTCCTGCAGTCAATAACTGAAGTAATTTTGTACTGTTCTCTGTTCCCACGGTTGGATCTAATTTGTGATTGTCCAGAAAGTTGCTATGTCACCCAAGAAGATAAAACATGCATAAAAGAAAATACTGGAATGTAGGTCAAACACTCAAAAGAACCAGTTAAAAGTTTCTTCATGTCACAAAACACATACAAGTATATATTAGAAATGTTTTCTGTGTTTTGCAAAGTTGCTTTAGAAAGAATGATACTGGGGCCATGGCAGTGTTCCCTCACAGATAAACATCAGAAAGGGCAAGTCTAGACAAAACCACAGTAGGATTTCCATGCTCAGTCTTCAAAAGGTCATTACATGGAACAAAGGAGAGGGAGGAGGGGGAGATTTGGGAAGGAACTGGTGGGCAGAAGGGAAGGGTGCTTCTGTTTGCAGAAGAGATAGGTGATAGCTCTGCAAACACCCAAGCAGTATTCCTGCTAGAGTGTAACTGTGTTAACCCACTGTAAGGTGGCAAGCTAGGGTCTATTTGCAACACAACAGTTTTCTGTGTAGCCTGCCTACATTTGTGTTTCTACTGTGTAGTAAATATGTAGGTACTCCTTTTTCTTGTGAGAAGTTAGCTGTAAGAGTGTCAAATGCACACACAGATAATGGCAGTGTACGGGCTGACAGGTTATGCAATCACAGCCTGGTTTATTTCATGATAATTCACTGGCACAAAAATTTAGGAGGACAGATAAAACATAATTACCAGTTATACCTACCTGGAGGGCTTGTTCTACTTTATTATGTGATAGAGCTGAAGGATGGTATATAATAACAAATGCAACATTTATGTGTCTGCATTCAGTGAGGTCATCCAAAGCTCCCTTCAAGGGAGATGATCTTATGGCATGTCCCTGGCAGTGCTCAAGAAACATGTAGATGAGGCACTTAGGGACATGGTTTAGTTGGCATGCTGGTGATGAGTTTATGGTTGGACTTGATGACCTTGATGACTCTATGATTCTACGATTTACCCTAATGCAGACATTTAGACTTGGTCAAATGAATGCACCTTGAATAAGAGTTCTAAGAGAACACAAAGTGTCACATAAATACCAGCACTTCTTTATAGCTTCCTAGCTCAGTTTTTATTATCTTAATTTAAAGCACAGTAAAATTTCTGCCTTTTACTTTGGACCCTACTAAAGTATGGTGCTATAGCAGTGAGTAAAGGATATAAAAGTATCATGGGAAAATGTGAAGGGATATGGAATTAGCATTGATTTCAGAAATCTCTGGATTCCAGAGGCCTGCAGAGCTAGCTTAGCTGGGGCTGGCCTGACCCTGTGTACTCCAGGCAGATGCTTTGGGTAAGCATGAGAATAGAAGTGCAATGAACGGAGTTACTCCTGTTTACATTGGTTAAACTGAGGGCAATAATCTAACATAGTTACAAAACTCCAATAACACAATCAGGACACCATGTCTATGATGGGAAATAATTTACTTCAATAGAAGTAAATTATCTATTAAATATTGTCCATCTGGAGTCTATCTTTATTAAAGAGTTAACTAAAATAACTAAGTTAATTCAAAGTAACATTTCTAAAACATGAACTTGAGATCATGAGCTAGTGATATTTTACAGAACACTACCATAATATGTAGAGTTGGGAAATATCCATTATCATTTAATTAGAGAAGGTTAGTTTGATATTCAACCAAGAAATTCACCAGAGAGGAAAGATATCTTGCCAAAGTTGCTCTTCCAAACAGACAAATATTAAGATAATGGGTGTGGAGTACAAGGAAGCAGCGAACTCCCAGTTACTTTCAGACAGTTATGGTATCATTCTTTCATAAAAGGGTAGAATTTGGTCATGGCACCCATTAAATATTTGGCCGAATATTTTGAGGGACTATGAATGCCTCAGGACTTTTTTAGCACAATGAATATGCTTTCAAAACAGGAGAAAATTCTCTTCATTCAAGATGTGTTTTGACAGGATAAAAAAAGACCAGATGCTTCCCAGGGCAATGTACATGTACAATACAGAGTAATTCTTCTAATCACCTAAAATTCATTCTTTGCATTTATTTCATTAACCATTGATTTTACAGGGTCAATCATCTTTTATTCCTTTTATTAAATCTTGATCCACACAAAATAGCAAAAATTTGCATAACGAAGTGAGACAGAGGTTCTATTTCAGATAATTGTAAAGTTGTTGCTTGGCAATCTGGGCTCTTAAAAGACAAGACAACAACCAGCACCTGCTTGTATTAGAACATTCAGTAATAAACTCAAAAACTGAACTGCCAGCCCAATTGTTTTCAAATGGCTTTCATTGGTGTGTGGGAGTGTTCTCAAGATCTTAAAATTCAGGAAGTTCAACGCAGATGTTTTCTGTCAGTAGGCGTTGGAAGCACCAATAGTAACATCTGTTCACTTTCCGTATTTGTGAGAACATCTCTTTTCTGTCCAAAAGCCATTCACTGTTGAAATTTCTAAATTGTGCAACTGGCCAAAATGTTAAGCTCATTAGACTCCATGAGTTTAAGAGTATGTGAAACTCAAAACCCTAGCAGGAATTCAGTCTATCATATGCCAATTTTTCCATTCTCTGCTCCTCTTCTGTTTAAACAAATCTGTAACTATTTTTGTGATGGGAACAGCTATCAAAACTGACTTGGTCATTCAAATGCACATTACTACAGGCTGTTTTAGTTCTGAAAGAAATTTAATTCACTTACAGAGGCTGTGACATTAGGATGTTCTGTGTATTGGCCCCCCTTATATATCCTCTTTACATGGGAGTTCAGGATATACTAGAATATTCTAGCAACATCTGCAAAAGACTGTGTGCAGTCCTTAGACATCCTCACGCTCCAGTCCTGGGAAATTAAAGCTTGGGACAGTCTCCAAGCTCTCTGGAAGCCCAGATGGGTGGGCTTTGAACTGTGAGGAAGGACTCTGGGTTACAAGACATGTGCACGGCCTTGTGAAGAATCATTGTTGGTGCAGAACAAGTGAAATTATTTCCTTGTTAATGTTTCTGGACAGATGGGCCTCATGAACTGTAGGGTGCTGTGAGATCATCTGCATGAAAACTGCACAGTTGTTTTCCCTACAGGAGCTGCTCATCTTACATCTTATGATCTTGTAACTGATGTTAGCATCAGTGTGGATGCTCCACAGATCTCAGCTATTGGGAAAGCCTGTTCCTGAGTCAGCTGAAGCTAAACAAATCCTGATGGGGCCCTGTGGATGTGGCTTGTTAACACTTCCAATATTCTAATGCAAGCACTTTGAGGGGCTTTAAACTTAGGCTGGCTTCACATTGGGTTTGCTTCCACAAACAAAAAATAGTGCAAGTGATCTTGCCATCTTTAGTTAATAACTGGTAGTGCTGAAGATAGATTGACAACAGTTGCCTTCGATAAAACAAAAACAAGCTTTTGCATACAGTTTCATGGAAGATTTATGTAAGTTTCCATTACTAGATAAAGCTAAAAGATTCAAGAAAGCTAAAGTGCTATAGCCACCAGTTACTTTGAGAAGTCTTTGTGGTCCCATGCAGGTTTGTCTCTCTCTCTTTTTTTGGTTTTCTTTCTTCTTAAATGAGAAAGAAAGATTAAACAATATTTAATATTAAAAAGGGTATTAAGTATTAAAAATACTTTGCTTTGAATGCTAGAGAACTATTTCTATATCATCTAGCCAAATAAAATGCTCCCTTTGTTGAATGTAACTTGTGGCAGCAGTCCAGAAGATAGACAAGAACAGAGCATGTATTTGAATATTACAGTACTCCAGATCCATACGAAAACCCTAATCTTTCTATGATTCTTCCTTTGAGGCAGGAAAAAGGAAATCGGGAGTGTCTGAAAGTCTTATGCAAATTCTAAAATCTTCTCATTCATAACAAAGAGAACATGTTCTTGAGAACATCAGAGGGGGATATTTCTATGACTGTTCAAGGAGGAAATGCATCTATTGTTTCAAACTTTTATTTCAAAAGCTAGTGGAAAGCTTTAAGCCATTGATGATAGACAGACTGGGTTCCATGGCTGGTTTACCAGAATGAGAAGCAGAACAAACCATTTGCTTTGACCCTTTGTTCATTTCATTCAGCAGACATTGAGGGAGTTTTTTTTTTTTTTCTTTCCTTGAAGGAGTTCGTATTTGACAGTCATGGATAAAATGAAGATGCTTCTCCAACTGATAGGAAATATAGGAAATGTAGCTTATTTAGAGGAAAAGAAAAGCCTCCCAGACAAGAAGCAGTAACAGAAAGAGCCTTCACATTCCAAGCAAATAACAGAGATTGATAGAGAATTCATCATGACTACTAATCTTGTCCCATCACTGGGGAATAGTTTGAGGTTTCAGGTACAGGGCTGATTTTTCCGTATTTTAGATTCTGATTCTGGAATGCCCCCAAACTTTGTTATATTAATGCCCCTTCAGAAAACCATAGACTGCTTGCAGTATTAGTTGTGTCAAAAAAGCCAGTACTGTGCTGTTTCAGTCGATCTATAACAATGTAATTGTGGTGATGGTTCCAGCAGTCCAGTGGGAGAGACTGCATTTATTGATAAGGAGATTTAATTCACCATTGCTGAATGCCCAGCACGTTGCAGGTGATGGGTTAACAATGACAGACTGCCTTAACATAGATGCCCAGGTGAGTCCCTAGACCAAGCTGCATGTCTGTGTCACAGACCCTCCTCTGCTCTACAGTCACTCTCCACACCAGTGACCACCATGACCACTTCAGGCAGCCAGTTGAAATATCCCATAAAATCAAATCTCAAGGCATTTTATGGGCATCTGGGCATTTCTGAAATTCTAATTAATATCGCTGAACTGATTATTCAAGCTCTTCACCAGAGGATGGCTAGGGTAAAATAAATGGCACGCACGGGCTTGGAGAGAGTGTGTACTGTCCCCAGTAGGCCTGAGAAAGTGAAAATACTGTTAGTCTGTGTAGATAACAGCATATATGAGAGAATCTGCATGGGTAGGAGATAAACACAGAGAAACTTAAAGACGAATGTAAGCATACAGCAATAAATGAAGCTGTTCCCTTTATAAGAATATCTTGTGAAGAGGAGCAAAAATATAAGGACATTCCTCTTACAGAAATTCCCTAGCATGACTTAGTTCATGAAAGAAGAAACAAGGAGTCTTCAAGTATATTCACATGGAGAGAATGCGCAGTTTGAGATCTTTGAAATTATTCACAAGACAAATCCAGGACATGCAGTGCATAGAATTTAATTACCTACAGTCACAATAAGCTTACGGATAGCCTATAGACTTCTAACATCAAAGTTATATCAGTAGTAATCGTAATTAACCAAATAGGTCAAAACATTTGACTCTGAGTTCCCTTTCAGAATCTGAAAATTAACTGTTTACCTGGCTTACATGTCTTAGACTTTTGTCTGTGATACACAGAGACATACACATATTTTGTGAGTATTTATTCTCTTTTTTTTGTATTCAGATGTCTATAGATATAACATAAGCTAAAAAGCATAATAGTTTCTTTAAAACAGATAAGGGGGGAAGGCGTTCCTTGCAATGCAGTGCTATACTTTCACTGAAAATTTTATCTATCTCATTATATCAGTTGATTAATGCAACATTAGTCCATAATATTCACCCAATTGCAATGAAGAAAACCACAAAATATTGTGGCTTCTATTTTTGGGTTTCTATTTGCATATTCATTTTGCTCTTGATGATTCTTGATGGTTTTATATAGTTTTTAAACATGGTCACATTAAACCCAATGAGAAGACACAACTAATTCTCAAAATTTCAGAATACAATACATTCACTGGGATTCCACAAGCCAGTAAGAACTTTAATGAAGCATCATACAGAAAGCATTTGTGTAGCTATCAGAAAGTATACCGAAAGCATTAACTCTGATAGACTGTAGACTCAAAAATTAAAAGCCCATCAAAACAATATCCTCTCAGGAGCTAGTAATGCTATTTTACTTGAAGAGAATCAAGGCTTATTGTAATTCTCCAGTTAATTTTTAGGTATTTATAAAAGTCTGTCTAGACACTGAGACGTGGTTGCCTAGGATTTCAAATTATCAGAGAAATTCAAAGTACTGTATTTATTTAATACAAAATAGACTTGCAAAATATCTGTAGAAGTCCTTCCTAAGCCCAAGTTTTTTCCAACAAATGAAGATACATGTTCAGAAAATCACAAAAAATTGCGAAATGTGTTTTGAAATTATAGGAAAAGTGTTGAGTTAAATAGCTACAAATATATTTCAAATACAAGTATATTTCAGATATAGCAAAGTTTTAGACTCTAAGACACTGTTTTTCAGTTATTTGCTATTTGCTTATGTCTTAGAGAGCAGATGGCCTCTTTACCCAATCAAATATGTAATCCTTGATAGTAGAAACTAGTGATGATTTGAGAAAATTACTAAGTGAGAGAGGCACTAAGAATGTTGTGCCTACTTCGTAACTATATGACCAGGAATTCATTATCTAAGGGAGTATTTTTACCTTTTGCCTAGTTCATTTTTGTATTATCTTAGTGGGAAACATTCACCATTCAAATTCTCAGTGCGTACAGACTCAGCAAATGGTGCATATGGACTCCAGCAGATCTGAAGCAAAGAATTTACAGGCAAAACAAGGGTACCTGAAAGTTTCTAATTTCCACAAGTTACTATAGTCATTCCCTCCTGCACACTTTATTACTCTGAAGTTCTTTGGTGAATTGTTTCCTTCCAGTCTTTGTAAGACCTATTAATAAACCATATGCATTACTTGATATATGTGTATAAAGATATCACTAATAATTGGCATGTTTTTAAGAAATATAGCTTTCAACTTAGTTTGAGATATGGACATTAAATCCAACCCTGACAGTCTGCAAGGAGCTTTTTGTTCATTATGTATGAACAAATTATTAATATTAAACAATGACAAAAAGATTGATAAAACAAAACAAAAACCTCAAAATAAATAAAGGCAAGAGCTGAAGCTGTGCCAAGAGACAGCAGCATTTCTAAAGCCGTGGCAACCATATGTTAGCTATTAATCCTTTCTGGAAAAGTTGGAAAATGATATCTTGATTAAGCTGCAACGAGGAAGAGATGTGAATCGACATGGAAACTGCTTGGAGGAAAACTGATATTTATGCCTGACACTATGTTATTCAAGCACACACCTCCGTCTACCACAATGAGATGTTGTTGCCTTTGAACCATAGTTCATCTCTGAAGAACAGGGCAGACTCCCAATAGAGTGTTCACAGGACAAAATGGACAACCCATTGCAAATGAAATAAAGCACAGATAGTGGTTTTGCTCATTTCTATACTGCTTTATTTCTTTACTCTCTCTGAGAACACTATTTCATTAAAGAACAAACGTTCTGTAAGATTTACTTTTACCTTGATGTTTGCCTAATATTAAAAGGGTGACTGCAGTTTGAATGGGTGGAACTAGAGGCTTCTCAGTCCCAAGAGAGTGGGAATGGACAACAAGCATGTGCTGATACTGCCCTGCGCTCAGAGCTCACAAGCTCTTAGCTCACAGACTTGCTACTTCAGAAACAGCCACTTGAGAAGTAGCAGCACCCAACAAGAGAGCAAGTCTGTCTGTCAGTTTTGAGAGGCATTTTTTCCGTAGCAATAAGATGGCCAAGGTAACCTTGACATTTATCATGTGCCTTGAGACTGAGCAGTATCACCCCTTTGCAATGAGCTAGAGCATGGGAAGCAAAAACCTTGGAAGACATTTCCCTCCAGTCTGTGTCTAGCAGCCCTTGACCTCACTGGAGTCAAAGTCCTGTTTCACTTGTTGCAGAGATCTGTGCAGAGGTCATGATCACTATCCCACCTCAGTAGCGTAGCAAGTCTCAGACAAGCCCTTCTGCACTGAATTGATTTTTTGTTAGTTTGCTATTTGTTTTTACCGGACTGTTCCATAAACTTCACTGTCAGCAGCAATATTTGAACACAGAGATAAACAAATATTCTTAAAATTCATGAAAAACACTAAGGAGGAAGATCCTCAGAAGAGAATGTTTCAGAGTATGGTTTCTGTTCAGAAGTTAATCACTTTATAGAAGAAATGCAAAAGATGTGTGTCAGGATAATAATATGCAGTATAAAAATGTAAATATGAAAAGTCAGATCATCACTTAATTTCAGCCTTGTTCAGCAATATGCTAGCAAAAACACTTTTATACTATTATAATTCAAAACCCTCAGAAATTTAGAACAACTGCAGACACAAAAATTTGTCTATTTTGACTGTTTCAGCTGTGTTCTGAAAAAAAAAATCTTTAATAAAATCCATCAGTTTCAAATTTATGAATTTTCCAGGATCTTATAGCAAAGATGACCAAGAGCAATTTGTGCTTCCAGGGTACTCAAGAAATGGATGAATGGACTAAGTGAGGTTTCCAAAACAAGCCCAAATATTTTTTGTTCTATCCCTTCAGACAGCTTGAGTAGTGTTACAATGAGTGTATTATAAGATTTTGAGAGACTTGTTCAAGGCCATGTGTCCTGCAGCCATATGTATTTTTTATTTGTATTTGTTCCTGTTATTTTTACAATTGTAGGAGGGAAATTAAATAAATAAATAAATAACTGTTAAGCACTTAAAACTTCCTCTTTTTGAACACTCCTATATATCCTTGAGGAGATTTAAATGATACAACACTGAAGTATACAGCACTTTATTTCTAATAAAGTAGTGGTCCAAATATTTCTAAAAGCATCACATATCAGTTTCTTCCGTAGAAGACGTTTTCCAGTGAAGATTATTGTGCCATTGATCTACCAGTGGACTGGCCCTGATACACAACAGCATCTGGAAGAAGAGCCACCAACCAGCACATCTGCATATGTTGCTTCCTTACAAGCCAGAAGGCCCTTGGCTACATTTCACTGTCCTGGCACTTCAGCCAGTATTGAGTTTCCTTCACAAAGTAATAGAAAACTCCTAACAAGTGGGGCGACTCATGTCAACCACTGTGCGAAGACATCACTAAAACTGTGCATGAATGCTATTAAAAATTCATGTTCCCAAACCACTTACTTTCATAAGTATGAAATACAGAGCTCGTTGTTTTAAGTTCTCCTACACCATTCCAAACTACTCCCTGCTCATTATCTCCACAGAAAGACTATTCATTCATGATAAGTCAGTTTGATTAGTTCAGACCATTTTCCGTCATAGCTCACATGCTCCATTCTGCATCCTACCAAACTACTTACAAGCTGTAGTCACAGCAAAGTTACCAACTAACTGCCATTTCCTTACTCAAAAATGTTTGCACTACCCTGTTCCTAAACCCGCTAAAACAATCACAATTATATCACGTTTTCATGGAGTGCTGCTAATTATGCCTTCAATGCTACAATTGGAGACGTAAGACACAGAAATATTATTAGTAATTATAATCACATCCCTGCAACAGTCCTTTTCAAGAGCCAGAACTTTCAATTCTTGCTTGGACAGACTTTACATGATATGGGAAATATCATGGAAATATCTGTGGGAAAGAATCATGGAAATGAGGTCCAAACGATGCAATTTTAAACTGATAAAGATACTCTTTTGTCAACTTATTTTGCATCTTTTGATCCAGATTATGCAATAGCCAGCATAAAAAGATATCCCATTAAGTGACAAACATTTTATCATTGAAACAGTCATTTTTTACATTGTTACATGTTTTTACATTAAAAAAACTGCATATAAGAACATTTACAGGCAACTGATACAAACCCTCTAAATGGTTTTGATTAAAATTTTATTGGTAAACAATATACTGTAAAGAGGCAGAAGTCTTTTCTGACGCATTTGCAAGTAAATAGACTGCAAAACATATCTTTAGACAAATATCAACGTGGATAGATAAACAGTCTGAGAGAGGAGGTTTCCAAAAAATCTCAAGCTGTCATGTAATATTAACAGGAATACAGTGTGCTCTTGGCAGCACTACTCTGAGCAAAATGCTATGACCATGGATGGTAAAGCAATGAATAAACTGCAGTTAGCCCTGTTCACGAAGCACTTGTTTGAAGGCTGTACACTAATGCCAAGAACTCTGCAGAACTAAGTGCTACTAGTCCTACAGATCCCAAGTAGGCCATATAAGAGCTTATCACTCTGACTGTTGTGAAAAAACAAACCATAACAAAAACTAAACCACTGCATACTTTACAACATTTCTAGAACTACAGTGCTAAACAAAGCTGGAAATAAAAAGAAAATAATGGTAGCTTTTGTTGCACATGAGTCACAAATTTATGAGGACAATCCGAAGAGAATTTAGCACTGCAGTGACTTAGAGAACCTTACCAACAAAGCCGTTTAGGCTGATTTCACTGAGCGTTTCCTTATTAGAAGACACCAATTTGTCAGAAGGAAAAAAAAAAAATTCTATGAATGCACCAGTTTAGATGACATTGGCAGGGGGGGCGGGGAAGAAAGAAAAAGGGAAATAATTCCATTCCAATAGAATTTTTGGTCAAACCCAGAGCTGGTTCCATCTCTCCTACTAGGGTATTGTGCAATGGCTGCAGCGTTTACTTGCACTGTGGGAAGCTCAGGTTCAAGTCTAGAGCACGGCTGTATTGCCATGCCTGCAGTTCTGTTTCTAACTGGGGTTTCATATCTCAGCCCATAAGTCTCAGTTTTGCCATATTTAGGAATTAAATATCCCAAGTCCTGGCAAAGTTCAAGGTCAGCAAAACCAGCTCTATCTACATTTGTTCTGCCACGCACTAGCCAAGAACAGTTTTCTGGCTTTTTTGCATGTTCAAATCTTGCTGTCTTCTGCCCTTTCGCACCTGCTATGCTGTGAATGAAATTAATGTCATCAGGCTGGCTTTCCTGGCTTTACTCCAGCCTAAGATTTCCTCATCTTGGAGGAAGCCTCTTCAGCTGCTCCTATGGAGCAAATTTAATTCAGCTTTTTCCTGCAGGGGTCTTGAAAAGATTCTTAGCAGAAATCTAGTCTTCTTTGTTTTTTTGTCTAATTCACAATAGTTTGTTAGCTTCCAACTAGCATGTTTTTGATAATTAAAGTGAAGGACATAACAGCTGGCAACTATGTTCTTAATTTATATATGATCTTACCACCATTCAACATTTATTCTCCCAAATTGTCCTGTGCAATGAAGCACATTTGTATTCTGCAAATCAAAATTCAAGTTTGGATTGTTTTTTTTTTTCTGAAGAATCAGTAAAAAAAAAAAAAAACGAAAGGATATCCAAAGGGTAGTAACGAATGAATACAATGCTGGAATAGGGCATGGATCAACATGCAGCAGTGGCTTGAGTAAAGGTCTCACTGGGAGAATAGAAATCTACTAGAAGAGGTTTCTTGGATCACCTCCTGCCATTTAGAGTATTTTTTTTTAAAGATAAAAAGGTATTATTGATTTCTATGCCTTGACTTCTGTGCCTTTCTCTCTAAGATTGTCTTGATTTGGGATTAGTCTAGCTTCCAATACACAGACATAACCACTATTTAAGCAATCAGGATGTCGCAACAAACTATTGCCTTGTCATCCCTCATTAACTTCACTGAGTTCAATTAAATCACTCCAGTACTAAACCAGTGCAGCTGAACTGGGAACAAATTTGGGTCTAACTTCTAGCAGATGTGCAGTGGGATAATTTCCAATGCCTTCTTTTTTTTTCTTAGAAAGCAGTTTATAGTAAAAGCTACTTTAATTCCAGGTCCTCATAGCTCAGAATCTCTCATAATAGCAAGCTTTAGGAATAACTTGAGAATGAAAGAAATCACCTTTATAAAATGGAAAAACAGCTTTACTTAAAATACGAACTGTTTCACATGCTGATTCATATCCATATTATATAGAATCCTTCCGCTGAAAGCATTCCAAGAATGTGCCATTTACCACTAAATCAATGAAGTCAAAGAGCATGGGAATGTACTGTTAGATCCCAGAACAATCCATCCAGATTCCACTACCACAAACCTGCAATACTGTGCAAGGTTGTGATCATGCCTGATACTTTGTCGAGATGATACAAATCGCACGTTGATTATTTATGAAGGCTTGAATGCATGCATTTAAACAGTACCATTTGTCTCAGAAAAACTAAACACTGGAATTATGAAAACAGCGCTTTCTCAGCAAACACGTTCTATTTTCTCTCAGTGTACATATGAATGTGTAGTTGCATAAATTTTGTATGTGAAGTTTTCTGAAAACAAACCTCTAAAAATAAGCAATTGAAGCTTACTCAAATGAATAGCAGAAGTAGGAATTTTGCTGAGTTATTACATGTTCAGCCTTTTCACTCCATATCTTGTCTTATATTTGGACCCTGGCTTCTGAGATAAATATGATTCTTATATAAACACATTCTTTCCAACAATATTCATCCGGCTCTTTGCGTCTAAAAGAGTATGAAACATTACAGAGCTCTCAGCACTTTCTCTCTCTCATTCAGCAAGCAAAAATAAATCTTTTCTTTTTCTGCTGGTATACAATATGCAGTGCCAGGAGCTGCAAAATCCTTCCCTTTTCTAGTAGTGTCTAGAGCACTTCAGGACTCTTTGTTAGCCCCAGAAGTGAAGAAATGTTAAACAAAGTTGCTACTACATAATCATCTCCTCCCACATAAACACTGGCAATAGGTTTAATATTCAGTTGCACTTGAAGAACATACTTGTTGAGATTAATGCGGCATCATGGCTGAGCTGCGTGCGTAATTTTATTTAGAGTTGCGTCAGCATCCCTGCTAACAGATCCAGCTAGACCGTTTAAAAAGGGTTTGAGGAAGGTGAGGAATCAGATTTTTCACAAATAATGCCCCAGAGTTTTCACAAGGAAGTGGGGAAGGCCTCAATTTCCATCTGTCTTCAAGGAAAGAAGTCTTTACATATGCAGGACAGAATTTGGCTCCTCTTTTTTAGTTTTGGCAAGATACCTAGGCTACATTCAGATGGAGGGACTCGGCACAGCTTCCCTACTCATGGACGCGGATACTCATCCCACCCATTTCCTCATTGCTCATAGGTGCAGATCACCTCCCTTTTCCCTTTCCTCTGCCCTGCGCTCTACTGGGAAAGCATCAAGCTCAGGAAGGAGAGAGCTGATTGGGACACCTGTACTTCAGGACTAAATGCAAGATCATCTACAGCACACTTAGATTTAGACAGTACTCTAATGAATTGGTACCAAACAGCTGCATAGAGACAACAATCAGATATTCAGAATAATAGAACAATTTTATAGCTAAGACACTTCAATTGCAACCTCTGGACCTGAATCATTTAATTCTCAGAGCCATGACGGATCCCCTGCTTACAACTGGGCAAAGATCTCCCAATTGCACCAGCAGATAACATTTCCTTATGTAAAATCTTTGTCTCTTTTGCTTAAATAGGCAGCACATTCTGCAGTGGTGAAATGATATCTTATTATTATTTACTTTTATATCTGAAGTGCTCTCTTGAGATTAGGACCAAACTGCTGTGAGGATAATAATAGTAGCAGTACAGAACTCAGTCTGCCATACTAATTTGGAATTGTGCATTAAAGTAGTCCATATTTGTGTTATTGCTATTTTATATTATACGGAAAATGTATTATAAATATTTGCATGAATTTTCCTCACAGTAAAGCCACAGTGATTGCAAGCACGTTCTGTTGTGCCGAGCACGAGTAAGCAGCCCCTCACACAGGCACCCAAAGGTGCCCGCAGGGCACAGAAAGCCCTGGGTGTCCAGCACACAGGTGTCCATTTTTGTGGATGAGGGGAATTGTAGTTCTTCCCCATTTGCTCATCACCCTCACTACGCGCCAGGCGAGCTCCCTGTGCTGGAGATCCACCTCCAGGGAGAGAAACGTGATATGGGAACTTTTCTATATTTAGATCTGAGAACAAGTGAAAAGCCCGGTGTCGGCAGCACTGAACAGCTTTTCTGGCTATTGCAACGTCTACAGCAGCCTTGAGAATTTATGCTCTGCATTGCAAGGGGCCATGTGTCTTTATCAGCTAAGAGTTGGCTTATACTCCATTTTCATTCAGAGAGCAGTAATGCTGAGACAAAAAAGCTCATAGCAGAAAAGCAGAACTTGATCCACCAAACATTATTTTTAGTTACATCGCTCCAACTGCAATATATCACTACCCATAAATTCCAGACTATATTTTTCTCTGTGTTAAGAATAATGTATTTTTGTAGTTGAGTTCTCTATAAGCATTTGCTTCTGACACAGAGAACAAAAAAAAAAAAAAAAAAAAAGAAGAAGAAGAATCTTTTCCTGTTTCTGTATATAGCTACATGTGCCAAAAGGAAATATGTTTGGACATTATTGTGCAGCTTGCTGAGAAACTATCTTAAATGTGGAGTTTCTTCTTTCCTACTGGCCATTTTAATTCCTTATCTTAAGCATTCAAACTATTTGCTAGTTAGTCTGTCTCTCTTGTTGCTTTTTTTGAACTTTTAAATTTTTTTACAAAGTAGTTGCTATGAAAGATAATAACTAGTTGCAGGCACGAAGATTTCTGTCCTTTTTCTATGTTTAATTGAAAGTTCCTCTTCTTACTGCGTGGGAATGCTAACATCCTTCTAGGAATAGTCCTGTAGAAAGTGGGTTTGTAGTATTTTGTTGTGAGGTTGTCTGAGCTGGGGAATTGAAGTAAAAAGACCAATCAAGTCTTTTTTGTGAGGAGCTGTAGCAGGAGTTGTTATTAAGGACTGATCCATCCCACTAAAATGAGTAGAAAAGAGACCCAATCAATCTCATATTACATAAGATATACTGAGTTCCAATGTTTCAGTTATTTTTCATTGCAAAATCTATTTTTTATGTCCCTGTTACCTTACTTTAGCCCTAAAGGGAAAAAAAAAAACTAAAAAACCCACAAACTAAAAAAAAAAAACCCGAACATATTCAAAGATGCTTGTCCACATGTTAACATATTTAACGGGTGTTCAGACATATGCTCACAAAGTTGCTAATATGACAAAAAAAAAAGGAGGATAAAAAACCGTAGGCTCTGTGTGGGAACAAGAACTTTTGATAAGAATTGTGTCGTGCAGCATTTTGTTCTAGTTGGCATTTGCAGTACTCTGACATTGCACAACTGCACAACTAAAACACAGAGATGGAGTGGCTGTTTCTTTTTAAAAAGGTAACTCTCCTAAAATCTTCCAACAGAAACATCTTTCCATCTGCTGCTATAGTTTCTTTATCCTGAAATTGTTCTGAGGAATTTCCTGTTTACTCTCAATCTCCGAATTTATAGATCACGTCCTCCAACACTAATGGAAGAGTTTATGTAATTCCCATTTCACCAAATTCCTTCATTATGCTTAGAACAAATTTGATTATTATTAACTTAATGTGCATAAGTTCAAAAGGTTTAGCAGTTCTTTGTAATGAACATTTCTAGAAATTGCAATTTAATTCCAAGTTACTTACTGACAATTATCTGATTAAAAAACAAAATTAAATTCAAATTACTGAAGTAAAATCTAGAGTGTGTCTTGCAGCTTAACCTTATTGTGAATTTGCTCATTTTGTTGGTGCTTCCAAAATGTGTTAGTTGTATCTGAAAAAAAATAAAAAAAGACTCCTAGTCAGCTCACTTCTTAAATCTTCCTTCTCATCTGTCTTCCTCAGTGTTTTATGTGTGTTCTTCAAGTACTGGATCAGCCTGCATCAGACCCTCCAGTGTAACAGTTGGGAGAACTAAGGAAACTGACTTATAGGGAAAGATTGGTGAACAGTTGCTTATGGAGTTCCTCCTTTATCATTTCACAGAGTTGGTAAGAGGGTCACCATCCCCTGTGGTCTCATCCCTAGCTATCCAGATCCTTCTGGGATCAGTAGAGACTGAGACCCACTTATACAGAGCCCCTCCCTTTTTCTTTTCCTCCAGCAATATCTCTTTACAAGAAGGTCTCCACAGCAAAAGACAAATGCAGAAATCCAATCTGTGATGTCTCTGTGAAGCAATATTTAAGGAGGAGAATGGATGAGTCACTTTTTCCATCTAACAGAAACACGCACTTCCATCTTCAGGCTATCCAAGTGCAGGGAGCTTTCCTGAGCCCTGGGAAAATGGTAGAGGAGGGATCCACAGAATGACATTGCCCCAGACACCAAGCAGAGTATCTCTCACTGCTACTCTTTGCATCACCCAGAAAGCATTGCAAATTCCATAGCTAAATGGTTTTAGAAAATTGTGATTCAATTTATTTACTAAAATAAGATTTATAAGGCTAAGTCCAAACAGCATTTTTAAGTGATTTGTTGAAAGTCTTCCAAAGGATGACTTGGGAACCGATTCATTTTAGCTTAGCAGAAACTTTTAAAATCAAGTCAGCAACAAGGAGAGGCTATTTGCTGCTGACCAGCCAAACTCGACATGTAGCCAAATAATACAGGGAGCCTTTTGCTCCTCTGTTTTCTTCTCTGAAGCAATGTGGCAGGAAAGGTCCCTCCAAAGCCATCAAGAAAGATCTAGGAGCTCAGTGCCCACAGCATAAGAGACTGAAATTCAACGGAATGGTCTGTTTAATTAGCATGCTGTATGGTGGGTGAATCAGGCATTGTTATACCTCCTAGGCTAAACTGGCCCTCAGACAAACAAAACATTGCACTGACAATACCCCAATTCCGACTTTCCAGCAACTCTATTCAAATGTAGGGAGGAACACAAACACTTCAACTTCTGTTCCATGACAGTTTATCACGGATCATGTCCACCACATAAAAATTTACTAAGAATGGGCTTCAGTTTTCTTCCCCTTGTGCAACGCTGAGTCCTGCTCCTTTCTGACTGCTTTCCACTGCCAACCCAGGTCACTCTCCTCTCCTGTTCCCTGCTGCATCTCTCCCTCTAGCTTTAGTCCCACCCATCTACTGCTGGTTTCCAGGCAAATCACATGTGTAATCATACTCTTTCTGCCTCCTTTACATTCCACTTCCACACCCTCCTTAAATCTTTGCTTGAAATAGCCAGTTGGCAGGAAGATGATGGTCATCAGGTGCACATTCCTGCAGAGAGAAGCACCAGCTAAAAGCAAAGGGTGGGGCTGGTATGGAGATAACCAGGGAGAAAAGGAAAAAGAAGCAGGCAGTGAAAACGAGGTAGGAAAACACTATCTAAATAAAGGAAATCCCATGTCTAGTTGCCTGGATGGCCAGCAAGGCTTCAGTGAGCCTTGGACTGAATAAAACACCTTGCCTTACTTTTACTCTGTAACCTGGTCTTAAAAGAGAGAAAGCTACTTTATTTCCTCTGATATACACAAGTATGCAAGGAAGGTGACTAGAGCATTTTAATAAAATTTTTAAGAGAAAGGACTTTTCAGCAGAAGAAAGTGCATATGAAAGCACAGCTACTTTTCAGAAGACATTGGAAGGTAATAAGCAGTTGTGTTTTGTAAGCGTAAGTCATCAAGAAGAAGAATGCATTCTTGCTTTTGTTTTTTTCTAAATATGGATTTGAGTTTGATAAAGGCAAATGAGCTCACCTCCCAGTAGAGATAAAATTCCACTCATACAACTGAACAGCTAAAAGACAGTCTAATCACACTAAAGCTATGCCAATCAAGAAAAGCCCCCAAAACTTCCCACAACTCTCCTATCCCTCACCCACAAAACACAGTTCTCACTGCATTCAAAAAATAACTGCTGACAAATGTGAGAGCTGTCCATCTATTGAGTTTTCTAAATGCTTTTGCTATTTATTGGCATAGTCACACTACAAATGAACTTCTTAGTCACTGATACGTTCTAGTAAAATTTTGACCTAAGCAAAGCAGTCATTTTGGCCAATTGGCTGTGGCTGATTAGATTCCTGTTATTTTTACTTTGTTTTGACTGGCTTTGAAACAGCAGTCCTAAATAGGCTCCTCTCACTTTCTGGAATCTTAGTGGGAGTGGAAGAGGTATCACAGTGTATGTGTATACAGTATCATGGTTCCATGCAGAGCTATGCAATTACAGGCTGCCCCTTATACATTAATACCTCCTTATTCTGACTTCCTACTCAGCTATCAAAATAACATGGACTGTTGTGCCAGCATTCCTTCCACATTTTGATAAAGGAAATGATATTAAAACCCAAAGGGGGATACAATTTCCACAACTCCTGGTGAATGTCACATTCTTCTGGTGCTCCTCATCTTTCTCTGACTAGATACCACGGTTTCTGGCACCTTTCTAGAAATATTAAGAGCCTCCTTGGTGGTGTGAGGCTTTGACCGGGGACAGAAGAAACCTCCTAACAACAGGAGAAGGGAATTGTCATACAAATTGACCACTCTTGCCATATTCGTGGCATGCAGTTTTTCAGTCTTAGGGAATGACTCCACTTCCTATGATTTAAATCCTCTAGTTGCAGCTTCCACCAACAGGAGTTACTTTGCAATGAATAGGCTTACACTACATATTTAACAGCAGTATTTATTTGTTCAATGCCAAATTAACATCTGAAGAGATGTCAGAGGAACAAAACAATCAACGATTGAAATGATAATCATCTCATCTGGTGACCTTTCTTGCCTCTGAATTTTTGTCAGACAACATATCAGGACCTCTAAGTAAGGCTATATTCCATAAAACAGATGAACCAATCTCTCTGATGTTCTCTGTATTGATAAGAGCCTGGTCAGAATGGTTTAAGTCTATTTGTGAATTTCAAGAGCGAAGAGGAAAATAAACAATGATCAATGATACAAGAAACTTTACCTACAAGTAACAAATGGGTGAATCAGGATTGTTTAGTCTGCAATAGCAAAGATTAAGTGGGAACATTATTACTATTGCAGAGAGACATGGGTAGATACACTTTAGATATACGGACATATATTCCGCTGGCAGGAATTGTAATTATGCAGGCCAGCTTGCTGGGGAATATCATGGAAGCTCTGACACTGGTGGTCTAGCAGAAAGATACACATCTACTGCAAAGAGTAGCAGGGGGGCATACCTTAGAGTTTACTAGGACATTATAAGAACTTACGAATTTTCAAAGAGATCAAGGTCCCTTTGCGCAAGAGGATAGGTCCTCCATATGCACACTGACTAACAGTCTAGATAGCACTTGCTGTAAACAAACAGGAGAGCTGAAGGTAGAAGGAGCAAGCTATGGATGTTTCCTTTGCCAAGGATAAGAACCTCAACCTAGGGACACAGGTCAAGGGATGAGGACTAAGCTTTCAAAAATACCCCATATCAAACCCTCACACAAAGTTCTCCAAAAAGCCCTCCACTCCCAGTTAGTCACGTCACTAAATAAGCGTGATTATCAGCATGATGGATAGAACTAGCTGTCAAATGCTTAAAAAAAAAAAAAAGGCTTTACTTAGGTAAGTAAAGGAATACTGAGCTCCTGAAAGGTTCATCCTACATGACTTCCCATCCAATAGACAATCTGCAGCTAAGCCAAGAACAGAAGCTACATTTCATGAGAGCCTTAGGTTATAAGCAGAACAGCTTACCTGAGAATCACTGCACTAACTCCTGCTCCTCATCTCTTTCCATGCTCTGGCTGCAGGTGCTTATGTAGCAATTACTCATCTCTCAGAAGTACAGTTGGGCTAAACTCAGTCCTGGTTCACTTTAGTGGGGCAGGCAGCTGTAGTGGGTTAGTTGCTACTTCAGGAGCTAGCTGCCAATCAATCTCAGGAGCAGGACCAACTTAATATAGTATACAGAAGATGGAAAAGCTTTCTGCTTTTATATTTTGGTAAGAACTTCTCATACACTTGCACATTATACAAAGCTGATAACTAAGATTCTGACAAAAATGCTACATATATCAAAGTGCCATGCTTCCCACTAAGGCTGAGAGTCACAGAATAGTAATAACCTTGACAAGACTGCGCTAAGCAGAGGTGATTATGTGTTCATGTGTGGCTCTTTAATGTAATGACACAATCTGTAAGTACAATAGCCTATGTTTAAATAATGCTTCCTTACAAAGTTTCAGGCATATAACTAAGGAGTTAAGTAGTTTCCATGTTTGTTTTTCCTGGATCCTGTTCTGAGACTATCTTCCATAGCTGGAAAAGGTCAACATCCTACCATTAATACAACATTATTCCCACAAGTTTCAACAACAAAAAAAGCTTTCATAAACAAAAGCCATTTTTTAATGTGGTGCATCATGAGCCGTGTTTACTTGTGCTGCTATTTTGCCAGTACCTTATGGTTTAAAAAAGATAAGGCTATTAGCGGAATTTAAATACATATTTTTTGATCTTATTCCACATTGCGAATGAAAGAAAATGTTACTAAACTGTCCTCCCAACTTCCTCTCTTGAGAGGTCAGGCAACTTGGCAACATATCACTTTTGAAAAAAAAAGTGTATGTGTAGAAATATATATATACATACACACATATTTGAAGGAGACATAACATATAACATGCAGAAAAAAAGATTATACACTATTATTCAAAATCATCTGACCTTTGCTCTGAAAGAAAATAATGACATTTAGAAACTAGTTTGAAGTACTTTTAATAGTTATTACAGTAAAGGCTTGCAGATTTTGCCATAATCAAAATGCTCAGAGGAATACACCTACTTTGACTTTTAACTCACTTTTTTTTCCCCTATACACTGGTTGGCAAACACATTTTATCTGGGAAATGAATATACATTTATAGTCTTTTTGTTTCTCAACTTTATATAACACTTGGACAGGGTGTGCACAAAAGCAGCATTGACGTACTCACATGACAACTGGCTAAAAATGTAAAAGTACAAAATATTCAGAAAACAGATTTTTCTCTTCCTATACAGTTTTCAACTGCAGCACCTGTTTGGATTACTCATTTGTTCGTAATCCACATGATTTACACTCATTTTTCTCCAGAGAATGAATATGAAAAACTGGTATGCACTATCCAAAACATGGATCCTTTGAAAAGAAACTTTGGGAAACTTTTGAAAGGATCTTTGTTTCTTTCCTTTAATCTTTCAGATTCAATGTGGAAAGAATATATTGCAACAGTGGTATACAAAAAAAAGCAGATGGGGTACATAAATCTGTGATAACCCTGAACACTAAAAAATACAAAACACACCCACTACCATCTGACAGTCTAATAGATTCTGTCTCTATAATATACTTTCCAAAAACAACCACTGGGCTGACTAATGCAGTCAGTTAGCAGTTTCTGATGAGAAATGGTTATGTAAATTTTCTAACATGACCATAAAACCTCTTCTGCGGTCAAAGCAGTCTTCACCCCTTCTGCACCGACCGCGCTGTCTGTGGACACCGGATCACGGTATAGGTCAGACCTTGCTTTCTGAGCGTTATCTCCTTGGTGAGCTTTTTCTTTGAAGGACTCTTTTCCCTCCCCAGTGTTTCATTAAGGAAATGCATTTGGGGTGATGGAAGTGATTTTTGACATCTGTATGAAAGCTGGACAATTTACAAACTTTTTAAGAATTGCATCTGCCCAGCAAAGCTCTTTGCTTTCGGCAATCAAAACATGGGACAATCCCATTGCTATTTAGTGTGTTCAAACCCTCACACCACCTAGGTAGGATCAGGCTCTGCAGAGATGGAGCATCTCATATAGGTATGACAGTTGCACACCTGCATGATCAGCTATGTGGCGAAGTATCAACCTGACAGAGGCTTAGGTATGTTCCCACTCCAAAGCTGCAGAGCTTCAGGAATTTTTTTACTATAGTTAATCTTCCAAACCAACACAGAATGGATATGCAGACTGAGATCGCGTTTCCTGTCTCTCATGAGTCTACATTCAGACAGGGTGGAGCATACAGAATGTATAGGGGAGAAGACATGTCGGATTAAGATCTCCTGTTTGGAGGTATAAGAGAATGTACAGTAAGCTTGCAAGAGTGACTGGTAATGGGTTGGACTAGATGACCTCTAGAGGTCCCTTCCAACCTTAAGCATTCTATGAAATCAGTGAGGAAAGATGAGTTCCCAGTGCAAGAAGACTGGGACTGAGAATATCCAAGGAAAAGGGGACTGATTTTTATTTTCTAAAGGATGGGAAACCGGTGAAAGATAGACTTTATGTTAAATGAGGCCATAAATGACTTCTGCAGAGATAGAGAATAATGCATGAAGTTAAGTACTTCAATTTTCAACCTGAACAGATAGAATTTTAAACATTTTTTTATATAATACTGCTACACAACACTAATACCAGACAAGCCAGCAAGAATTTTGCATCTGAGTTTATGTTCCCTCCTAAGTTAGTGTTCTTGCAGACTATTCCCTGCTCTGAGAAGAATAAATGGAGAGTATCTGAGGAATAGGTGGAGCTGTGACTCTACGTCCTACAGTGTGACTGCTAGAAGGGATGCCTAGACATGGCAGGAAGGCATTTTTTTCCTCCAAAGCAGTGTTTCAGTTACTCCACTCCTTTCAGTGAAGCAAGAAAGCTGCAGGTATAGTGCGACTCTGCTGAAGCACAAGGCTTCCTGTGGCTTCCCTGCAACCTGTGCACAGCCACCACGGCGAGCACAAACACCGCGCTGAAAATTCCAGCCAGGAGGGCACAATCACCCTAATGGAGTGATGAGCAATCAGCCCGTACATTTTGGTTTGGCTTAAAGATGCTCTGTAAATCCAATCAGAGGAGTCAGATAATGTAACCTACCCCTGAGAAGCTTTCGTGAAGGCTCTGCTCAGATTTCAAATTTACGTTTGGATAGTTCTCACCCAACCAAGAAGTTTTGCTCAGAGCTCTTCACTAAAAGCATCCTAACCAACTCAGGCAACCCCAAAGATGAATTACCTTGAATACTAAAAACAGACACTTATTTTGCAACATAAAAATTCAGTTTTAGGATACAGAAAGAAAAAAAGTCATGCAAGGGGCAACTGCAGATCATCTAGCAGAGACATAATACCACCAAAAAAAAAAAGACCCAAATCCACAAACTGACCGTGTAACATAGTAATTAAATAAATTCCTGCAGCAAATAACAGAAAGCAAATGAATCTTCAGTGCCCACCAGTCACAAAGCAGTAAAAATTATATCTCAGAGTAAGAGCAACAGAAGAGATTACATCATTTTAGGGATACAGCTGACTGTAGCCATAATCCGGAGCTGTAATCTTGAAGAGTAGAAATGTCTGGCTAAAAGCTGGTGCGAGCCAAGGTAGCATTAGAAGCAGGCACAGCATCACACACAGGCACATGCACTAACCATAGACTAAACTGCATTAAGCCTTGGGATCATAAACAAAGTAGGGACTGTTTCACAGCCCCCATCAGAATTTATTTCCAGCATAGTGGTTTGCCCATGTGCTCAGAAAGCAGATATGGAATAAATGAAATCCATCAGTCTTCAGCTGGCTAGATATGGCTCCTCAATCCTGGAATGTTTTAAGGGTTGTGAAATACTTTCATTCCAAGGGAAAAAAAAACCCACTTTTTACTAGACAAAGTGTGTTTTCCAATTATTGACTCTTAATATCAATTTAATTTTGAGATTTTCTTTTACTCCCCTTATGACACTCTAGTGGATTATTTAACACTATTGGATTATTTAAACAACATCGCTTTTTATTGGGTATACGTATCACCATGTGCGTTTCTACCATTTTTCTTGCTAACTAACTGCCTTCACTTCAGCCTATTCTAGCCAATTTAGCTAAACTAATTACAAAAAAAAGCCTTCTAATTACATTAAAAGCTTTGTACCCATGGAAATAAACACTGCTAAGAAAGAAGTCTTGCTGCTAATTTGCTTTGAAGTGAGAAGTAGATTAATATCTTTAAATGGCTTCATGTCAATTCTCTCCCAAAAGCCAAATTTAAACAGAGATGGATGTTTCCTATTATTTCCATTACAAGAAGCTGAAAGGTTCTCACAGAAGGGTAAGCTAGAAGCTTAAGCATTTCCTTCTTGGACCCGTTGAAGTGTTAATGTTGTAGATTTGATTTAAAACACCTGTGTCTTCCCTGGTCAAAGTAAAATCTGTGATATTTCTGCCTTCCCATGAAACACACTTTGAATCCCGGATGATTTCTTAGGTGCTTGCTTGCCCTTAAAAAAATCAAACTGTATTTCTTGCCATATTTAAATTCTGAAAACTAATCAGACTAGCAACTATGATCATGATTGAAGGAGAAATGTTCCTCTTGCAGTATTGCAAGTTACCTGTGTCTTTGTGGATATTGTTGCTTCAGCAACAATTCAGCAAACACATTTATGGTCGGATTCCTCCTTGAACCTTTTATATATGCCTTCAGATAATGCGATTCATTTGTACCAGATGCTTAAAGGATATAATGCATTCACTCAAAGCTGGTTTATTCATCTGTATTGTAAGAGATTAGGTCTTATTTGTTTTGCTAGGGAGTGAATTCTGAGGAAGACCATTTAAGGGGTAGCCTTAAGCTGGACTTATATTTCAATTCACTGTAAGAAACGATGATAATACTTGAGAAAACAAAAGCCAATCAGTCTTCCTTCTGAAGCCTATAACAGATCCTCAGATAAACAAACTGTGAGAAGAACAAATATAATCTAATATGCTAGTAATGAATTTCATTATGGGGATGCTTTTAAATGAGCACAAAAAGAAATTGTGCACCATCAGAGATGGATTACATCATGCAGCTTCTAACTACTTGTGCTTTTGGAGATCTTTAACAGAATTTAATTAAAGAAAATTAGGAGTATGAAAAAGATTTTACAGTACAAAAGACCTCTATATCAAAGATCCCCTCTTGAAACAAAGGATTCAAAAGTGGCTTTAAGAGTGTTTCATCAAGGGCAAAGCCTGGCAGAGAAGTATGTTTGCCCCATACCTTTCCATATCTCAAAAATGAAAGGGAAACCTGTTGGTTTAGTATGCATATTCATGAACACATTTAGCTTTTCAATGCTGTCTTACTTCGCGAGGGCTTAGCCAGCCAGCTAATGTTCTGACTTACACATCATCTGTGAAGTCATTTAAGTTATACAAGGTATAAATCAACATAGGTTTTTGCCTAGGCCTAAGAATAGACAGAGAAGGAAAACCCTTACAGGGAAAACACAGGCCATGATGCCTGTGAGAGGAAGAGAAAACAGCAACCAATACTGCAGCTGTGTAAATGAACTGATACTACAGATATTTGCAGACAGTACGACATGTGTACTTAGATAAATTGGGTCCTTTTAAGCAGATAAAAACAGTACTTTTTGAAGTGTACTTACTGAGAGTGGTATTTAGTTACTTTTGATAAACAAGAAGGAACAAACGTTAGACTTAGAGAGGACACAATGAAATTATACAGAGAAGTTTTGAAGAATAAACGTATATATAATAGATCTATGAAAACTAGCCAGCAAAATGTATTACCTTATGCAATAAAACCATGAATGGGATATTAACCTGTAACCTTGATGGTTATATATGCACTTTAACTGAGAATAAAAATATTCCTATGGCCTACGGGATCAGAGGCATGTCTTTCCAACAGTGAGTACTGGAAACACTGAGGAAGAATATGCAGCAGAAGGAGGAAGTGTCATTTTCAAAAGTGAATGTAATCTCTGTGTGTTCCTTGCTCTGCAGGCCATGTACCACCAAGGGGTGAAGGTCTGGGTGTCTCGCTGAGCTGTCAGTGTTTGCCTCTTTGGGTAGCACTGGGCTTGCAGTGCACTTCCATTGCAGCTCCAGGACATCTGGACACTCTCCATGAGTTCCTCAAGGCAAAGGGACTCCCTTCTCTTGGTCTAGGTGGCAACTGCAGATCAGAACTAACGCTACCAGACCAGCTCTCTTTCACATACCAGTGCACAGCTGGAATAACTCGAACAGCTTCAGAGGCTTGGCATGGGATGAAAGTGACTCAGGCAACAGGAGAATTAAGCCTATTCTTCAATGCACTTGACTGAGATTACTGCTGCAGATCAAACCCTGGCACTCACAACGGGGCCCTGCGTCTTTAAAAACATCACTCCAAAACATACCATTTGTCTCCTGAACTGATGCTCAAGGGGTTGTGCCAGGTAGAAAATATGCCACTACATTTCTGCCAGGCCCTGGAGACATATCTTCCCAGGCATAGGGGTGATTATTTCCCCACTCAGAACTTGCTTTATAGACACCATCGCAGACACCATCAACTTTTGTTTTTGCTTCCCTTTTCCACCAGGAGAAAATCTTGACCTTTTCTACCCTGGATGAGCTGTATTGGGCCTGATGGAAAAGGGAAAGAGAAAGAGGGAGCTGCTGGTCCATACACCCCCGCCAGGTACCTGCTTGGGACCGGAGGGAACAAGGGGCCAGCAACCTCCTGCTCCTGGTACCAGGGCACGGATCCACTTCCTGGGTGCAGAGACTTCCCTGCACATTTTTGCTTGAAAGCACAGCAAGAGCCCAGATTTTAGGCACTACTTTCCTATGGTGCCCAAAGGTTTGTTGTCAGTAGCAGTTATATTTTGTGATGGCATTTTTCAAGTAGCTTTACAACTCTGCTTTCCCTAGGCATGTGTTTTTCTCCTCAGGCCATTCTGCTGTTTCCTGAGGGCTTTAATGTTTTTCCTCATCTCCTTTGATGGCAAAACCCCGTAATACACTGAGAAAGCTTTCTGGTCCTTCCCCCTTCTCCTTTCTGCTGAGCTTTGATTCTCCACATCAGCTTCTTGAATTTTGACCCCATTATTTAACTGCATAAAGTGACTTCTTTCATTTTGTATTTTACTTCATATTTCATAGTACATCTGCTGCGATCTAGAGTTCACTGCATGTATTTTTCAAGCCTCGCCATAGGATCTTGGCAGTTACACATGACTGCAGAGATTTTATACACATACATTTAAAGTACAGAGGAAGCAATTAAACCATACAGCCCTCTCCCATACAGTAGGGAGCACAGTACAAATCTTCTCACTTGATTTATTATAACCTTATGTTGCTCAGCAAAACCAACTCTGCAACTGTTTGAAGGAAATGAGCCAGCTGAGGAAGAGAGAAGATCCATGGAGCTGTGTGTGTCTCTATGTGTGAAGCCTGAATATTTTCACTTGGACTCAGTGACTCACTTAGTCAAGATTGGGTGGGCAGAATCAGTTATGAGGGAGCGGGGTACAAATTCTGCAGTTTGAGTTGTGGGGTTTCATTGATGCTATGACAAGAAGACCTGGTGGCCCTGTCCAGTCTGTGTGCTTAGGTCGGGCTCTGCCCTGTGGTGCAGCAGGAGACGTGCAGTCCCCGGGGCCTCAAGTTGCACAGCAAAAGCTGCCCCTTTGAGGAGGTGATGAAGGACAAGGCTGTGCTGCCTTCTCCTGCTGGGTGCCTCAGGAGGCAGCAGCTGAACGGGCACGGTGGGGCATGTGCAACTTTGCAGCCCACGCAGAACTGCCCCTCACATCACATCTGTGTCTGAGCACGTGGAGAAGACCCTGGGCTGGGAACTCTGTGGTGGAAAGGGAGCTCATC
Source organism: Tinamus guttatus (assembly GCF_059628265.1). Lineage (NCBI taxonomy): Eukaryota > Metazoa > Chordata > Aves > Tinamiformes > Tinamidae > Tinamus > Tinamus guttatus. The sequence goes on along the minus strand of NW_028288581.1, from coordinate 1,649,063 downwards.
TCACAGCTGCAAGGGACACTCTGCTACCAGCACAGCCGTGCTTCCCGGGAGGACACTGCGACTTTTGGAATATGTGTTCTAACCATAAACTGTCCTGCCAAACTCAGGCCCTCATTAAACACCAAAATAATAAATATATACAGGTCCCATGGCCACAGAGTGATGCCTCAGGGCCCCTTGCTGTTTGGGTTCTGGTGCTTTCGAAAGAAATTGTCATTCTGCTCCCAAAAGTGTGTGAGACTTGTTATTCCTGTGCAAGTGCTGGCAATGCTCTTGGCACCACGTAAAGAATGCAAATGCAAATAGTTCCTGCCCCAAATAGCTTACATCCTAAAGAAGACAAACACAGCATGCAATGAAGAGCACAGACCTCTACATTGTAGCAGAGAGGCGTTTAGCTCATGCAATTAGCTTATCTTATTCCTGTTCTGAGCAACAAAGAAGTCAAGTCTCTCATGGGAAGCCTTTGATAGAAAAAGGGTGGTGAAACTGCACAGGAAAAAATGTGCTACATGTAGTTTATAATAAAAGTGACAGAAACGTCATTAAAATAAGACAGGAGGATCTAGAAACAGTCAAAAGCAAAATGTAGTTTGCAGGGGTAAAAAAAAACATGTTTGCGTCCAAAGAGAAGAATAAGGACACGTCCCTGTCCTTAGTAGAGTAGGCAGAAAAACTGTGCTTGGAATGGCCTGAAGCATCATGAGCACAAGAATTTCTCCTCTCCTCTCCTCTCCTCTCCTCTCCTCTCCTCTCCTCTCCTCTCCTCTCCTCTCCTCTCCTCTCCTCTCCTCTCCTCTCCTCTCCTCTCCTCTCCTCTCCTCTGCTCTGCTCTCTCCTTCCCTTTGGCTGCTATTATACTCTGCCAAGAGCCTTGGCTCCAAATATACAGGCTTTATACAAGGCTTGATATTATCTCTCTAACCAGTGATACTGTAGTTGCAAAAATGACTTTTGTTAACTACCAAAATATGCTGTAGACACAGTTAAAAATAGATGTTCATTGAACAACCATGACCCATAGAAAAAAGGAAAAAACAAACAAAAATCCAAAGAACTTCACTTTGATGGGCACCTATGACAGTACTAGACAATAGGAAATCTGCCACATTAACAACATCTTTTCACAGAAAAATAATTATAGCCTGTGGGAGAAAAAAATGCTGCACATTTTCAAAACGGATGTTTTACTTGTTTGGACTTTCAGATTATTCACTGTCTAGAGCCACCCTTCATCTCTAAAACAGGGAAGTTTCCTTCATGATCTTTTTTATACTCCCATCATGAATATGTGATTGTAGGATATTTGGATGCTCACTATCCTTGTCTCAGATCTGTGTAACAGAGGCATTTATATGCCCTCTTCATTATGCAAAGACACTGGAAAATTGTATTTAGAATACTTACATACATTTAAATTGAAGCAAATATGGAACATATTTTCTCTTCAGTGTCAATGAGAAAATACCAAGAGTAGGATTAGACTGCCTAGACAGATACTGTGCATTATAACAGTCTGCCCATTCCCACATTCCGGATCTATCAAGGTCAGACTCAAAGGATTCCATTAATATTTTAAAACTTACCAAATTAGACAAAAGGAAAATGGGTCAATGTTACTTGGTCCCATGTGACCAAAAATACAGAAAATAGAAACAAGCACCATTTGAGAAACTTGTAAAGTGCTGGACACATGTCATGAGAAATCATTTACACTCTCTTGAGTGTAATTTAAGGGCTAAAAGATGACCTGGATTATCCCCCTTAGATGCCTGTGTGTACTACCTCATTGCATAGAAAGGCTATCATCCACAGGCAGATTGGTCTTTATAAACTACCATTCACAGTAAGCAGAAATTGCAAAACTTGGCCAAAACTAAAAAAAATATATATTTTGTGCAGTAGTTGCATCAGCTGAGTGATACTTGAATGTGAGAAGTCGAAACCGGATGATCTAACCAAACAGAAAATACATGTGTCCTAAAACAATCCAGAGAGCACGTTTCACATCCATGAGGAAGTGTAATTCATATGTGAAAAACATATGAAAAGATACATGAAAATGTATGTGTACACAGAGAGAATGAGTTGGAAACAGATATGTACAGAGCCATAAAATTCTTTAATTCCATGTAATTATTTTTTTAAGGTAAAATATATGTTCAGTATTTTATAGGAATATGGTAAGAAAAAAAATACTGTTTCATATTCGTTATTTGCTGTTTCATTATAGTAATATTTTTAAACCAGTGTGAATAATATCCAGAGGTTTCCTATTCTAGTTTGAAAGACTGAATCTTATTCAACTTTGCGGTCAAGACAGCTTTCCATTGCTCATTTCTTGACAAGACAGCTGGCTTTTAAAAAATTTCATTTCTGTTATTTTTTCACTACAGCTAAATAAGTCTTATTTTAACTTCTGGACAGAAGAGTTCTTCATTTCTTCTCCTACACCAACAAAATGAGTTTCATCTTGCTTTTTTTTTTCTCTCTCATTCACATGTATAATAAGCAGATGGCCAAATATGCTTTTAAAAATTCTGTCCTTAAAATGAACTCTTAAAATATCAGTGAAATATCTTCTCAACTTATCAACAAACTACTCTGAGTATTGTTTTCTTCTCCGTAGCAAGCCCACAGATCAATGGAATATTTTGCTAATGCAAAATGCATCAAATGGTGTCATTTCAAGTACAACGAGAGCTGAATCCACGCTGCAAACAGAATGAATCCAAGACATTTATTTCCATGTGAATTTTGATTAAGGCACACCCTCGGTATGAATTTGATTGATTACTACTCATTCTTGAGCTTTGACCAACACTCTTGCCTTGTTCTCTCATCACACTCGTGGAAATTGCAGAGGTCTTTGAGACAAGCTCATGGGAGAAGTGTCTGTGTAGTTCTGACCCAGGTCAACTGGTTTTGGAGAAAAAGTACATCTGTGTGAATGCTGTGCTTTGATAACTATTTTGCTGGAGATAATGTAAGTGAATATCTGAAAGTTTTAAAAGATAAAAGTTGAAAATAAAAAGGAATAAAAAGATGGATGAATATTTTTCATCGCTTTTCAGTCTAGTACCATTCTTTTTCTCCTCTACCCTTGATTTGAAGGTGTTTTAGAAGAATTTTTCTACCAGGGCTGAAATGTGGCATATTTCTGCATATGTCAAAACAACCCCCTGTTTGTTGTATACATTTCGCATTTTTTTTTGTTTGAAACAGATTTCCAAGGAAACCTTCTGCAGACTGTTGCCAAATCTCAGATTTTGTGCAGAATGTACTTAAGCAAAGAGGATTCACTGTTTCTCTTTCATGGGAAAGTTATCTAACCTCCATCCACCAGTTCAAAAAGATCTCTGATGTTGATTAAACATGTATAAACAGAGTTAAAGAAGAAAAGGAAACATGCATATTTCACTTAAAAAAAATGTCAGGGCTAAAGTACTAAAGAACAGCAATTAGCAACTAACATGAACGACTTGCTATGTGGTTGAGTAATAGCCACTCTAGCCCAGCTAAGCAATTTTGAGTAAATACAATATTAGGTCAAAAAACAGACATTAATTTTCAGACTGACTCAAGCAAACCTGAATCCTGCCTGACTTTGGTACCTAATTCTAGAGATTAAGAGCCTACTTGCTGCTAACAGTTCATGTAATTAATCTTTAAACCCAAGGTTTAGAAGCCTATGGAACAATATCAGGAGCCTGGGGACTTATGGATGCTAGTAAGGCCTTATATGGCAGTGTTTTGAAAGGATAAATATAAATAAAAGCATATACTTAAAACCGTATCTTCAAATATGTGTATTTAAAAGGGAACTGAACCTTTGTAGCTGAGAACAGAATTTAGTTCACACTATTAAACACATTTTTGTGGTTATATACTCTTTTCCCCCTAGTCCCCTGTCTTTTACGGTCATCAGTAAGCTGCTTTCCAGTATTATCTGGAGTAGCCTGGGAAAAAAAAATAAAAAGAAATCTCAGCATACTGTACCACACTTGGTTGCTTGAGTAGTGATCCTGAGGTACAGTACTGAGATACTGAAAGCTACCTTCTTGTTAATGCATATAAAGCTTATTGGCACCTTAGGTATGCTGCATATAAATCGGCTACCTGTACAAATACTTCCCTTCTGAGGGCAGCAGCTCCCTCTCAAAGTTTTCAGGAACAGAACATACTCAATCTCAAAGTATGAAGTAATATGAAAGTTTGAAATACCTTTTTTTTTGGTACTTCATATCCATTGCAGTTTAGAATCTGACAATACTTTTGAAGGTACATGACCAAATGCATTCCCAAAGCCACCATACCTTTGCATAGCAAACAGTGGTAGACAAACAAGTCTTTTCTGTTTGTGGAAAGAGAGACCAAAAAGCGAAAGGCGGGCAAGGGCAGCAGGCTGCTGCAAGGCACATATGCTTGGTGAATTCACCGGGCTCAGTGGGGTTTCTCATAGGGATCGGTGCGTGTTTGAGTGCCTGCTGAGTGGTTTCTTGAGGATGTCTGAAGGGTGCGTGAACTGGCAAGATTGTCCCATGACCCTTACAACAGCGTGGCGCTTGTACATGCCTTGAAGTAGACATCAGCCTGTATACAGAGGCTTTGATCAGCTTGCTCTCTCCTCACAACTCCTAGGGATATCTCAGGGAGGCCAAATCTTTCCTGTTGCTACTTAGCCTAATAAGGATAGAGGAGGGAAAGAGAAAAGTAATCCTACTCACTCAGCCAAAGGAGAAGTCATAGTAATATAGGTTTCCAAGAGCTAACACATTTTAAGCTCAAGAAGCAGGTGGAAGCTGAGTGACACAGTGGGGACCGCTCTGTTTCTTGCACAGAGAGGACAAGATGTATTGCCGCTCACCCTAGATGTAGACTTTGTATGTGGAGCTGCAGGTCTTGAGAGAATGGGTTTGAGCTCCATGGGCAAGAGTGGCTGAGCTGAAGCAGCTAAGGGAAACAGGACAAGGCCTATAATGATGTTGTGGAGCAGTCGCACCTCTGTGTTACCACCGTAAGTAGCCACCAACAAGATCACTAATGTTGATTAAACAAGTATGCAGAGGCTGTTAAACTCAGGAAGGAGGATAATCAGCTTAGAAGGAGGATGGAATCTCATATTAACTCTATTTCTTCTGAGGATGCTCCTGGAGCAGAGACAGTCTTCCAGGAGTGGAAAAAAAAAAAGCAAATGATGGCAACGAGAGGTTTCATTAATTGCACACAGCCATGTTTTAACAGCTGGTAGGACTGTACAGCCTGCAGAGAGCAAAGGTTGCAGAACCCAGGAAATGTCCAGATAAGTATTTGATGGGGGTAGAATCACTTTGCAAAGTGACAAATTTCAGCTATCTACAAAAAGATAGGCAGAAAGCCTCATTAGCTGAGGCATAGACATATATATACATTTGCCACAAAAAAAAAAAAAAAAAGACTGCTGGTTAGAACTATTAGTCTTCAAACTTACAAGAAAAGGTGTCCCTCTGGATATAGTCTTGCATGCTGTACAGGATCTTGTTCCAGAGATATTAATGGGAGAACTACTCTGTAAGAGCTTCACAATACAGTTGAGCTTAATATTGTAATGGGATGATGCAGGCCAAACAAATACATCACACAAATATTTAATTTCAAGAAGGGGAACTACACAAAAATGAGACAAATAGTAAAACTTAAGAAAAGCAGTCCAAAAGGCAAGAAGCCTAAAGGAACCTGGAGGCTTTTCAAAAATACTGTATTAAAAGTCTTGGTAAACTGTGTGTTGTGTCTCAAAAAAAGAAATAAAAAAGTCCCATAAAAACCCTGCATACCTCCTTAAAAAAGCTAAAGACAACTATTGGACAGAAAAAGACCAACATTTACAAAATTGCCTAAATGAACAGGCAAGTCCATAAAACACAACAGATCATGTGCAAATGAAATCCAGAATGACTAAAAAAGAATGTGAACATCTTGCAAAAGTTCTTCAGGTTGATAGTAAAAAATTCTTTAAAAGTACACAAGAAGCTATCTAGGGAAGCAGGAGTATCACATGATAACATAGATTTAAAAGGAGCACTCAGAGTTGATAAAAGCATAGCAGAGAACAGGTCTTTAATGCTGAAACTGTTTGAATCTCAAATCAAAGCTATTCTTTGAGTCAGATTAATTTCAAGTAAATATACAGGAAGTATTAGATAAAATAGATAAGGCAGATGTTAACAAGTAATCAGGAGTGGGTGACCATCACTTGAGACTCCTGCATGAGCTCAAGTGTGAATTTGCAGAACTGCTGGTCAAGGACCGAGTAGCAATAATAAATGTGAATCTTCAGCATGCCTTTGACAAAATTTGGCATCGAAAGTTGATAAATTTCCTTCGGGGTTGCAAAGGTTTTATTTTTTTAAAAGGATTGAAGGACTGGGGAAAGGATAAGAAGAAGAAAATAAAGCTTGATGGTCACTTTTCACAATGGAGACACAACACCAGTGGACCAATGGAGCATCTCAGATATGGGTGCTGGAAATGACTTCAATGAAGATTTCCATCAGTGACCTAAAGAAAGAACTGAACAGTCAAATCTCCATGTCTGTAGATAATACTAACTTCTCTCATATCAAAATAGAGAAACTATAGAAAAAAACCTCTGCAAGATGCAGTCCATGCATTAAGACCTATATTTGTACACAAAGCATTTATAAGTTCAGACACTAGATTTCATTATAGCATAGCAAAGCAGAAGCAAAGGGAAATGATTGTAGGTGAACTGCTAATAACTTACTCCTGGCTATTGCACTAGTGAAGGCAATATAAATTTTCTGTAACTAAGTTTTAGTGAAGAAAATAGTTCATATCCCCCCTTTATGAGGACATGAAACTATCTTTTCATTTCAGTTTCTATTATTCCAGACCCTTACAAAAACAATAGCTAAATGGTTCAAGGACTGTTGGATGCTTGACTCAGACAGAAACTACAAAGTGAGATTTCAACAGAATGCATTTTCTCACTCCACAGAGATCAAAAAGATTTCTATTCACTTTCATTTTCCACAACACCTTCTAGGTTCATTATGAATTGAGGTAAAACTTCAATAGACCAAACAGTTGGTTATTGTACTGAAAGGGTTTATCATATGATTTCCTACATAAGGGCATTAATGTTTTAACAAACCATAGAGGTATATATAATCTACTCTGCCCAACATATGGTTCCCAAAGAGCTTTAAATTTTAAATTCTAAGAATTGTGATAAAAATCAATGGGAAAAAAATGGAAGTTTTTCCTTATTTTTCCCTTAGTTGCAAGCCTCAATTTTATTCAAAATATGATATTAATACAATGTCAGCGCTTCGCTCATTTCCTTTCCCTGTTTTTCAGGCACCTTAGTGCTTCTTAGGATGAGTTTTTGGCCAGCGGTGAACATGGTCAGATAATCATGAAGCTGTTCCCTGAGTCTGGCACAGGTAGCTCCAGGGGGAAGCACCTGATTAGTCACAAGGAATGTTTAGGCCTTTAAAGACTGGTTGTTAGTATCCAGCTAACAGTAAATATGCATACAGGTTTTAAGTTAGATAGCTTCCCTGCAGTTGAAAGGAACAGAGACTACAGTGTCAGGCAAAATTTGAAAGGACATGGCTCATGGAAAGAGGTTCCCTTTATTCTTTGCTCCAAAGTATAAACTTAAAATCAGCAGAGGAGGTGGTAACTTCGAGAGGATGGTGTGTGGCCTTCGAAAGACATTCCTGTGGAGAAACTCCTCCAAGCACTGGCTGGACAGTTGTTGTGAATTACCAAATGTATTTATTAACAATTTCCTGTGATTTACTGAATGTTAGAATCAGACCTAATTTCTCCATGGAAATGAGGCAGATGATGCTGTTGCCAGGTGCCTTCAGAGCTTAGGAGCAGCCCCGATGTGATGGAGCAGCTAAGAGGTTGGCTGCTGGATCCTACTTGCTGCAGCTGCACACAAAGCTGCTCCTCTCCGTGTCCCCACTGGCTTCCATCTAGCTCTGCTGAAGCCCTGGGCAGCTTCCTGAGCAAGTCCAGCCAAAAAAGGGGAGGAAAAAACGAAAGAACCATCAAGTGACACCACAATCCTTTGTGGCAGGCCTGATGGGTGCACGCACTAATTTGTGCGAGGTGCTCTTCTGTCCCTAAAAACCATTTATACGAAAAACAATTCAACCTTTCTGTGCGTACGTGCCTCACTTTATCCGTCTCAAACCAAAAGAACCACAGGATTTGCAGCTGTCGTACAGCTGGAGACCTGGCACAAATGACCAAAGTCTAGCTGAATTCTCATGGATGTAGACCGGCAGTGCCCCTAGCATGGAGTCCCCAGATGATGTCAAAGGGAAATTTTTGTAAAGAACACTTTATTTAAACAAATGCCATTGGATGAAGAAAGTAAATAAAGCAACTTTATCTAAGTGCCGTATCTTAAGAACGGAACTGAGGCAATAGCAGAAAATGAAGTAGAAATACATATAAGTAGCAAACAGCATTTTTTTTCAGATGTTTGCTACTATAATAATTTTCAGTATGGTTTAATACTCCACTGCACTTAGATCAGTCAACAGTTTCAGATACGCATTCATTTGCAGCAACCCAAAAAAGGGCTTTTGTTTGTCTGGTTTTGAGAGATCTGTTATAAGAAGAATGTAAATTTTCATAGAGCGGTAGGGCTGCTAAGTGGCTGCAGACTTCCACAGAACTACTACCTGAATTCCAGATGTCCCGTAAGTGACAGGTCTGCTCTATCTGTCACGTAGAGCCACCGAGCACGTCGGCTCTCACAACCTTCTTCAGGCATTCTTACAGGCGTAAACATGCAGTATGTCTTTTGTTCGCGTAATGAGTCACCTCAACACAGCAAATATGTGTCGTGCCAGATTATACTGAGGTTTTGTGAAAATAAATATTCCCATTGAGCATTAGCATGAGATCAGAAGCTAGGCCAAATTTAACTAGTCCCTAAAGGCCAATCTTGTTCCTAAAACCAGCTGTTTAACCGAGGTTGTGACATCTGAAGAGACCAGCAGACACAAAATATAGGCAGTGTATGCTGAGTCAGAGTGAGGTATGTAACTTCATAGAATTAAAATGTGATTTTTGAAGTGTTATACTTCAAATCACTTTCTCCAGTGCTCCTTTGAATTCTGCATAAGTAAACCACAAATAGCAAAATATAAATTCTATTTTGTATATATTTTGTAACATCCTCCTTTTCTCTTTTTTGGTGCATACTTAATGGGAACCCAGTGAGATTAGTTACTGAAGTTACTTTGCTTCTCTGACGTCAGTGAAATGGAGAGTGAGCACATAAAACCTGCCATTTCCTCCTAATCCAGATTCTAAGCAAATCAAAGGGTGTTTCTGTACACTGACACCAGACTGATTCTCTACTTAGATAATTTAACATTTTCAGCTTTTCTAACCTACGCCTTTACTTTTGTTTGGCTGCCTCCTCTCTTGCACACTTAGCAACTTGTTAAATAAAGCTCATTCAGCCATTAAGGAAAATGAAAAATACTTTAGTTACGAAATTGGTAGTGTTTCAACAGACCTCCTTTCACCAACTGTAGAGTAGAACAAGTATATCCACGCCTTGCTCTTAGAAAAACATCAACAAAAAAGACTCCGAAAAAAGACATTACCAATACCAGACTTCAACTCATTTCATATAGCAACATTTTTTTTTGTCTTTCAGTGCCCTTGGAGAGATGTGGCAGGAGACACTTGCTAATCTTAATGTGTTAAATGGCTATGGTAAGGCAATAGCAGCAGGAGAGAGACCAACTGGAAACTGAGTCTCAGCGGAGGGTTTGTTTGTCTTATTTTCAGTGGTTTGCCATTAAGCTATCGTAATGAAAACCAGACTACGAGCAGATCGTGGTCAGGGGATGGGAGTATATAACCATTACAGTGCTCATGGCATGGCAGCCCAGGGATCATCTGACTTCCACAGAGACCTCAAGATTTATGCTGTAAACAAGAGTGTTCCCTGCCTCCCACCTACACTGTGCCTGTCCTTCCACCTCTTCTTCCACTCAGACGTGGAGTCAAGCTTGAGGAATGTGAGGGGAACCGGACCTGGCAGTGCACAGTGTGCAAGGAAGGCAGAGAACTAAACAAGCTTACAAGGGCTGTGATAGCAGAAAGAGCATATGACCTGCTGCATCTCTCTCCTGACCTATTCTTAGATGGGTGGATGGGAAAGGCTGAATCATCGTCTCAGCTGCAGAAGCCCAAATGGTACAGAAGGAGCCTGCCAGCTTTAAACCATATAGCATAGGGACTGGCCTACTGCTGGGAGCTCTTCATGGCAGGTGGCTATTCCCTTCCACTCCACCTCCCTTCCTCTGCCTCATCTCCCACTATTCCCCAAAACTGAAAAAAAAAGAGTAACAGCAACAGCAAGAACCTAACACCACAAAGTCACAAGTGTTTCCCTGCCAGTGGGGATTTCAAGGTTTGTAGGCCTGGTTCCCGCTTGCTTTAATGCATATCACAAGTATCAGATATCTTTTATTGGATACTATTTCTTTAGAAATATTTCAGGAAGGTTACTGAGCGATTCTGTTTGTATTTATTTATCATTGTCACACATCCAGGCACGCTCTAGCATATAATATGGCAGGATGCTTGTTGCTAGAATTCTGGTCTAATCTGCTCGTTATGGCTGAGCTTCCTTGGCTGGAAACTTCGAAAGAAAAATTTTCTACACTTTGCAACAAAGTATTTATTCAAATCAAAAAGTGCTTTAATCGTCAATCTGCTTCTGCAAATACACAAGAGTAAGATGAAATAGCAGAACTTTTTTCCTAAAAGAGAATAATTATTTTAATATTCCCTATCTCTGACACAAGCCGCAAATGGTACTGAACTGGTACTATGAAGATCATTTGAAAAGGAAAAAATGTTACTTACACGGCCTCCCTTTTCAGGGAAACACTGACATCCTCCACTGCAGTCTCTTCCTCCACATGGTCCTGTGTAAGTCTTTCCACCCTGCAAACCAGAAGATACATAAAAAGAAAGTTAAATGATATCAATTACAATATCTGGCACAACTCAGTAAGCGCTGATTCCCAAACTCCCTGGGAATTTTCTCAAGCAAAGATTTGGATCAGGTCAAAGACTTCCAGGTGAAACATCTTTAAGTCATGCTTGGAAGCAGCACTGAGTGTCTTTCCAGTTTTTGGAGATCATTATCAAGAAATATAATGTTACTATATTAATTTCCCTCCACAGTTTCAAAATTTTGCACCTTCATGTTGAGCTATGTGTCTCACACATCATTTTGACACATGCAACAGATATCCCTATCACAGACGCTCAGCTGCTTGGATTCTTCAGGGACACAGTCTAAGTCCTGTGTCACCATGCAGTGCATCCTTCTATGCATGCTCTACATTGTTGCTATATTTTAAAGTATGGGAGAACATAAAGGAAGTCTTGTGTATCAAGTTCAAAATCATGAGCCAAACTCCTCCCCTTTCTTAGCTGAATATCCTGTAGGCATCTACAACTTGCTACCAAATACTCTGACCTAGATTTCAGACCTAGATTACATAGGCGACTGCCATTTCCAGAACTACCTTGGCCTGGACTGCAGGAGTATGAATACAAAATATGCCACATTCTGTATAAAATCTCAGATGGTCTTGAACAGGCAAACTCAAGATATGTCTAACACACACCAACAGCACAATATATAGCAGCCACTGTCACTTTTGTTCAGAAACCTGACCAGAAAAGAAGATGCTGTGCATGCTATGGTATAGCTTTTGTAACTCAACTGCTGTGATGCTATGGTATAGCTTTTGTAACTCAGTTGAGTAACAAGGAACACAGTGAAGGCCGGGCTGTGGTCCAACTAAACTCAGGGGGTTTGAAAAGAGTACTCTTAATAAATAAACTGAAAAAAGGAGGAAGAAAGAAGGGGAGATTCCTCACCATTATTTCTGAACCTGTTTTGCAAATAATTAACAGATGCACAGGAAAAGGAAAGAAAGGACTGACATCCAGTGGAAGTGAAGCCTGCAGGAAGGATGTCTTGGAGCTCCTCACTCAGGACTGCTGCTGATTTTCATGTGTACCACCCCTGATGTAAAACCAAAACTACTGCTACAAGCAAGAATCAGAAGAAAGGTGCCCTAACACAAGGGTACAGAGTCATGCTCCATTCAGCTTGCTCCACTCCTAGCCTGGGGAACCGTTTGTTGCACCATGGCAGGGACCAGTGACTCCTTCCCTCTCCCTGCTTGAGCATGTTACCTCTTGAAAGGTGAGGGACTTGGGTTTAAAAAAAGCCTTTAAATCAAAGTGTGTATGAGCAGAGCAGCAGGCTCTGAACTGCTTTGCTGTTGTCTGAACAGGCAGTCGTGCCATCACCTCCCCTTACTGCATTAGCCCTCTAACAATGAGCGCTTGACCTCTGCCTCACCTCCAACTCAGGGACCTAAAATGCAGCGAGGACCCTGCACTGCCCTGTTCAGCACTCTTCATGGGCTAGCTCTCAGCAATCACATCTGAGGTATCCAGGTCTCCCTTTACACTGTTGGGAACCTGAAAACACTGATCCAGACTTTGCAGTTGATTTTTTTTCAGTGATTTTTTTGAGATTTTTGGAGTGAAACTTTTTCATTGGGTGAGCTGAAGGAACAAAAGGTATGAATCAGGTAACTAACATACATTGCCCAAGTCCTCCTTTGGATTCATTATGTTTGCACAATGGGTTTTTGATATATTATGGCAGGACCACAGAACTGAACCTATGCCCCAGCTATTTAGAAGTTAGATGTTTGATTCTGAAAATTATCTCATGGACATAATAGCAGTCTGTATCTTTCTATGAACTCTACTTCAAGTATTTTTTAAGCTAGTATTTATACAAAATACTCAGGCAAGACCATTCTGTGAAATCTATCAACTTGATCAGGTCTGTCATTTTCCTCTGCAGGACTAAGGTCTTTGCTAAGGAGTAAGGTACTACAGAACGCAGCCATTAATAGAAATTCCTTATAAACTTTTAAAGAGTTGTTCTGGATGGAGCTGTAAATAACAATATGTCCTGTCCTAACAGTAACAGACCACAGATGAAATAATTTAATCGTGTGGGTTTTCAATTATGCCTAAAGCGAAACTAATAAAGAGAACAATAAGAAGTTTGTTTCTTTCTTAATTAGCCGAGTGACTCTAAATTTGGTAAACTGTTGCTACAGAGAAAATAGAGTATGAATCAGAGCTATGGCAAGATATTTGTGCACTTGTAAAAAAAAAAAAAGAGAGGCTGCTGATACTAATTTAGCCTGGAAGAAGTTCAAGGTCTGTTGTTTGTGTACTAGCCATCATCCAACATTTTAATTTGCATATTGTAACAACACCAGCAGCTAATGTGGGGACACAATTGGTTTTCTTTCCACAAATTTAGGATGCTTTTCCTTTTCTCATTGTATGTCCTTTTATGCACATAGATTCCTCAGTTAAGGAAAAGGAGAATTAGCAAGACTTCTCCAAAGGTAGGTACCAAGAAAACATTTGAGATGAGTGTTAATAAGCCTGGTCTGGATTATACTTGGGCTCCCCTTCTAGCGCCTTCTGATTTTGTCTTCTTCACTTTTTGACTCCTCTGTGAGAGGACTCTGGAAGCCTTTAGTCACATGTAACATTTTCTATTTAATCATCTATGCATGTTTACAATTTCTTGACAGCAGATAATTGCACCATCATTTAATTTGACATTATGGGGAAGTTACAGTATAAAACATTATAGTTTAGAACTTTTGAAAGGTTAATAAACAATTTTGTTAAAGATTCTTGTAAAATTGATAAAAAAATGATGTGTGTGCACACACAATTCACATGAAATCTAATGAGAACAAAATTAGCAATAATTAGAATTCAAAAAGTCCAGTTAAAGATACAGAGATGGACAATGTAGTGTTAAAATACCACTAAAGTATTTATTTCTTGAGGAAAAAAACATTTCTGGGAATATAACACCAATGGTGACATCCAGATGTTGACGTCTTGATCTGAAACAGGTGCCTGGACTACCCTTCTAGTCTGTGGGAAAAACAGGCAATTCTAGGACAAAATTGACCCATCCTGATTTTGGCATCTACACTGACCACTGTGTTAGTCCCAGGAAATACTTAATGCTCTCTGTTAAGCTTAATAGTGTGCAAAGGTGACTAACTTAAACAGAGATGCCTACACTGTAGAAACCTAAAGACAGGGAGATGGATCTCCTAATGTGGCCAGCACAGAGTTAGATTTTGAAAATGGTGTTTGCAACAAAATGGCATTCTAGACTAGACTGGAAGGATGACAGCTTTCTCAGATCCGAGGTTATCTATTGACTAAATACTCAAATCCAGATCTTGCTAATTTTTGTGTGATCCAAAATTCTGGTAATCATTAACAAGTCCAGAGTCTAGGCAGACTCTAGAAATGGGATTTAGATGATCTAATTTAAGGTATCTCTGATATAGAAATCTACAGCACAGCATCTGCCCTGCTGTTACGAACAGCACAGGGAATTTAATCAGAACTATTTTGGACATTTGAGATAAACCATATCCAAGAAGGGTCAGTTTTCCTGGCACAGATTATAAAGTAGCCTGGAATAGGTAGTTTAGCTGTATGTGTCTATACTGCAGATGTCTATTTCAGGTGAGATGAAGCCCACACTAAGGGTCTTAATCTGAATGCCCCTGAGTAAGAAGAAGCTGGGAACATCTTCCTTCTGATGGGAACAAGGAGTTTGATGAAAACCATTGAAACGTGGAGATAAAATGTGGGCATAAAACAGGTTATATTGTTGCACTGGTATGCAATTACATGAGAATCTGCCCAATTAAAACTAGGTAGGAGAATTAAGGCTAAAGCATGATAATTCTGTTCAAAAATCCATCTAATGTAGATGAAATACAACCAGCATGGTCAGAAAGCCATATTGGGATACAAGACTGTCTCACCTAGACAGCTATCAGTAGTATAATGCTGGTCCAAAATTCCCTAAGTAACAGCATCAGAAACACCAACTTTGAGTATGATTGTAACAAAATTGGGACCAATAAGGAAGAAGTAGGCTTATTTGTTCTGAATGGAGTAAAACAAACACACAGATGGCATAATGGTGGGCTCAGGAAAAGAAAAAATGGGGAAAAGTTAAAAATTATTATTAAACAAGAAAAAAAGGTTAAGAAAAAAAGAAAGCGGAATTTTCAGATTTTAGGAGTGTGGATGCCTACAAGCAGCAGTGGCACTGACCTTCAGGTCCAAGAGCCCAGGGCACCCCTTGGATGCCCATGGGATTCTCCATCACACCTGTGCCTGAAAGACTTAGCATAAGAGGGCGAGCTAAGAAGGGATAAACTTGTCAGAAAGGACATACACTTGTATCCAAACACTTATTGCAAGAAGACAGACAATAGAAGTACAACTTAACAGTGTTCATGTGTTGTAAGATTTCCTTAAAGTAATGTAATAGTACAATAATACTAATATTAATAACAAGCTCTTCCAGTACCCTGGCAGGGTTTTTATTTTTATTTTTTCTTTTCTGTCCATGCACACATGTCTGTGCCATCCTGGCCACCTGGGTTCCTGCTGAATTACTGTGGGATCTAAAAACAAGGCAGAGTAACTTCCCAGCGTCTGGGGACAATTGCTAAATAGAAAGTACTAAATATAAAGGCTTGGAAATAGATCCCTGGCCATGGGGTCAAGCAGCACAGACTATCTTTATGGGCACACTCTTTGGAATTGGCCTTCTCTAAAGCAGATTTATCTTGCAGAGACCAAGGTAGAGCACTCCAAAACAGATGAAGAACAGGAATTCACTGTCTTCCCTCTTACAGTTAGCAATTCAGACAGATCCACAGGGGCCTGTACTACCATGTCTAGCTTACAGACACTCACCTACCGCCAAATGTGCTCTCCCCTATTTTTAAAACACAACTGGGAAGATGATGGGGTGGAGGAGTTTGTAGAGCAGCTTTCCTCTGCACCATTCATTGCCCATAACAGTTCTGTAGCTAGTGGGAGACTGAATTTCAGTTCTGACTGAGGAAATCAAACTAGCACCTACCCGTGGGAGTACTCAAACTAGCAAGCCATGAACTAAGCTGCAATGGATGGTAAAGAGGGAATAAGGAAAGAAATAAATGGAAGGGAGAAGAGAGAATTTTCCAACTCTCCCTTTAATAATGGTGGGTCACTGTGCTGAAATGAATATAAGATTCATGGTTCAAGCGACCTGAACACAAGCAAGAGAAAACATACAGGTGCTAGCTATGTATGTAAAGCTTGCATATTTGCTTGGTAAAAAAACACATTCTATGTTTTTTTTAATGCATGTGAAATAGTAAGCATAAATGGTAGGTGTCCCAATACTAAACGGTAGGTGTACCAATACAAGAAACCTTTTTCACTCTCTCGACTTCTCACAAAATTTTTGTCCCAAAACAATAGCACTTATGCTAGTACATCCTCAGCCAACAAAAGACACTTTCTCTTTAGAGAATCACAAAGGATTCTAGTTTTGACTTAAATATAATTTCTTTCAGTCAAACTCTTAAAAAAATACCAAAACATTTCCTCAGGTCTCTTTGCACTTAGCTACATATTAATGATTTATTTACTACTAATCTTAATCACATTTATGTAATTGCTGTCCTTCAAGTACTTCTACTCTTGTGGCTGGTATTCTGACAAAGAGCAAAAGTGACCAGGGGACAGACCTCAAAGGAAAGTTCTATGAGTGCATAAAATCCAGGAAATATACCATTTCCTGACACATTGATCAAAAAGAAAGGGAAAGAAAAAGGAAATTGTAATATTGCAAAATATTGCAACCTGGAATCACACATTTGCTTTGGTACAGTTTTCTACATCACGATTGCGTGTTAACTTCCATTTTGAACACAGCCTGATTCTACTCTTTTCCCCAGTCTCTGCGGCTCCTCCAAGGTTTCCTACCTGAGCCTGCAGGAGGGCTGGGATGGCAGTGGGAAGCTGCTCGGGGTGCCGGCACGTTGCACGCCTCCGCAGCAGGTGGCATGTGCAGATGCTTCATACGGGCTCCTAGTGGAAACCCAAGCAGGGATTCCACAGGTGCCCTTGAGGCCGCGCGCACTCCGGCTCCCGGAAGACGCCTGTACTGCCACCGGGAATCCATTTTTCCATGTTTGACATTCAGTTGTCAGACCTCACATTAATTTCGAATTTGATCTATAAAAGCTCGATTTATAAGCATTTAATTTTCCGCTTGCTTTCAAACAGAGGAGCA
Organism: Tinamus guttatus; assembly: GCF_059628265.1. NCBI lineage: Eukaryota > Metazoa > Chordata > Aves > Tinamiformes > Tinamidae > Tinamus > Tinamus guttatus. The sequence goes on along the minus strand of NW_028288581.1, from coordinate 1,631,779 downwards.
AAACTAAAATACGATGATGTTTGGTTATTCCTGTTGTGGAGATATCAGACAGATAGGAACCTCGTTGGTTGCAACAGTAAAAGCACAGTTGGATTTGCTCAAACCCAGCCTTTTAGTGCTTAAAGAGAGGAAAACATTTGTTGCCTGGATGCCAAACTTATTTCTCTAGAAACATCTATAAACAATCATTCAAAACAAGTACAGAGAATGCTGTCTGTGGCCAGGATTAACCAGCATTAAACCTAGTCTGGAAAACGCTCTGAACTCATAGAATTACAGTGCCAAAGAAGTAACAAGTCATCTGATGCTGACTGCTTGTAATCCAGTAGCTCCCCGTATACCGGACAGTAAGACCACTGTGAAGGCCCTAATTGGCGGGGGAAAGGGAGATATAAATTGGCACATTCAGAGACGAAGGAAAAGATGTGGGTGTGGAAGCTCCCTCCAACTGTTCTGAGAATTATTTAACTAAGAAATAATTCTTTCTTTCATAGTTGAGTGGAAGCCAGAATCTCTTCTAGACTGGATGCATGGCAATTGGAATAATTTACTGCATTACTTCAGTATCATATGAATGTTTACACTTCCCACCAGAAGTAGGGGGAGCAAAGTATTTACATGTCCTTCAATGAGAAAAGGCTTGTAGGAGGAGGCCAGTCCCAGGATAAAGACACCAAGACAGTGCCACCAGCCATGCTCACAACTGCCCAATTCAGTCTTCACAGTGTAATGGAAATAGCAGGATTTGTGGCAAATACTACGCTTTATGGATTTGTGCAGAGCTGCAGATGCTATTTCTCCCTTACTGTGGAGCATGGTGAGAAAGCTGGAGAGCAAGAAAACATGAAGTCTGTAATGCTGAAAAGTCCTGAAAAGCAGCAAAGTTGCCTTTTCAAATACGTCTCAGGAACAATGTCAAGGGCAGCAATGGGAAACATGAACCTGTTCCTCCTACAAATGAAGCTATGAAAGACTTTCCTCTTATGGACCAGCTTGTGGCTCTTGATTATATGAACCTTCTGGCAAGTGGCCTTGATTTGGAGACTGGGTAGTTTCATTTCGAAGTGAAACTTAACAGCTCCACAAGTTCACTCTATTTGGGGCACTATTTACCATCCCCTTTCCAAATTATAACTCTCTCTTGTCCTAGTTTTCAGGCTGTGCTCAGTAACAACTGCAGATGCCAGACATACAACAGTGTGAAGTTACCCTTCACATTTTCATAAAAGCATTTTTATTTTCATGGCTTTCCTCCCAAACACATATTTACCCAGGAAACCAGATGGAATCCAGAAGGAGCTGCTGCAATATAGTAGACATTAAAAAGCAAGCAAGGTGTTTAAGAGGCTCAATCACAGAGTAAAACTTAAAAGCTGCCTAAATATACGGCACAGATACTGGAATAACTGTCCAGGGGTCTTGCCCACGTGGCCAGCATGGGGTGGTTTGCAAACTGTGCACTTCCCAGCAGGTGGCATGTGCCATGAGGCAGTTTTCTGCCAAGAAGGAAGTGAACTGGGGTCTGGGATTTTACAGTACAGACACACTAGATTCAGCTGCATTTTCATGGATTATTCTTCACAGAGATAATTACATGTTACCCTATGAAAGGCATATGAGACACAAAAAAACAGTTAAAGCACTGTAAAATGTCAAACAATAAAAACGGTAACCATTATATAAATATTCATAACTGCTCTTTATTTCAGAATAATCTGCAATGCTATGTAAAACTGCAATCTCAAGATCTATTTGAGGAGAGTTAAGCTACAGAAAGCTTTTCCTAGAATAAAATTGCAGCCAGAGAAGGAAGAATAAAGTACTTTGTGACTCCTGTATTTAAGATGTTGGTGATTTTGTTGCCTAAAGGAATGACAATACCTGCCTGAACGATCAGCTAAGGCTTGAGCATGTGTTAGCAAGAGGGAGATGATGTTGCTGCTAACTAAACTCTGGAGAAGTGTGCTGCCATAGCTGAAGATATCTGCAATACTTCTGACAAAGGGGTTTCAATTGGCATTCAAGGCCTAGGGCTTTTACAGAAGAGCAATAGAAGTGTTACTCCTATGAGCACTCCGTTTTCTATTTCACCAGCTTAGGAATCCTATCTAGTCACAGGAAAAGAAAAAAAAAAAAAAAAGAGAGGTATCAGTCTAGTAAGAATTTGAAGCTGGAAATATATTGATAAGGTAAGCAAAATAAGGTATGCAAATTATTAGTTATTATTAATAACTGTTATTAATTAAGGTAAGCTAATACCCTATGGCTTCCTTGATTCTAATGAGAGCTCAGACACTTTGTGAACATGTAGATGCCTAAATTTAGGTGACTTAATTCTCCCTCTGCACAACGAGTCAGCTGATATTTACAGTCAAATCTCAGAAAAAAAAAAAAAAAAAACACTGAAGCAGCTGAAGGAAAATCTGGACTGCTAAATTGTGATTTGTTTTGATACCTTTTTGAACTTGATTCCAAGTTGGAAAATGCATACTTTTGGAGATGCATAGTATTTTAGTGTTTTATCTTTTCTTATAAGACAACTGATTCTCATCTGCCGTACAGCATGGCATTCCTCATCTGTCAGTGTGGTGATTTTTAGAGTAAGAGCACTGGGATTCTTAATAAGAAACCTGTTTCCCAGCTTATCATTCCTAGCTGAATCTGGTTAGGATTTTTTCTTACAAACAGCGCTACAGGAGTGTAGTATAGTCAACAACAGATGTGTTTCTTAATTGTGATGACCAAGAAAGCTCTCTAGCATGGCAAAGCCACACTATTTACTTGTGTCTTGAGGGAATCTGTGAATACAAGCTGTACTAGAAGGGACAGTTTGTTTTCTCCTTTGATTTTTATTCTACTAGAAAGCTTAAAAAATAAGCAAGCCACTACGCAATTTGTATTTGATTTGCACAAGTGTAAATGCCTATGTAAGGCACAAACTGGTGGACAGAATAACCACCTGGTATGTTCAATTATATTGCACACTGGATCAAAAGTATTTTCCTAATAGCAATGAAAGTAAAGAAACTGTCAGACATTAATAGGAATTTGGCCTTTGTCCAATATTTTGTATTACTGAAATGAAATCTTTCTCATCCCCAAGTACAGAAAGTCATTTGTTCACATATTAGTAGCACAATAATGAAATACAGAATCCACTTATTAAAGTAGCAATTTCTATATTTAACTACTTTTAGTTTCCGAAGTCTAGTCATTTTCAAGTTCTGGCAAGACATCCAAATAATGATATCATTTGCTTCAAACAATAGAAAGTCTGGATCCTAGTCTATATATGGAGATTTTTTTTTAGTCTATTTATAAACCACACCAGTTATTTGACCTGTCTAGTTTATTCACCTACGTAAATTGGCAAACTCAGGAAACTTACTTAAAAACATACAAGTCTTAGTGATTGGGAAGTTGTTAAATTGTATTTCACATGTGTATCCAATAATTTTAAAACTCATTTGTACCTATTACAAACCTAGAACAAACAAACCTGCCAATGTCGAAAGATTTTCGCTTTTGAACAAGCAGCAATGCAATTGCATTAGGTCTGCTCAAGAGTTAGAAACTGATATAAAACAGCTGTACAGCTGTTTTCATGGCTGTATCTTCTGTATTTGTTCAGCACAGTGAAATGGTGCCAGGTTTTCCCAAAATGTAAGCATAGCCACTGAGGTTTTATTCCAGTTTCCTGGTTTCTGTAATTACTTAAAAATGCCTGTTTGTGTGTGAACTGTGTTTATGTATTTAGTTAGTTAGCTTGTTTTCCTCTGAAGAATAGTTGTGTAGAGCCACAACCTGCTGACCTGCTTCTTACGTACTTGGAGATCCTGGGAGGTTTTTTTTCTCTTGAGAGGGGGAAGTCAGTGACAATTTTTTTTTTTTAAAACCGGCTGTGCCTGCAAAATCAGACAGCTGAAAGACAGAGCGTTGGGGTTGGAGTCCTTCTTGCAGAATTATTTACTAAATTGCAATTAGATATATACAACAAGAACTGGAACTACGAACCATCCCGGAGAGCATATTTTGAAAGGAATGGGGTTGCACAGGTTTATCACTGACGGCTCAGACTGATTCACTTATTGCCATATATTGATAAAAGCAGTGATTTATCTGTGATTTATTAATACATAACAATGGGGAAGTGTCTAGCCCAATATAACCCTTACAGTTCTGACTAAGTTTTCAGAGTTGGCTGTTAGACAAATCACAGTACTCAAAATACTAAACGTGGAAATTTGCTACGCAACGCAACTTGTCATAACTGCTTCACAGAACAGGATTGGTATTTCCTTAAAAGTAAGAAGAATGGATAAGATATTTGCAAACTGCCAAAATAACTGCATTTGAGGGTGGGTTTATTGCTACATGCTTGGTCAGATGCAACACCCACCATTTCCTTTCTATTTGAAAAAATAAAAAGACCATGAGAACTGGCTTTCTTACTGACCTATTTCATTTTCAGTTCAGATTCCAAAACATAATCTCCTCCCTGAATCTTTTACTTTCTGCTCTGAGTGGATCAGATAACCTATTCAGGTCATTGAATATCAGGAATTTAGTCACTTGTGTTCTCCATATCTATTTCATCATTTTGAACTGGAAAAAGTCAGCAGGATGTGGTTGCAAAATAGCAAAACATATAGCTGTAAATAAATATTTTTGGAATGTATCCAAAATCCAAATATCTGTTGGAGTGGTTACTGTGAATTTCTACTGTTGAGACATTTCTTTTCGGTAAAGGTTTGGGTGGACCAGTGTATATATGCTACAGGATTTAACATACCAGAACATGCAGAACCCACAGCAAATTTTGCTTTTTGTGATGGGCTCAAACCAAATGATTTTTTTTCTTAAAATACAGGAAAAGGCCCCAATAAAAATATCTCATCCTTTTAATATAAAAATTGGTAGTCAGATATAAATATAATTCTCACCCATTTACTTCTAATTTGCAATATGTCCTAATGAATTTTTGCAAAGTGAAAAGAATTGATCTGGAATGCATGCCTGAATTTTTTTTTAAAATTTTCAAATGAGATATCTCAATATGTACCCAAACACCTGAAAAAAACTAACAGTGGAAGTAGCACTACTCCTATTCATAGAAAATGCCTGTTATTTATCAATTTCCACTTCTACCAAAATGCTGTTTTAGTTACTTCCCTATTCTGAAGACAATATTGACAGTTCAATGTAATGCTCATTTTATTTTGTGTATTTGTGATCAGCTGATGCCAAAATCTGAAATCTGGAATGGATAAATTAAGTTCTCCTTGATATTGAAATAAATAGCAGAGAACTTTTCTTCAGATTTCGAACCTGCTTCAGTCGAGCAGCTGACCTGATTTCTGCAATACTGCAGAACTGATTTCCTTGCACTTTCCCAGAGTCACACGATGACTCACTGTTTCAGCCTGGTCTAGGACCCAAGACCTTTCTGCCTTCCACTCCATCACTCTAACCAACAGACAAACACTGTCTGCATTGCTGCAGGCAACTCTTGTGGCTCAGTCTCCACACCAAAAAAGCTCTTACCGCAGTACAAACAACTAACATACTGGGATTATAAACAACCAAATATTGAACTCCTTTAAACTGACTGAAGTGGTGTCATCTGGCCTATCTTTCATATCTTTTTTCATTATATGCTTGTCTTTGCAAACATATCTACAAAATCCAGGAACGTTCATGTCTTGGCCTGGAATCAGACAAGAATAAGCCAAGAAATACACCTGTACTTCATTAAAACATAAATGAGATTGGCTTGACTTTTAAAACAGATAGGAGGGACCCTTCAGCACTCACAAAGTTCAGAAGTCTTAGTGACATGTAAGCAATGCTTTACTTAGAACACATTTCCTGTGCAAACTGTAAGCCCCACATAATTCAGACGGAATAATTTTGAATTAAAAATCCAGAGGAGGGAACCAGCAGACAGGATTTCTGTTTTCAGATTTGCCATGGGCATTTTTTACAAAACTTTTCATAAGTGATGTTGATTCTAAATATTGAGCTGGGATGTCCAAAGCTCAAGGATGAAGCTGAGAAATAATGAACAGTAATGATGTGGACATAACCTGGAACTGCAGCTTTCATATTAAAGCGTCACAATGCCACTCCAAAAAACCTTCAGACTCCTTCTTCTTGCCTGCCTCCATGAAACCTCGCAGACTGTATCTCATGCATCTGTTTGTTTGAAATCAAACTTCACGATAGAGACCAATAACAAGGCAGCCACTTTCTTGTGCAGATATCACCCTATTAAGTCAGGGCACTCAAATCCCCCAAACAACATGAAAACCCAGTAGCCTTTCCTGGCATAAGATACACGACTCCATCAAACTCCAAAGCCTGATAGAGAACAACAGCTCTCCCCATGGGTTAACAGAGGAATGAAGACTCCAGTGAATCATTACTATAGAAATATCTCAGCTACCGTCAGACCTTCTGCAGTGGCGCCTTCCTTTTCCACCTGGGGTCAAAGTCCTGTTTTCAGTCATTGGAAGGCAATACAGAAAATAATCTATTCGTCTCACTTTTCCTTTCTGTGATCATGAAGAAGTCGGTAGCAAAGCAAAATATCTTTCTGATGAAAGAAGTCTGCTTTTTTCTTTCTGACCGAATTGTCTCTTACAATTTACTTTCATAAATGAGACTTAATGGTTTAACTTCTGAAAGAATAATAAAATAGCTCCATAAGCTGCTTCTTAACTATATCCTTCCTGCTCTGTTCTTTTAATCTAAACAGCCTCTAATAAATTACTCCAGCTGACTTTTGAAGCACAAGTCTTTTTCATGAATAGGTAACAGTATTGACACACGCCTGAACAGTAATGAGGTCCCAAGTCCTTTGTCAATAACAGCTATTGTTCACTACTGGATGTCACTAAGCAGCATTCCTTGAGGTGCTGCTCACTCACTGTTTAGTGCCCACAATCTGCATGCCTGGAACCTAATTCCTCCTTCAAAAGAGATAAGCATCAGTCCCCAGAAAACCCCCTCTATTTATATAATTTTGTTTGTAAACTCTCCCTTTTTCTATTCTGCAAGGTGGGCAGGTAGTCATTTGATTCTGGAAGCTGTTTAGCTGAAGTGGAAGGATGCTAAAACAAGTCTTGGAGGCATCTACTCCAAATCTTATCCTTTTTATTTCCTTAGTGTGTACTTACATACACACAGAAGTGTAATTGGTTTTCCAGCTGCGAAATAGAATAGATTTTTTTTTTTTCTGGCTCTTTTTCCTTACTTTTCTCCTTCTGCTGAACAAACTCTTGGGTTTTCCCTCAGGCAACTTTTTCAGCAACAGGAGTTCCTAGATGAGCTACTACCTTCACTTCAATCTCAATTTTGTTGCTGAAGAACAATATTTTAGTTTAGTTGCATCATTTCTCTACAGGTCCCAGGTTTCGTGACCCTAACTTTAAACACTGTCCATTTCTGAATATTTATACTGCAATTCTACTTCTGATAATCTAAGAATAATATTTTAATTTCCCCAGGCATGTTTTTATTCTTTCCCATTACCTTCCACATGCTCTTTCTTTCTCTTCATCAAGCATGTGGGTCACCAGAGCATATGCAGAGCTCCCTAAAGTAGATTGTAATAACACTCACATTAACCCTTATTTCACGGTTGTGATTTCTGCTGTCCACTCTTAGGGAGAACATTTGATTTAGTGGCTTCAGAGAGCACTTCCTCCTATTAATGTTCATATGCTTGCCAAATTTTAGAGTCCAGATGATTACTTAATGCAGGCCTAAGAATACAGGCATGAGAAAGAAAAAATCTTGAAGACCTTGGAATAAGAATAATAAAGGCCCTGCATGGATTTTCCCCAAAAACATTTACCTAGTAGGAGAAAGGATCTTTATAACTGCAAACCTGCTAGAATTTCTTGTGACTTCCCTATGCCCTATCTCTTCTCAATCTTCAATCTCCCCAGTCTAGCTCTTAAAACAAGTAGCCAGCATGTCTGAACAAAGCTGCCCTTCTAAAACTAGTGTGTTCCCTTGATCAGGCAAACTGAGCCCTTGTTGCATACTAGAGAACTTCATCACTGCCATAGAGCATGACATTCACTGTTGTGAATTCCTGCTATGCATTCTAGATCCTATAGCAGAAGAAAATATTTTTTTCTGCTTGTTCTCCTTTTTCATATCTTTAGATAGCTAAGAAAACATTAGTTCTTACATATATTCTCTGTAAGCCATATAAATAATACAAAAATCATGTAAAGAACTGCTCTTAAAATCTTACTGTAACAGATCCCCATTTTACTTATTTAACCCTTCTAAGTCAAAAGCATAACACAAATTACCCCAAAGTAGTAACAATTTAACTCGCTATTGTTCTCCTCATTAACTACAGAGGTTCTAGACATGAGACATGACTTATATCACAAAACTCTAGTTTATGCTAGATGCTAAAAGAGCAATAGCATACACTGGAAAAACAAACTGGGGACAGAAGATGGTAGTTATTAGCCATCCTTGTTTCTTCTCTTTTCCTTCTTAAAATATTTTCTCCTGTTTTCTATTCAGTTTATTTTCTTTAGGCCTGATACCGATCCAACCTAAGGCAGCTGTGAGCTGACCATTTTTATCCCCTGTCACACTGTATTCAGCTCTAACTATCACAGTGGAGCCTTTGGGGCTGAGACCACCTTTCCACCATTAACCAGCCCTGGGGAAGGTGGAAAGTAATACAGTATTGCCACACTTTGTTGTGTCTATTTTGCTAGAAATAGTTGGCACAGATGGCAAAAGGGAGGTTAATTTATTTCTCACTTCCCTCCGCTACCCCCATCCCAGGAAGGCAGTAGGAAAAAAGAAATTGTTCTTCTGAATTGCACATCCGTCGAATGTCTCCTCCTGGGAAGGGACAGCTATTTCTTATCTTGGCTGTTTTACATCACTGAAATGTAAAGGGAGAGTTTGGAGGAAGGAAATGAGAGAAAAGACAGAGAGACGTCTATGTTTTAGAGAACTGCCGTGTACGTACCACATGGTGGGAGGCGGGAGCGGGAAGAGGAGCGCTGTAGGTACTATGAGCTAGAGAAACTCCCTTGATATAAAAATAATTATTTTCAGTGAAAAAGAGATCAGCTATGTCTTTTTTTAAATTGCAAACAAATATCTTTACAGTATTTCAACCTGTAAACTTCTCCTTGTCAATAGTGATTGTCCTCTGAAATCCTAAAGAAAAGATGTAGCTGTCTGTTAGCTGTGCCTCAAAAATACAAAGCAAAGAAAAACATCCCCTTATTCTGTTTTCTAGGACACAATGCCCCAGAAAATATGGACTTATGGCTAAATCTAGTGTAAATAATGTCATTTGGCAATACTTCAACAAATGATAGTAGGGTTAATTTAGTCTTCCTGAGGGGATCGTAAAAGAGCACATGGGTACTCTGAGGAGACACAAAGGAACTTTAATTATCTCATTTAGAAGCAGCTCTTGTTAAAGTACAGAGACTCAAAATACGTGAGGAGTAAACTTCAAAAGATTTGGAGTTAAAGATAAAACTGCAAAACTCAGAGCCCTTATCATCAGCTTATCTGACCTATTTGATGATCCTAAGCCTGCAAAATAGTGCCAGGAATCTTGTATGAGCCTTTTTTTGTGTGTGTGATGATTTCGGAACTTCTAGAAATTTTATCTGTCTGGCTGCAATTCTTCAACTCTGGACTTTGCTGTAATGCTGAGAAAGTGGTAAGGGAAAACGAAAGCCAGCAGCTCATGAAAATCCCATCACCAAAGTCCTAACCATACATTTCAGAACTATGACTGCATTTAGATGCTCCAAATTCCTCATTCAAGTATGTTGTTACTGCACTGATGGGAACTTAGACAAATTTGGTCACTTTTGCTTTGAAAGCATGTGGCCTGAAGTGAAGAGGAGCAGACTTTTCCCAAGATCCCCAGCAGACAACCAGTCTAGAGCAAAGAGTAGGAACAACATCTTTTGGCATCTGCTTGAGAGGAAAGGGAAATGAATGAGCTGGAACCACAGATCAGGGCTAATCAGGCTTATCTGAACACTTTTTTTCTGGTGTTGGGGGCTTTTCTATTAAAAACAGATAAGTTAGCGTGTGGAAGATTGTATGTACATATGTGTTGGCAAAAACATAGGTAACTTCCCTGTGCCAAATATATCTGGGGTAAATGGCAGCCCTAATAAACTGTTTGTGGGGCAGAAAGATTCCAAGGAGATTATTCTTTTCTTCTCTTTTCCTTTAGAAAATAATAACAAAAAAGGCTGAATTCAGCCGGGCTGTTCTGCGTGGCTGGGACTCTGCGTGGATGCCTGCATCGCTGCACTTTTTGTAAAGGCGCAGAAGGGCGGCAGGGCCTGCGGGGAGGTCGGCGCGGCAGCCGGGAGGAGGGAGCTGTCAGGAAGCCGGCTGGAGCACCGCCTGGCAGAGCCAGCATGGAGACCAGCACAGCGTTCATGCAACCCTTAGGGCAGAGGCAAGTTTGGGGAGAAAGGCCCAACCTGTGGGACAGGAGGATCCGAGCAAGCCACCTCGAAGTCATCCATGGTAGTTGGAGGCAGTGTGATGCTGCAAACACATTCGGCAAAGGCATTTTCCCCTCCTTACTTATTACTTATGTTTTCCAAACTGACATATGATTAACTGGGAGGTAGAAAGAACAGGGAAGTGTAAAGATTTATTTGTTTAAGCCCTTCTGTTTAATTTGCTGTTCCTGAGGAGGGAAGCACTGCTCAATAAGTGAGTGTAACTTAGATTGCCAGATTTCTGGGTGGAGACTCAAACTGGTGCTATTTGACTCTATGTTTTTTTGGGGTTTATTGTTTGCTTTTTTTATTTTTGGTAGAGATTGATTCTGGCCTCCACTACTTCTTGCCAGAGAGATTTCTCTAACGTTGAATGAGTTGCTGTGTTGAACATCACTCTACGTGAATGATGCTAGCAGATATGGACCTCAGAAGATTCCGTGCACCCAGGCAGGTTGATGCCTGATATCAATCCAGTGTAGGAGCTATGTCATCCACACACGTGGCAGCGTGTGATTCATGACTTGCACAGCTCAGCCAAGAAAAGCTTCACAATCACATTGTCAAATTACACTTCTGCAAATGGAGCGCCGCCATGCTAAAAATACAGGTCAGAAAAAGCTCAGGCTTTGCCTTTCTGGCTTTATTTGTAATAGAAACTCTGTGAACAAAGCATACACATATAAGCCAAAAATGATTGCAATGCAGACCTGGCTAAAGACTGCCAAAATAGACCCTTACACTTAACTGGAATGACTGAAAGAATGCAACTGAGATGGCACAATGCAACATTTTCCATTACTTCATGATAATAAGGTTACTTTTAAATATTAAATGCCATAATAAGATTATTCAAGTACATGCTCAAATCCTACATGTTTTAATTGAGTTTTGGGGTTCATATTGACTGCATATTTATTCGCAAACGTTACTTTTTAAAAACATCATTTCTCTATTTTTATATTTGGAAAGAAATTCCAATTAAAATTGAATTTTCAAAGAAATCTATTTTTTTCAGAGAGTTAGCTGTGCGATCACACAGAATTTTCCATTTTCTACCCATAATGAAACCTGTTTGACCTCTAACGCTTTCCTCCAAATGCAGAACACCCCAATAAAGCATTTATCATCTATTAAGGGTGTTAGTAGTGTTTTTCATGCCATCTGCATTCTGGTTCCCACCTTTCTCAAGAGCTGACCAAGAGTGCTCTTTGAAAGCTTCCAAAACCGGGGCAATGAACACCTAGCACGCTGGAGTGTCAGCGAGGTGATTAAAAGGCTGGCGGGAGCAGTTCACTGGGGAAATGCTGCAGCCTCATGGAGCTTAACCATGCAGCTTTGAGGCCACCAGCAGAACTGGTGGGATGCAAACACACCGTCCTCAGCATCTAAACAGATTTGCTGTCCCCTGGAGCAGTAGCAACATGAGTTACTAAGCTCCAGTATCTAGTTTGTGGGATAAAAACCCAGCCCCAAAGAAGTAGAGAGAAAATTTACATTGATTTGTACACACTGCTATATTTTATTTCTTCAACATGATGTATAAATGACGCAGAGCACTCTTATATGCAAGCGCAACTTGTGGACAAATACTCAATGCTCAGTATTTAATGACTATCCTAATCTCTACTGTTCTAGAGAACAGACCAGTGTTACAAAAACAAAAGTTGCAATTACAGGTAAAGCTATAGGTGCTTTGGAGCAAATGCATACTGCCAGAAATTTTCAAAAAATATTACACTGCAAACATGGGAGTGGTATTACCCCTTACATGAGTGGTTAGAGGTGGAGGAGCTCCAAGGGATTGAGAAAAGCAGCTTCGACATCACGTTGTGATCTACTCTCGTTGTGATGTGTTAGGAAGAAATTTGATTTCATTTCTGTTACTGAGCTTTTTCCTTTTGTTAGCTTCCATGAAGGAACCTTGCCCTGGGACCCTGTTCCAACAGAATTATGGATTCTAAATAGCAAACGCAGAAGCCCTGTAAGGAACAGGGCGTTTTGGCCATGCTCCTGGTCCGCCTCACTGCAGCAAGGACGTAATGAGCCAGGCGCTAACAGCTCTCGTGGGGATAGTCCCACCGCTTCCAGGGCTGCAGGGACAGCAGAGGCTCCGGCTGCAGCCAAGCACAAATTCCAGATGCTGGGACAGGGATGTAATGGGAGCAGCCAAAGAGGCAGGCTGGGCAGCCATCCCTTTCATGGAGAGAAGCTGTGTTTCGCTGAAAGCCATTCCTGCAGGGAAAACTCTTCTCCTGACGTTACGCTCCTGCCTTTCTTAGGGCATCAACTGCATGAGGAAATCAGAAGGTACCTCAGGTTATGTGTTTGGAACAGGTTACTAATTAGCAATGAAGAAAAAAAAAATCATTTTTGCTTTTGCCAGCTCATTTGCAGCCAGAGCTCTGAGGCCTCTGTTGTCTGTTTGACTGGTTCTTGGTGAACTGCCGGCAGCGAAATGAACTTTCCAGAACAGCTGAACATCAAATAAACGTGGTTTGTCTGTACTAAAGAACAATACCATTATAACTTATCTTGTTATGGCACAAGTTATCATAATTCTTTGTTCCTCACTTAATAAATATAAGCAGACACAAGGGGTATGTAAGGGCATAACATCATTTTCTTATATTCCTTAGAAAAGGCAAAGCTAAAAGATCTTATCTGTAAGCACTATATTCTAAACGTATAAATAGAAAGACAGGAAAGGTTTCAGGGACTCTGTTTTCCAATTAAATAAGGGGAAGGATGGTTTCTTCCATCCTTCCTGTTTTCTTACATGTCCAACTGTCAGGGAGTGGATGGAAATGAGGGTTGCAGTAAAGAAACAATGAACTGAGTTAAATCAAAGTTTTAAAAAAAGCAAATGGCACTACTGAATTGAAAGAAACTGCATGTCAGCTTTAAAGTAATATTATGTACGGGGGAGTCCCACACTTGTTTGGATTAATAACTGTTGATTTCACAAGGAGGTGCCTGTACTTTTTGAATTCACAAACCAGTGACTCAAGCTTGTGCAGCCTCTTCTTTCAGCCTCCTGTTATGCAAATTCACATGTATCATTTCAGCTCCAGCATCCTCATATTCCATGGGCTTCTTTATAATGTGCCAATGCTAACACTAGAAATGGGTACTTCTGATTTTGCTGGCATGCAGATGACAACTCAAGCAGGCCTGGGAGCAACCATCTCTGGTCAGCACACACATACCACTTTCAAATAGTGTACACAGATTGCTGTTGTGAAATAAATAATCTGGGAACTGTACTTGAGACTGCAGTACAAAAAAAAAAAAAAAAAAAAAAAAGGAGGAAGTTCTGTTCATTTGGACTGAAAAACAAGTCATGAACATCTGGTTCCTTAGTGCAGCCCAAATCATGAAGCAGACATAAAACCAGCTGTTGTCTGTAGGCTGAGCTTTGGTATCCAAGTGCAGATCTGCAATACTGGCCTTTGTGTTGGCCCATGAGGGAGAATGTTCTCAAGCGCTAGTCCTATGGGCAGACCGCAATAGTAAAGCAGAAATTTTAAAATATTAATGGTATATGACCACCATAAATAAGTAGTAGTGGTAATGGGAAGACTGGGTTGGAGACAAAAATGAGACACTGAAAACCTCGAGTAACACATCCAGAGAAACAAATATCACTTGACTGCTACTCTGAATGTTCTGAATGCAAGAAAAAAAAGTCACATAAATGAACTTCTGTGTCGCTGCTTTTCTTAAGCAAAAGTATGCAAAGTAGCTCTAAACTTATCTCTTATCTCTCTGCTTGTTGTATACGGAATTTTCCAAAGGAATCCGTCTAGCAGATGTTTTTAACTAGAGCTGGTCAAAAGCATGATGAAGTCCCATTAGGAAAATAAATAACAGTGTTGTGACACTTGGACCCCAGTTGTTGTTATTAGTGATGAAGGAAGATAACTGCCTGCCCTGAGCAGGAGTCTTCTGATGGTCTCAATAAATTCTAAGACAGAGGAAAACAAGCAGGTCTGAGTGGTCAATGAAGCACGGGTATTTCCTCACATTCCCTCAATATACAATTAAGCTTGATCAGCTACTCATCAACGTGCAGTATCAGATGTTAGGAGTGCTTACTGTATGTCTTACAATGAAAATATTTGGGAACAGAAATTTCTTTTCGCCCAGCTGGAAACTGAGAATGCAAGGCTGGGGTACTTGGACCTTCAATATGGCAAGCATTTATCTTACAGAGGAGTGCTTTGCCTTAATTTGTCTACTGATGATGGTCACAGGGGACACACAGGGCAGGGAGGGAGAAGGAACTGTACTGTCTGCAGATTTCATGCTAGGCAGGCAGCCCATTTTTTCCAGGCTGCGGAAGGAAAATGCCTGGAGGAAAAAAAATGGAAGGGAACTCCATGGGGAATTTTGCAAAGATTTGCTTCCCTCAGTTTTCTCATGAAAAGTGATCTGAACTCTTAACAATAAAATAAATGCCTTACGCAGCCTCATATAGATCAATCTCTAGTCTACCAGGACTGCTCTTCTAACTGCTGCACTTTTCAGAAAATTCCTATGGAACAATTTAATACAATTAGTTCCACGCTATCGGCAGAAATCCACTGCTGATGTGCTGCTTTTGCAATACCAGGAGCAAAATTGAGCATGACCGAACTCTTCCCCTGCAATGCTGTGTTGCTATACAAGCAGCAACTGGTTTCAGGCCAGAACATTAGCCTGCCCCTTGAGTCCAGGTTAGCCTGTGCAGGGTGACTGCACTCTCAGGCTGCTTTGGAGAGGCAGTGAATGGACACGGTGGGTGGTAGGATTCTGCAATGCTAATGGCCACATCAAAGAATAAAACTAGTCAGAGAGAGACAGGGGAGGAGAAAAGAGAAAGCAGGACCAAGAGGTAGTAAATCTACTATATTTTTACAAAGCTTAAAGAGAAAAATATTCAAGTTCTATTATATCTCCTGATGCTTCTTTTATATATATATAAATGTTTCTATATAAATTCATATATATGTATGAAAAAATATTTTTCTTTTTTTATTATATATCTTTCATCTTCCTGTCTCCAGATCTTTATTTGGCAAAAAATGTGCTCAAAAGAGGTGTGCTAAGGCATAGAAATGATTAAAAGAACCACATTGTACTTTTCTCAAAACTTTCGCTCTGTGAGCGAACACTTCCCTGCTTTCCAGCTGATTGCAGACTACAGTATTTAGCCACATTGCAAGTGCTGGGAGCATTTTACTTCAGCATATACACTCTCTTGTCCACTTGACCATACATCACTGGAGAGCATGGAGCAGAGGTATAGTATGTTCTTCCAGGAATTTGCCAAGTGCTGCATCCTCTGGCACCATGCGCTCACATGAGGGCTGAGCCAAAGCAGCCTCAAGACAGGCTGTGTCAAATGTCAATAGCTGCTGGCAGCTGTCAGCACCTTCTGCTAGTGGGTGGCCAACCCCCAGGATTCATTGTAAAAAGCAGAAGAAGTTTCTCATTAGAGGAATGTGATTACAACACAGAATAGCTAAGCAGTGCTCGGGATGATCATTACAAATTAAATTCTCAAAGCGATATATAAAAGTGGCCAAGGATTTTATGCACTTGGAAGTGAGGATGTTAGTCAATACTAACATACACAAGCCAGTGAGCAGTGGCTATGCATACCTGGAATATCAGGTGCTCTGTTGTGACACCTTAAAAGGGCCTGTCTGGCGATCATTGCTCTCTGAACAACCAGCAAAGGGGCATGGACATCTCCAGAGGATAATCTGGTCCAGCTGCTGTGCCTCTCTAGACACCCATCATGCTCACCTCTCCCTTGGAGATACCTCTTCCTGGAAGCTAGCTTGGACCAACTGCCTGGCTCCAGCTGGGAGAGAGGAAGTCAGTCCTTTTGCAAACATCTCATGTATCTCAGGTTGGACACTTACTCTTGGTGGCGCCTTTGCTGTTGTGATGGGGAGAACAATGTATTAACAAGCTCATGTTAGGCAGATTGACAGCCTATATCATACAAGCAGGCAACAAGATTTGGGACTGGAGAGCTTCTTTCGTTCGTTTTCCCAAGCAATATAGAGACTTCCTTGGATTATTAGCAAGTCTTGAAGTCTGAAGCAGGCATTCTATGTATGAATAGAAGTATAAGCAGTTATATGCATGCCATGTTTCAGTTTGTTTGAGAAGGTACATTTTATTGCCATTAGTAGAATTAGTTTCTAAAACAGAGCTTCCAGGAAATCCTACTACTATATTAAATTTATAGGACTTGAGGGAAGGTTTCCATTCTATTTCTTGGGATACTTCCCAGAAGAACCTTGCACTAGTACGTTTGACTCAATAAATATTTATTTTTGGTAGCATAAACTGATTTCCAGCAAACATGTGATCTAAGGTTATTTTTGTAGAAGAAGAAATTTGGAATTGTCTAACTGTGTGGTATACTTTAAAGCCTGAAAAAAAAATTATTTTTCCTAAATGAGGACTTTGAAAGACACTAGGTTTTGTGAATTATTAGAGTACAATTACAGAAATACATAGAAGGGAACACTTTCCACACAGAATAATGATGTATTAGACAAGTATGTACAGATGGGGAAAACTTACAGGTTGACTAATACATTAGCTCCATCCCAAGCTAAATAACCTTTTAGAAAATACACTGCCTAATACAGACTGTAGGACTGTAGGAATCCCAAAGGGTTTAAAATAGGTAAACCTCTTATAAGTAAGTTTTAAATAGCCACTAAAGATAAAACTGTTCTTACTGTTTGCTTCTATGTTAAGTTATGATGAAGATATATGTGTCTCAATATGTGCTAGAAATAACTGTTTCCAAAGAAGCAAAAACTTAGTTGCATATGATATATTTGAAGGCTGAGACCAGCAACCTATCTCTTAATTTTAAAAATTATGAACTCGTAAGAGGAAACAGCCACCAAACTTCTTCCATCCAGAAGTATGGATTTTAAAACATAATTCTTTTCAAACTATCACAGTCACTTCACCTCTGCTGTCTTAAGAACTATTATGTTTCCTGCATGAATAAACTGTGATTGTTTCTTTGTATTATTTTACAACAGCATACAAGTTTAAGGAAAATACAGTATCTTTTCCTATTCCCAGTGTCATCTTTCATAAACCTATTTTAAAACTGTAAATCAAGGGAGCTGTTTGTAAACAATTCCCTTTCTGAGTGAGCTACCCTCTTGCTCTAGGTAACAAGCATCACAGCTTGAGCTTCTCTCTTCATGCTGTGAAGTTCATATTAGGAAACAACAAAGTAAATAATGCGATGATAAAAGAAACACAAAACAAAACATCAAGCTCTAGACCAACTTAACTTAAAGAATTTGATCATAAAGAAGTGATTTGAAAGAGTTTCTAAGAGCAGATTTTTGCAGACTTTTATGACTATAATGGACCCTGGAGCATACAGTCCAAAGCATGTAAAATTGCACATGAATGTACATCCATGCTGCACAGATGCTGCACTATGGTCTAATCCTTTGTTCATATTAGTAGCCATTAACAGACCAATAATCAACCAATAAATCAATTCTGCCTCTTCCTAGGAGCTGCTGAGCTGTAGCCTGCCTTGGCGGTGGTAGTCCTATTGCTGTGCTGTGATGTGCAAAAAAATATCTGTTTCTGTTAGTACACTGTTGGTACAGAGGAACCACAGCATTTCTCCCAAAAGAACAAAAAAAGAAAAGATAGAAAAAAAGAAGAAAAGAAGAAAAAATAAAAAGAAAATTTTGTTATGTGAACAGGAGTTAAGTTCATACTCCCCATCACTGTGACAATAATCATCATGGCTAGCTTAACTAGATTTAGATTTAGGATTTGCCACTGTGTACAGTGAAAGTACATTGACTGGCGACATTTTCACCTCACAAATGTCAGGTTATATTACCCACAGTAACTGTGTTTTGGCCCTACTTCAGAGGCAAAGTAGGAGGATAAAGTTAACAACATTAGGGCAATGTTACATTTATGGAAAAAGGCCAACTGATGAGTGATATATGTTTTGATTCTCAGATTACACTGCACAGATAATCTCAGTTTGAACCACACGCTCAGGTTAGTTACAAGAATTCGTGAATAAATGTAAAACAAAAAAAAATAGCATTATAAAAAAAGGCCTAAGTGAAAATAAGTAGGAATGTTGCTTAAATCATTTTAAAACACCACAACTATCTTAAGGGGGAAAAGAATGAAAAGAAAAAACATGTGAATTAACTGGAATCCATCACACTGCAAAGAGTGGGCACACCAATCTCAAGTTACTATTTTCATCCTAGTACACATAATAAGACAAGAGGGCAAAGGTAGAAATTAAAGAAAAACAAATTCCAGACGTCAGGAGTATTTTTCACATGAGAATTATAAATGTTAGAACGCTCTATCAAGTAAGGTTAATGAGGCTAACAGCTAGCAGCCAAGGAACATAAAATTAAATGGCATCATGGTGGATGACAAAAAAGAAGGAAGCAATTTTGTAATTATCCTGAAGGCAAGAATGCTTCTAATGCTCTTTGCATACCAGCATACATACAGAGCCACATTTGCCTTTCACATTTACTATCCGTAGAGGAATTTTGCAGCATCAGTGACAGGATAACCTGGCCCACGGATTTTATGAAGGGTAAGCATAAATGAGGAAAAGAAGTGTTATTTTTCCTTCATTTACTGTGGTAAATTTACTAGCTTTATTTTTCAGATTTTTATATTTTGCAAGTTGCTTATATTCAGCTACAGTGATATACAATTAAATATTTTTTAAGAATTATATGAAAATCTATTTTTGAAACTGTTCTCATATTAGTTTGCCCTTGTTACTGCAACTTGATATTGAATAATATTACAAGACAAAAAATCAACATAATAAATAAAATAATAAATGAAATAATAAACAAACCCAGACATTTTGGTAAGTGTCAGGATGAAATTTCAGCTAAATAGATGGGCTTTTTTTTGGTAACACCCCATAATCATTGATTCTTCCCCCAAAACTACTAAGCAGTTTTGTAAGAGACATGGAAAAAAGCATAAAACCTTACTGAATGATGGAGCTGTGTAAAATAAAGAAATTGAATATTTGGATTAAATGCTGAGATGGAAGTAATTAAAATTTACTTTAACCCTGTCCATTGAAAAGTCTTATCTATAAACAGAGAAAAATGTAGGCACACAAAGTTAGTGGTGCTCCTTTCTGGAAATCTGTTTACCTCAAAAGAAAGGTCTTGATAAACAGTTGGTTGCACATGAGGTCCCAGTACAATACTTTGATGAAAAGAGATAAGACAACATTGCCTGAATAAAATGAGTAGTACCAAATAGAAACAAGGAGTTTATGCTCTTTTCTTAGTTGAGAATAATGAAATACTTGATGCAGTTGTAACTGCCAATTTAAAAAGTGAATGGAAAAGAGCTTAGAGAAGAGCCACAGGGCTCTTGACAAAAAGTTCCTGTTTAGTGATGGTTTACAGGAGGACAATCTATGTAGCTTCTCAAAAAAAAAAAAAAAAGTGGTAATAGGAGTTTACAACAATTTTACCAGATGCCACTGTCAGCAGTGGCACAGGACATCATAATGGACATAGCATTCTCCTAGCTCCATGTCCATGTAAAACTCCAATGTTGGTTAAATGCTATGTCTATTAAGTATTTGCATAAGGAAGAGAAATTAGGAACACTGAGCCCTTTAATCTATCTTGCAAAGGTAAAATAGAGTCTCAATGATAGAATTTAAAGCTAGAAAAAAATCAATCATTATATTTATTTATTTTTAAGACTAATAAACTTTTGGAACAACTCAGCATGGGTTGTAATAGGTTGCCCATCATTGGAAAATGAAGATGAGACATTTCTCAGAAACTTACACTTCAATTCAAACATGCATTAAATTCAGGAAATTCTTTAAGTCTGCATTCTAAAAGACTAGTCTATTTCTGTATATTCATTTTTACACTAATACGTCACATAAATCAAGTATACTCCATCAAACTGTGTCTTTCTTTTCCACTGAACATAAGAAAGGATTGTAGATGAGAGAAAAAAGACCAAAGGCTTACATGAAAAGAATAATGTGGTAAAGTGTCACAAGACTAAAATGAATAAAATTCCTGGCTGGTTGCTCACATGGTCATTAAAGTCAAACCTCAGACATTACTTTATCATTTGGGAACAAATGCAGGTGAGAAATGTGGGGAAAAACTGACTGAAAATATTAGGCTATAGGGTAACACTAACTTAAATAAAATTTTCTGTTGAAGAAAACTTGTTCTACTTCAAAACTGGTGGTATGAAAAGACTCTCACATAATACTGCAGTTAATCATTAAAAAACAGTTAAGCCCAGCAGTGTATGTATTTCTTCAGCATCAATTATTTAGACTCAAAGCAACTGTTCACGTGTCCTTCCCATGAAGCCATGTGATAATATCCAAGATCTCACACTGCTAATTCTTTACAGAACATGCTGAATTTACTGTTTGGAAACATGTGAAATTCTGGAGTATGTCTAATGAAATGCAGCACACGGCAATACAGCACGGCGGTTTGAAAAGCTAGATTCAAATGAGACAGCTTGAGTACTCTCTCTCGCTCCTGAACAGCATAGGCTGGAGGGTATTTATAAAGGAATTCATTAGGAAAGTTAACCTCCAGCAAAGTGTCTGGCTCACCAGCATCATGTCTGCAGGAAGACAAATTCCACAGGGATGGATAGTCAGGAAGTCCTATCTTGCCCAGTCTCCCTAGCTAGTCAAATACGGCTCTCATACTGGGGTTATGTTCTCAGGCGCTCTGTCTGTGCTGTCACAGAGGCTGATGTAAAGTCTGAAAGTCATGCCTGAAGGAAGGGAGCTTCCTGGAGCCCCTTCTGGAGCTCCTCATGGAGCTACAGCCACCAGCACTTGCAGGTCCCCCCTCCCCCAGCCCCAGGCTCAGCTGTGAGTCCTTCAGCAGAGCCACATTTGGGCCCCGTATTTTTTCTGCTATTTGTGATATTCTGCAGCTCCCCCTGCCCTCAGGTCTCGAAGTTTTCTGGTGTTTGGCTGGCTGCTTTTTGACATGCTGAGATTTTGGGAACAGCTCCTCAGATCAAAGGCTCAAAAGTCTTTCCTGCCTGTGCCCTGGGGAAAGGCTCTGTGCACACTGCACATTCGCGATACAGGGAACAGCTGATGTTACTAACCAGCCTGTCTGAAAAGGTTAACTGGAGTAGCCGAAATCACACACAGTTCTGAAGTGTCAGAAAAAAAAAAAAAAAAAGGAAATTTCTTCAAGCTACAACAAAACTCAGTTGGTCCTTTATGGATAAAAAAAGAAAGAAGCAAACAAGCCTCTTTAATTTGAATTCACCATTCTCTCATCCTCTTTTATAAGAAAACAATATTCCCCTTTGACAGTAGGCAATTTTGGAAGTAGGAAGACACAGTAGCAGTTCTGATATTGAACAGCAAGATTTCTGTGGCTGAAATAACTTCAGGGCAATCAGACTGAACCACAAAGACAACAAAATGGTCCTTGGCCTGGCCTCTCAACTGCTTTGGAGGAAGAGGACTACTTTCCATGAAGAAGGAAAATAAGCTTTTGTTTACAGAAAGCTGTAGACAGTGAGGAAACACAAGATTAGAATTGAGGAGTCTTATGAAGGTCTGTCCTTTAAAATGTGTTTTACTTGAATAAGCACAAATCCTACAGGTGTATACATTTTAATGGGCTTGGGAAGATGATGTTTCTGCACAGAATCATATCATAGCACGGTCTGTGCATTTCCATACCCCTTGATCTCTTTAGAAGAACTTCAAATCTCTTTAGTTAGATTTAATCTCCCACTATTAATCGGGAGAAGTTATATGTGTGCTCATCTTAGTGAAACACTTATTTAAAAGCCTAATGAAAGATTGGTAGCCTCTGGGCTAATAGGAAATGGCAGGGCATGATTTCAGTCTACCTCTCATTCATAACAAATGATGCCTCTACTTCAGTTCCTTTCTCAGTTCCTTGGCTACAAATGTTGCTAACTTCAAGGGAGATGGTGAATGACACATGAATAATACGAAAATCACATCAATCAAAATGAAATACCTTTGAGTATTAGTAAAAATTACATCATTCCTAATTTAAGAGGGTATACCTTCAACGAAATAGCTCACAAGCTTAGAGTACATTTCATGGCAACTGGATTCAATACACAAAGAGCTACCAAAATATCAATAAAATGTTTCCTACTGGTTCATGATCATAATACAACATATATTCTCTCCTGGGAAAAACAACAGATTGGTTGATTCGAAGTGTGAACCTGCACATCCACTAAGTAGCACAAGATGATGTAAGCATACTGCTGTAGGGCTTACATAGATTCCTTAGGCAAATTCAAGACGACAGTCTCAGTCTAGAAAGTGTTTTATGATCCAGCCTCAAGCTACCTTGCTAATCACCCCTCTAACTCAATGGTGACCATATGTAACACTCTGACCCTAAGGGACAATACCAACCTCAAGCAAAGATTAGAGTTGTGAAAGCAGAAGTGAAATCTTCCTGAAGCTAACATCTTAAACTACTGAACATACCTTATCAACAACAGCTACAATCTTATCCCCTTGAGGAAAAAGCTGGATTACTATGAACTGGTAACACCAAAAAGAATGCAAAGTTTCTCCTCTTTCTTACATACAAAAATAATCAAAAGATCAGTACCGGTCAGAGCATGCATGGGATCAGCTGTGTAAGATCTTTGGCTCTGAGTTTGATGGCATAGCCTCATAAAAGAAAATCAATGTTAAAGAGACATATAATTTTTTCCATATTGTTCTACAGTTCATAGGCCATCTGGCTTGGGCAATTCCTTGGAAGGGATTCCGGTATAGATAGTCTGATGTGTGAGGATATTACCCCCATTTTATTCTGTTTGGGTCTAATTAATTCAGAGGAAAAGAGGACTGATTCTTTCAGTTCCAGGGTCCCAGAAAGTAAAGGGGTTCCAAGAACACCTCTCCTTATCCCTGTGACTGGGGAAGCTCTAAAAATAGTATCTCATGAAAGACTTTTTTTAATGGCAATATTAATAGTTCCATAGTTCAGGCAGAAAGACTGTGATTTTAGTTGAGTCTAGTTTAGTATGAGATCTGCAA
This sequence comes from Tinamus guttatus, assembly GCF_059628265.1. Taxonomy (NCBI): domain Eukaryota; kingdom Metazoa; phylum Chordata; class Aves; order Tinamiformes; family Tinamidae; genus Tinamus; species Tinamus guttatus. Next base: position 1,608,127 of record NW_028288581.1, on the reverse strand, counting down.
TAGAAAAATAAGAAACGATTCTAGTCTGGAAGCTGACACAGTACAAATGTTGACCAATAAGCCCCAGTTCACAATAAACGAGTAGAACGAAAACTCCTGTGTGCTATTACTCAGCCATCCTTGACTTTCTTCTAAAATCAGAAGGCAAAACGCACTTTTTCACATGGCCCTTAGCTGATTACTCCATGCAGGCAAAAAATCTCTAGGGAGACAGAGGCAGCTAAAGGAGATGAACTGTAGCCTTACTTTTCAGTGGCAGATCAAAACACAGGTGGGGAGCACAGTATAACTACTGAACAGTAAGCACATAGTCAAGCACTAAATTCTCTAGTCCTTGTCCTTTGCCTGTATAGAACTATCTTTCCTAACACAACGATTACCAAAATACTATCTTTTTTGATGCCTCCACTTCAGCAAATTTCTTTGTGATCTTTTCCTATTTACATATATTTTTGTGCTTAGCTTTGTCCTTTATTTTACTTGCATGATGTAGAAGTGAAAAAATGGGACATCCTAGTGCTGTGAAATATCTCCTAAAGCTTAAAACAAAACTGTGGTGAGGTCTTTTTTTTTCTCCCTTTAGGCACAGATTTCCTATTCAATGGATAACATAGCAGTACTGTTGCAAAACAAACCACAAGTATTCAGAACATCAACTGCTGTCTGCATTTTCTGCATCTCACAGTAAAACAGCGTAGTTCCTTCATTTCATTCCTTCTCAGGTAAAACTCCCACCGGGTTCACTGATGCTTGTGGAAAATGACAGCATGCCCTCATTTCTGGACAGCTGACCTGAGGTACACATGCTCTATGTCTATGTTAATAAACAGTACAGTTTGTTAACACACCATTTATTAACAGTACGACAGTTGTACGGTGTCCGTTTCCAAACTAGAACGGCTTCTTACTTTTCTATTACCATCCTGGTATAGTTTTGATTCAACTTCTAAATCACAGAGCCAGCAAGCCTTAGCACTCTCCTAGCAGAATCTGGACATGGAGCTGGAGCTGGCATAACCCGAGGAACCCAGGCAGTCTGTAACAGGCTATTCTGTTTTGGCGGCCAGGGAGACTAATTATTGAGGCTGATTACTATTGTGGACATGGAGAGATGGTGTCAGATGGCCACAGGAGCAGAGAATACACCTGGGACTGGGTAGTTTTACTGCAATGGGCATAGCCAGAGAGGAAGCAGCCTGCGGGTTTCAGTGAGCTAAGGGACAGCAGATGTGCTAGCCGCCTCAGCGGCAGGTACAGAAGATGTGGGCACTTCATACCCTGCCATGCACCTGCAAAGCACCTGGGGACCATCTGGCTTCAGTCCCGTAGAGCAAGGGAAGCGCCTGAACTTCCTTACTCATTTCCTTCTCCCAGCGAGTGTCAGCTAACATTTTCCAAGTTTTGTACCGAGTGGTTTGGGTTGTTTCCAGCAGACTGTGTCTTTGGCTCCCCGTCTGAGGGAGATATGGAGGCTTCCCATGCTCCGCAGCCCCAGCGGCTATTCCCAGCTCTGCGCCGGGACAGGCATTCCTTTCTGCCCACTCCCTTCCCCGTGACTCAGCCCGGGACCTACGACAGCCCCGGGAAGCAGCGCTGTCCTCATTCCTGAGGAACTCCCTGGTGTCTCGACATGCGCATGCCGAGGGTGCCTTGAGACTTCAACCAGGTGCCTGGTAACAGCAATTCCCTGGGCTCGGCGCAGCTGCTGCTCAGATGGAACAGGCCTTTCTTCATCTGCTCGCAGCACGCCGGAAAAGCCAGCAGGGAATGCTGGCCAAGCCGTCCCAGCTCCCAGCCTTTGCCTTGAGGGACAACTCCCTTAGCTGCGAGGCCGCAGAGATCCCAGACGGCACGGCAGGAGCCGAGCATTGAGGTTCCCATAGCACAGCCAACAAAACACTAGTTGGTCCACTTGCTTCCCCCTGCCCAAGGCAAGATCTGTGCAAATCCCAGATGAGGAGCAGGTTTGTTTTCGGCGCTGTCCTTCCGCAGGGGGTCAGGCCATGCGGCCAACGCTCGGCTTCCTGCAGCGCCGGGAACTCTGGCCTTCCGAGGGCAGCCCAGGACGACACCCATTAAGCTCGGTCTGCCACATCGGATGCTAGCAGCTGATATGCAAATTCCGGGAACTGCTTTGGACATAAACTTTTGGGAGCGCTGCGCTGCACTGTGGGATGGAATTCAAATCTGAAGCTGTTGCAGTTGTTTGTTTTCTAATGACACAAACTCAGGAAAAAAAAAACAAAACTCTTTGCAGAACAGGTCAAATGGAAGGGTTTGTATTGCGTCCAAAATATTTTTGCTTTGCTGAAATATCTTTTTTTAAAACAGCTTGATTATAAACTAATTATGACCAACAAGTAACCTTTAGAAGTCTTAGGAAATGTATGGGAAAAGTATAGCTGGAGGACAGCATTTATTCCTGGCTTCATGGACCTATGTTGGGTGGAGGTGCAGTTTTGGTCTGCAATTAAGGACTGCCAAAAACAAGCCAAGCCCTATTTATCTGAATGATCTCCACTCACTGACTTCAACAAGTCAGTGCAAAGTAAAGACTGGGATCATTTATGAGCAAATAGCACTTCTGAAATATCCCAGTAAGCATATGTCATTAGTACCAGATACAATCTAAGGCTTCTCCTGCTCTCTCAAGTGTAAATGAAAAAAAAAATACAAAAAGATAATGGAATATGCAAAATTTTGCAAAATACAGCACACACTTTAGAGGAAAGAGAAATTTTGCTCTTTATGCACAAGCGGGAAAAAAGCCCATGTTCTGGAATACAAACTACCTACAGGGATTTTAAAGAAAATTTGCACACACCAAAAAAAAAGGATTGAAAATGTCTATCTCTTCTCTATAGGCAAGCTATTAGCAGTGCTTTCCAGGCTAGGCAGAAAACCTTATTTTATGAGATGGACTGAAAGTTCACAAGGAGAAAAATTGTTAAGGGACAAATAAATCAGTTTCATGGTTTTATTGTTTTCTGAGATGATAATTCTCAGATACCAGAAGATGAATCTGATTTTTTTCTCTTGATATTTATTGAGGTCTTCCTCAGCTTCCTTTTTTCATACGGAAAGCTCCAGTCAATTTTGAAAACTCTCTTTTGACTCTCTGCCATACCTTCCAGTTTTACTTTTGCTTTTTCAGCTTGAATGGGGGTCAACCTTTTGCCAAACTCCCAAGTTTTCCACCACCTACAGTTAACCTCTAGCTTCCTCATGGCCATATGACCTAGTTCCAGCTGTGCTGAGAACTGACACGCTCACGACGTAGACATCAGGGTCATCTTCTCCCAGCCCCTGGGGTCTGGCTGCCCAGGCTCAGGGCCAGCCCTTGGTGCAGCTGTGCGGCCTTGAATTTGAGCACTGGGAGGAAAGAGCTGCGTGAGAAAAATGCAGGGGGAAGAGGGGTTTCCCCTCGGTCCTTGCTGTGGTGCAGCCATGCCTGTCCCACCCCACAGGATGGCTTTCCAGCTGGCATGAGGCACAAAGAAACGCTCTGAAGATTCAGTGTTTGGTGAAATGCTGAAATTGTGCGGAGGAAAAAAAAAAAAAAAAAAAAAAGTGCAGTTGATGTGTAAAATGCCCTAGCCGAGATGTGTATTTATTCATGCCAATACCGGCTTGCTCGTTAGCTTCTCTACGCCCGCTTTTCCCCTACTACACAGGTCTGAAAATTACGAGCTTTCTCTTGCATGGTCCAAAAAGGTGGAAAAAAAGACCAAGCAACCAAAAAGGCGTGTGAAAATTAAGAGTATCAGCTCTTAACCACTCGGCAAGGTTGCGTGATAAAAAACACACTCTTTCACTGAAACCTGAGCCAACTGTTGCTGTCAACTAGTGGTTGTAATTAATGAGAGAGTAACTGTTGACAAACATCAGGAAACACTGCAAATTTCACTGTGCCTTTTGCTCCTCAGGAACAAACAAAGTGCCCCAAATAGTGTGACCCATTACTTTCTAAAAAGACAATGGGCTAGAGAAGGTAAATTACCTTCTTTGGCAAGCAAAGACATCAGGACTGTAAAGTCTTAAATCAGTTTTGAATTCTCCAAGTTCCTGAATTAGCGTAACGCAATATGAAGAATGCTCCAATCCTTGACCAATATTTGGCCTGGAAAAATAAAAACAAATAACTAATAAAGAGCATTTGAACAAGAAATTCCCAGATGCAAAAGGGGAAAAATAAAAGAGCCAATAATATCACACCTGTGCTCTAAACTATGTCACTCAGTATCACAGTTTTAACCTCTGTTAAAACCTCTGTTTTAACCTCTCTGTTCTCTCCTTCAAATAAAGTATTCACTGTGTAACACAGGAAGCAGACAGAACTCTCTTCCACTAAATGCAGCAAGGCTACATTAAATGTCACTTAAGAGCTCTAATAAAACAGAATATATTACTGTACACTTCTTGACCATGCTTCTTATCTACTCTCACACACACAAGAAGAGTAAAGAATCCATCTGTGTGCTTTCCCCTGGGAGACTAAAGAGCACAGAAATGCATGAGAACCACTTTCTCATAGCTAAGCCACACAGTCTGGTCTTTAGTTTTCGGATGAATAACTTGAAATAGTGTTAGGATATGACTCCATATCCTAACAAAGAATAGTCTCCCTCATTTAACACACACAGACTTAGCAGAAATGACTCTTGAAGAAATCTATCTAGGAGGATGGCTTAAAGCATTTGAAATTAGGATGAGTATTGGTTTCATAAGCGTGGCAGTAAAGAGATTATTTCAAGCAATAACCTGAAGAACAACAAAGGTAGGAGACATCGATGGAAACTGTATTACTGATGTGTGGAGCAGATAGCAGGGGCAATAAAACAAGACCAGAAGTGTGGAATTTGTAGCTATGGACGATGACTCCATGTACGTAATATCTGCATCAAGTGCACTAGCCTGCATGACATCATACCAATGCCATCAGGTGAAATCCTGGTGCTCCTAAAAGCAAAAATAAAAATCCCATTTGTGCAGCTGTCCTTCCCCCCCATCTACAGCATGGTGCACACCACACTGTGGGACACTCACCATGTAAATAAACATCACACCAAGGCTTGACTGTTGATGTTAGTGAAAGTGAGGGGTTTTCCTTTATGTAGGCAGCTGAATGCTGCTTCCTGCATCCGGAAGATCCTATGGGCCTTTAACGGAGCTACTCTTTCACATATTTGTGTCTGAATTTGGCGAGTGGGGAAAAAAAGGTCCTCTCCAAAGTCCCCACTAATTCTTTCAGAGCTAATAGAGGCAGTGAACAAAGTGATCAAATACTTTCAATACAATCAAGGCTTCTCAAAATGCTGTTTTGTGTTTTTGGGGCAGGTAATCCAATTTTCTTATAAAATGCAACAGACAAATATCTGCAAGTCAGTGAAACGACCACATCTAATTCATCGTAATGGTGAGATGAAGTTGTTCTAAAACAAGATTGCCATGTTTCCGTTGGGAGCTATTTCTGAAGTAGTGCACAGGTAGGGGGTCCGATTTTTCCAGGAAATGATGGATTCGTTTTGCTTGCAAAAAGGAGCAGAGTAGGAGCCCACACAGGAGAGTGACTGCTCATTCCTAGCTCCCGTGCACAGTACGTAGGCAGTGCTGCATTCTGCACACTGTCCGTGATCCTAGCGCATGCATCATGCACAGTGGATGTGCCCAGCAGGGTGGGCTGAGCGATTACCCCATCCTGACTTCTTCTAGCCTGGAAATCCTAGGTTAACATAAAAAGTCCTCCTGTTTCAACTGGACAAAAGTTTCCAGATGGAAAAAACAAACAAGCAAAACAACAACAGCAGCAAAAAAAAAAAAAAAAAACAGGATACATCTGGGAAAATCTGCATATACAATAGCCATAGAGCATTGACACATTCTAACTAGAGAGCATTAATTTTGACATTTCTGGCAGCCATCTAATTTCGCTACAAAATCGAAAAACAAAAGCAAATAGTACTGTTAGTTTTATCACCTCTTTTTAAGGATTGTTGCTTTCCCCTCTTTGATGTCATTCTCCCTAACTCCTCCTTTTAAAATGTCACAGAAGTCAACAGAATTATACCTAATTCATTACTTTGACTTTATGTCTGTTTTTCTAGCTTATTTCTGTGTATACATATATTCACCCTTTTAAATAACTGTCACTTGTGATCTGCTACTTATTTTTGCAGTTCGTATACTAACTTATTCTCCTTCAGTTTTCTTTATTTTATCTGAAATTCATTCCCCTCTTTTCTGTGATTCTAATGTTCCCATGATAATATAGCTTAAGAAATATATCATCAGGGACAGTTTAAAAATATACTAAGGGGGCACTAATAGAGTCATAAAATGTTCCAAAACCACTTATGAAGAAGGGGAAAGACAAAAGAAAATAATCAATATTAGCAGAAGATTGGTTTTCTCTGAAAAGACTGCTGTAATCCAAGAACTATATTTTTCATCCAGTACATTTGGGATGAAACAGAAGGAGAAGAAATTTGTAAACTTGGCTATATTTTGGGTGGTTGACACAACTTAATTCTATTTAAGCCAGATGAATATTTAAATCTGCATTTTGGATATAGATCCAAAGCTATTTGGGGTCTTTAACACAGCCAGCCTATGCCAAAGAACGCTAAAGATAACTGGAGCCTGATCCACTTCATTTGGCTGTCTCTCTGAGTATTTCCATCCAGGGATCTCTCTCCTTAGCCTGAAAGCATCATCCTATCCTGTCATCAAAGACACCATTTCTTCTTCCCCAACACAGATATATTCTAAACATCCTCTTTCTTTTTCTTCCTCTCATTTTTTTCTTTTCTCAGAAACACCCATCTCCTAAACAGCTAGCAGCAGTCTGCCAGACAACACATCCAGTCAAACTTTTCAGAGTTCCTTTCTCTCCCCTTGCCCAATTTCTCCTTAATCTCATTCCAGTTTCTCCTATGCATGATTTGCTCACTCAACATCACTTATCTTCAACAACTGTAAATCATTCACATATTTGGCTGCCAAACGCAGCCGTTCTGCTTGTCTCATTATAGGCAGAACAATGATTTTTAAGATCTGATCCCACAACTTTAATAATACCACTCACATAGCATTTTATAGGAGCTAATAAAACACTTTGTAACATTAAGACGTTAATCTGTCTAACAAATAGTAAAAGATTTAGTATTGCAAATATGGTTACAATATAAAGGGAAAAAAAAAAAAGGAGACTTGTACAGAAAATTTGGAATTCAGGCATTCTTCCATATCTTAACACTTATGCACAAAATCGATCCTCCATATCACTGCCAGTTACCCACCTGCAATTATTCAGGTGCTGCTGCTTCCCAACACGCGCCGTAACTTTGCGAGCACATTCAAGCGGAGCTGCCCCTGGAAAGAGCAAGGCCACCTTCCTTCCCACCCCCAGCTGCTCATCTGAGCACTGTGCCAGCCCGAGCGCTTACGAATAACAGAGGTGATCTAATTCAGCCTCAGATTAGCTCTCTCTTCTCTTTTTGGGGGGTGGGTAGTTTAAGCCAATAATTTTCCCATTCAGCTCAGCATGTGATTACAGGAAAACCTGCTCTGGATGAGGGAAGGGAGTGGCACAAGGCAGGAAATGGGTAAGAGTTTTGGTGACCCCACTCCTCACCCACGCTCGCTTTGCCATCCCCGGGGAATGGAGTGTTTCATCTGCACAGCCACCTTGGGAACCAGGGAGGTGAGACCTCTGTGCATGATAATTTATTCCGACTGGAAATTCTGGGACAAACAGCACATGAGGATTCAAACAGCCACCGTCAGAACACATCCATTAGCTGAGGTAGCCGAATATCTCCACAGTATATACCTATACTACATAGCAGCCTGCGGTAGAGATGCAAGAATACGCAGGAGAAAAATTAGCCTATGCTATAGCTCCAGCTCATGTATCATACCATGCAGTCTGCAGCACCGCTTCATAAAAGGAAGACGCATGCTGCAAATGCCACGGTTTTATGTCAGCTGATCCCAGTGATTTCATTACTGGGCTTAAATATCATCAACCTGCTCCAGTTTCGCTACTGTGTGGCAAATATTCATTTTGCATGATTCAGTAGAATGATGACTTCATCACAAACACATGACGAAGACAAGGAACACGTGACACTCAAGGTCCTTGCTCGCTTCTCACTTGGCCACAGTGGAGCACGACCTCAATGCATCACCAAGCACAATCACGCGTGTCCATGCAGTCCGAAGGGCACACACTCAGCTGGGGTGCAAACCCACCATAATGTGCTGCAGTATCTGCTGCAAAAGCAGATCTTTGTCACTTCTTAATGCATTATACCATCTCACTACAAATACATAACTACACCAGACTTCTATGAGGAGTGTAAAATAGTAAATGTTGCAGAGAGCAGGAATAAAATATAAGTAGGCTTTAAAACTTTAAAAACAAAACTAACCGAGCTCCTATTTGCCCTTGGCTCAGGACCACAAAGTCTCACTCTCACCCAGTGACTGACAAAAGCAGTCACGGGCTAAGTCTTAGCAACCTTTTAGCCTGCAGTATTCAGGCCTGACCTAAAGCCTACTGGCACTCACAAAAATATCCCAATTAAATTCACCAGGCATTGCAACAAGTGTACACAGCTCTCCCTCTTATTTCAATGATCCAAGAGTTTTAATAATTTCTGTTTGCATCACCATCGCAATCACCTTTATGGCATTTAATTTACTATTTCTTTTTTTTTTTGATGTAACAATTTAATTTAAACAATAGTATATGTACTCTGATCTGTAAAATTAAGCCATAGTTTCAATATAAGTTCTCAGATGAGATCTGTACTTAAGTAAAGCTATTTCTTCTCCAAAGTTACCTTCTCCAACCTACTCTCTAGCAACTGTAACACTTCATTTTCGTCCCACTCATCTGTCGCTGTGCTTTCCTTGTGAAAATGAAGCAGTCTAGGGCTTGCTTCTAAATGCTCATTATCGCTTTAACAAGTTGTCTGGCATGAGCAAAAGTAACTGCAGGATATTTCAAAGCACCTGACACCAAAGTCTTACAATTGTCTGGTACACATCATTTCTTGAAGGCCAGAATTCATAAGGCTCGCAGAGACGATTTGCTTGTTGTTTCTTTTAATAAAATGGTAGAAAAGCCATGGCAAAGCAAAATGCAGTTCCCTGCTCTCTGGTACCAAGGAAACTGTTTCTCCCTTCTCTCCCCTCAGTAAAAGTCACAAGGTGTTTTACTTACAGCATCTACTTTGACGGCTGACAGCACTATTTCCATTAGGATCAGCAGAAGCCCCACATGCCTGTGAGAAAGGGCGAAAAAGCACAACACTTTCAACCTAATAGACTACAAGGAAATTAAAAAAAAATCAAAAAGAAAACTTTACAGTGAAGGATTTATAGACTTTTAAAAACAGCCGGTTCCCCAGCCCTCCGGAGCGCTCTTACTTACTGACAAACAGAAACACGCGCCCTGGGGAGCCGCGGGATGTCCATCTTCGCTCCTTCCCGGGCCGGGGGGCTGCGCTCCGCGTTTCCTTACGCGGCGCCTGGAAAGCAGAGGGAAAAGCGCACGTTACGCGAGCCGCCTGCGCGAAGGTGGCCGCGGAGCAGGGACGGGACGGCGGGCGGATCGCGGATCCCCAGCGGGCAGGGGCAGACCCCGCAGCCCCCCGGCCGGCCCCGCGCAGCGCTCGCGGCCCCCGCACCGTTCCGCGCCGCTCCGCACCGTCCCGCGCCGCTCCCGCCCGGGGTCGGGGGGCAGAGGAGAGCGCGGCTCCCTCACCCCGCCCCCGGCGCACGGCAGCGCGCAGCGGCAGCAGGAACTGCGCCGGCGGGAGCGGGCGCTGCCGAGGTTTCTTCCTCCCAGGGTCTCCGCCCGGAGGAGGAGGAGGAGGGGGGGGTAGAGGAGGGGGGGCTGCTGCCGCCCATAAGTTACGGCGAGTCCCTCGCCTCGAAAGCATTGCGGGCGCCGCGCAGAGCCGCGCAGAGCCGCGCATGTGGGGCCGGCCCCGCGGAGCCGCACGCTGAGCCGGCGGCGCCCCCGGGGGCTGCGCGGGCGCTGCGCGGCACCATGCGCCTCGGGCTCGGCTTCGCGCCGCCGCTGCTGCTGCTGCTGGGCGCCCAGCTCGGCGCCGTGGCCGCCGCGGTGAGTACGCGGGGCGGGCGGGCGGGTGGCGGCCCCCCCAACCCCGGCCCTCCCTGCGAGGTGCCCCCCGCGCCCCCTCCCCTCCCCCTGCCCTCCGCGGGAAGGACGCGCGTGGGGGGATGAGGTGCCCCCTCCCCCACCCGGCCAGGTGGCGCTAACCGCCCCCCTCCCCCCCCGGGGACGCCCCCACGACCCCCGTCCCGGGCCAGGCAGCGGCGCCGGGGCCGTGGGGCAGCCCCACGCCGCGGCTACGGGGCGCCCGTCGCGTCGCGTGGGAGCCGCCGCGCATCCCCGCGCTCACCTCCGCCTGCGGGAGGCGGCCCGGGGACAGAGCCCCCCGCGACCCCGCAGGAGCCCGAAGGCTCCGGCTGTTGATGACTGGAGCGCGGCTCTCCCCGCGCGGCGAGATTCCGCCACGGACCACGAAAACCGAAAGTGCGCGAGTCGCCTGCGCGCCGTGCCCGGGCAGCGCGTTTCACCCCCGCGGTGCGCGCTGCCCCCCGCGCCAAGGGACGCCCGTTTCCCGGGGCTCCGGAGGTGTTTGCCCCGTCCCTCAGGTACTCTAAAAGCAGGGGACGTTGTCACTTGAAATAGGGCATCGTTTCATGCCTCCTTGTTTCGTGCACTTGGTTAGTCTGATATTCTTATAACACTGAAATTCAGTGATGCTGAAAACTCTTAAGTAGGCACAGACAGGAAGCCTTTTGCAATGTCGTCTTTTTAATCAGTAAAGGAAGTATCAGAAAGGGATATTTTAAACTTTTTTGTCCCCTACAGTTTCAGCAGAAATTAAATTCTGTATTGAATTACGTTTTCCCTACGTGAAGATGGAGATGATATGCCTTGAATCAGCTACATGAGAAATGCACTGAACTTCTCATATCTTATCTGCTGCTCCTAGGGTGATACTATCGTTTACTGTGATTGCCATAAATCACCTGGTGATACACCTTTTAGATGTTTCACCCATCGTTTGCCATTCAGCTGTCATCTTCTTTTCAAGATATATTAATTTTAATCAACGAGAATCCTTTGAGACAAGTGATTCACATTTGAATTGTTAGATTTGGTATTCCTGGAGGTACAAATACCTGTCTGTGGACTATGTTGCCATCTTGCACTCTTTGCATGAAGTCATTGGCTAAGTATGACCGTAAATCAGAGAAATCGAGCAGCATGGAGGGAAGATGTGCCTGTTACAAGAATATGAAAGCTTTAATATCTGATATACATTTTCAGGGCTTTTGTGGCAACTGTGAGGATACTCTCTTTTACAATCTCCTCTGTGCTGGATACATTGTTCTACTAAAATCAAAAGTCTTCATAATGGAATTTGGAGCTGTTGGCTATCTCTTAATGTTACTGCATAGTTAACCTTTATCTCTGTGTTATGCTGCCTCCCTGAGCTTTCCAAATCCTGTATGCGATGGAAGTCAAACTTCCGGCAGTTCTGGGGGCTTAGATAAACTTTAAGCCATCCACGGGTGGCCTTTGAATCGCTGTCGGCCTTGCCCGCAGCTCCGCCTTGTCCAGCAGGCGATGGAGACTGCCACAGGCCTGCAGCATGCCAGGATGTGGGGTGGGTGGTAGATGAGGGTCCTCCCTTTGGGGATCCATGAGCCAGACTGATGCACTTCACTGGGGATGACTGAATGGTGCTGACGTTACCTGCTGCACCCTGGGCAGGGCCTCTTACTTCTGCCTTTGAGAGCTGGCAGACTTGGCCCAGTGTGCATGATGTCCTCAGATGAACAAGTTGCTGCTGTTCAGTTGCTCTATTTACATTTAAAGAGTAACTTGTGTTTCTAGAATATGACTGTGGAATAGGCGAGGTTGGATCTGGTATTGATCACATTAGACTGAATCCACATGCAACTATTTTTCTCCCGAAGATAAAAAAAAGGCCCTTTGCTGCCCCAAAATAGCTTACATTAGCTTGACTTTCAAAAAAAAATTGTATTCATGCTACCATACTCTTGTCAAGTTATGTTCTTAATTTTCCTTTTGCTTTCATCATAGTTATACAAGGTTGACTGCATGAAACCTGAGATCATGTCTGTGCATGAAAATGCAACAGAAGCAGCTCATGCTGTGTTGTTTGCATTAATCCTGCAGCATAACGGGGTTGATGAAGCAAAAAAATCTATCATTAATATATTCATGATTAAATACATACAAGGGAATTTGGAAGGGTTGTTCTTATGTAAGTGTTTGACATAGCAAAGCCAGGCTTGAGGCAACTGTTGTTAGAAAAAGCATGAATCCTTTGCAGCCCCTATAGGGATCTTCTCAGGTTGTAATATGTAATATTGCATGTAATACAATGCATCCAGGCACTAGATGCTCTGTGTGTTCTACATTAAAATATTAGAGCCAGTTTTGACTTTTGTTCAGCTTTATGCTTTTTCTTGCGAAATTCAACATCCATTCTGAAACCGAGAGCAGAATGTGGCATTAGATTGAGATGTTTTCAGGTCAGACAGAGATTATTCCCACGAGACTGTTACAGGAGAAACTTGTTTTGGTGGAACTCTGCAGGGGTTCTCATTTCTGACACTCTTCTGGCTGACATTTCCTTTGAAGAAAGTCTGTTTCTTAACATTAGTACCATTTATTTGAGAGATGACAATACCGTGGAAATCCTAGTTTAATGCTTGGTGTGTTGTCAGTACTACAGGAGGTGCATTCTGTGTGTTTTCTGAAGTGCAGCAAGAGCTTCTGGCTTTGCTTAAGCAGTGGTACTTTTGATATAAATAGTCTGTATGTCGTTCCAATTCAGAAAAGCGGAGGAGATGCCCGTATCTGCAGCAGCTCAACAGTGGGTTCATTTTTCTCTTTGAATTCCCACTGCATCTCCCTTTGAACTTTTTTTCTGTTGGCAAAATGGAAGCTGGGCCAGGACAGAGAGAAAGTGCTCTCCAGTGACTAGGAGAGGGTAGGCCAAAACACCGGTTAAAAGCATGCCTAATTTTTCCATAAGGACAATGCCTTTTCTACCAATGCAGTGTAAGCTGAATGTGAGCCAGCTGTTAGGAGCGTCCTGATGTGAGGCCAAAAGGTCACTGTCCCCGGTAAGGCCTGTCTGGGGTGCAGTCGATGGCTGGGCAGAGGCTGCCCTGCCGCGTCGCCCTCACGCCTTCCTCACGTCACCCCTTCTATTTTTAATCATACTTGGAGCTGCTGCTGGACACACACACACAAATTTGAAGCTGAACGCAAATATGAAGTCAATCCCAACTGGTTTGAAAGACTTTTCTGTTCTGCTTTTGTTATAAACTCGTTCTTTGGGATGCAAAAGAATAGCCCAGGGTTAGATAGAATAAATGACTTCAACTTTTTTGCATGTAACTTGAAGGAAATCATGTGACTATCTGAATTTCTGGCAACAGTGCCCTTTGGTGTGTTTTTATGAGTGAAATAAGGCAAATTTGAGCACCTGTGTTCTGCAGTCTCTCATGTGAAGGACCACAGTTGCCTTAGACGCTGAGCCACTCACCTCGCTTAAAGCTGTTTGACATCCATGTCCCTAGATCTCCTGAAAGACATCTAAGAGCATGTTTAACAAACCCTGATAAGTCTCAATTCAGAATGGAGATACGATCACTTTAAGTCAAAAAGATGTCCGGATGGAGACATCCAGCTGCTATTCAGTAAACTGGCTGTGAAGTGGGAGACATGGTCCCCCCGTCTCAGACTGAAGGGGACTGTAGCGGGGTACGAGAGGGGTGTGAGGAAGGGAAGCACAGCACTTCCTCTTCCTCCTGGGAGAACTAGATCACGCTCTAGGAAGGGATGTGAGATCTGGGGCAACCACTGGGAGCACTGAGAGCCCAGGAAGCGAGGTGGCCTTCCAGTCCACAAGAAGAAGCCTTCTCCAGGGAAGTGTGAGTCTTGCGACCTGCCTCTGGCAGTGGGGAGTCATTCAGTGAAAACATAAAAAAACAGATTTTATAAGTGCTTCTAGGAGAAAGGGGGCAGATCTTGTGAGTCTCTGCTCCATGGGAAGCTGCTGTCCTTCCTGTCCACTTCCCCTTGCCCTATGGCCAAGGAGGTGCATATACCTTTTATACCATGGTATAGCTCCAACAAGAGGCAGATGTCTTCTCCCCATCTCATGCCATTGCCTGTGTAGTCCATTGTCTTGTGGTTAAAGAAGCTGCACTTGCCTAGCAGGTGGAAGAAGAAGATTTAAATCTTGTTGGGCAGAAGGGAGCTTTGCCCAGTTGCCCAGCCAGTACTGCAGCACCTGCTCTGTGCGAAGGATGCTGCTGGAGATGCTCCTCCAGCTTCATGCCAAGGCGAAAGCAACCTGTTTCTCTCTCCTTAGGCATTTCATAGTGGATGCTTTCATTTAAAGAAGTGACTCCAGCTAAAAAACTAAGTCACTACCTAATTTTCAGCGGCAGCCTTAGGAGGAGAGAAAGAGAGCCAGAGAGGAATGGTTGTTTGGGAAATATGCACTTTTTTGCTACCTGCTGTGTTTGAGCACCACCAGCTGAGCGTGCTGGCTGCAGAGACCTCTTGTCCCAGCTCCCTGAGTGCTCCTGATTCATCTTTGGGAACGTCATTCCCAGAGCCAGCTGTTCAGCATCAGCATGTGCAAGTGCATTTGTGGGCCGTGATCTCAAGCATAGCAGTTTTCACTTCTGAACATTTATGTCTATTGGATGCTTTTAGAACTACTGCACTGTTCCATTGAAGCTCCTCTGCTTAGAGTATATAACCTGGAAAAAAACCTCAGACATTATATAACCTAGTTATGCTGGATGTTCATCCTACTTGCATATGTACTGATACTTGCCTTGACTGGGTGGAGAAATGTAGGATAGCTAATGCAAGCAGCTCAGGCAATTGTTTAAAAATGTCAGAGCCATCTCTTGGGATAGGCTTATGAATTTTGTTCTTT
Organism: Tinamus guttatus; assembly: GCF_059628265.1. Lineage (NCBI taxonomy): Eukaryota > Metazoa > Chordata > Aves > Tinamiformes > Tinamidae > Tinamus > Tinamus guttatus. Next base: position 1,593,086 of record NW_028288581.1, on the reverse strand, counting down.
TTATAGAACTAGACTAAACAAAGGAAGATTCAACAACCTCAACATGAAAATAAATTGCCTTAACTTCATCAGTGTTTAAAAGTTGCATACTGCTCCCTTCCCAGAATTTCCGTTGACTTTCCCATTAGAAAGGCAATTGACACCTTGCAAAGTTTGGTCCTGGGGCAAAATTTGGGCATGGGTTATAATCTTTCTGACTAAAATTGCAGTCAGTGTATTTAATGAGTAATTGAACCTATGAAGTATTGCTACAATTTTGTGTTAGTTGTGGGAAGATAAATTTAGGCTTCTCTGGGTTATGACTGATTGGAATTATTCTTGGTAATTTAATACACCAGAAAAGTGTGTGGCATTAGCCCTCCAAGATACTCTCTCTTGGATTCTGTGGAACCATAAATTTAGAACAAATTATAACAGTGTCAATAAGTCAGTTATTGTCATTACGTCATTCTAATCTGAAGGCACTTGTAGTAAAGGAAAAGGATAAATGGTTTCTATATGTAGAAAATAAGAAAAATCCTTTTTTTTTTTTTGTTGCTCCCTGACATATAAAATCAGCTAAAGGACAAAGTTTAGTCAGAATATTGTTTACCTTAGTTTAGCTTTGAGATATCCTCTTACTTATGGGAGAGCCTGACTAAGCATTCTTTAAATATAGAGTATTGTATATTAAAAACACCTTTACTTGTATCTCTGCTAAATCCTTTTCTGCGCTAAATTTACTTATTACTGACTTGATTGATCTAATGTCTCAAATGTGCTTTCATTAGGAAATCTCTTAAAATTTCTTCTCCTTTGTACCAACTTTTGTCACATTTCCAATAAGGGCAAAATATGGCAAACCTTAAGTTAGTATTAACTTCTCATAGTTTCAGTGAATGTGTTGTAGTGGTAGGAATACTCCCTTTCACCTCCAATTTACCAAGTAATCAAACACACAAAAACTTCAACAGGAGCCTCAACAGTTGCCTTCAACAACTCGCAGAATGACTGAGGCTGGAAAGGACCTTTGGAGATCGTCTAGTCCAACATATTCCCGAAGTCTGTTGGCTTGCTGCGTGCTGATAGATTCAAAAGAAAATTGTAGTCCCATTTTTTTGCTTGTGACACCGTTCTTTTTGCTTGTGACACTGTTCTTTTTGCTGAAGTTGTTCAGCTTGTTTAATGAAAGTTATGCATAGATTCAAGGGTTTTTTGGGCGGATGCAAGAGCAGAACTACCAAACATCCTCTGTTCCCCTCCTTTCCTCTCCCATTTCTCCCTGTGCGTGCGCCTGCTGGCTTCACCTTCATTACTGCTGTTACTGGCAAGCAGCCCCTTGCAGGGTCTGAGGAAGGGTGTGCATCATCGCCAGAACAATGCAATGGACAAAACACAAAGCGCCGTCGAGTGCACAGAGTAAACATATCGCGCAGAAAAAGAAATACATTTGTCTTCTTTCATCTTTTAGTGGCTTTCATCCTCTAGTAACAATGACAGATGGAGCATTTTGAGATGAAGGCTCAAGATTGTTGAGACGGAACTGAAGGAAGAAATTGCTTGGGCTATAAAATAAACAAATAAAGAATTGGCTTAATACACAAGGATTAATACAGATGAATAATTTAATTAAAGGCCTGGTGAGTTGGGTGCATTTAGAAGAGAAATACTATTTCATAGGTTAGGCATGAGACAAATTACTGATTTTCCTATCTGTAAAAAGCAGAAAATAATGTGCATCTGGTTTCTAGAATATCTCAAACTCTACAGCTGAGAAGCAGAAATATATTTTTTAAGTAAAACATTGTCATCTCAACTGAGAATTCTCTCCGCCTTTTAAAATGGTAGCAGAAGAGATGTGCTGAGAAGCTCAAGTTATGTGACTCCATACTTTATTCATGATGAAAGTTGCAAATTAATTCTAGATGCTAAACTTCTTAAGAAGCTGCCAGAAGGCTAGTGGTGTTCCCTGCTACTTTTTAGAAGGAAGAGACTTGAGGTAACTACTTTTGCATCTCCTCCATTACCTTTCTTTTTTTTTCTTTCTTCCACTGCCTTGGAATTTATAATCTTCTCTAGCTACATGGGAGGTTTATTGGTTCACCAACACAACCAACCTATTCCTTCTAGCCAAGGTGCTATTATGTCTTCTGTACAGGAGGGTATTGCCTGGTAATGGAGCACCACCCCGTTAGAGCACTTCTAAAGAGCTTAGTGAATGCAGTTGTTCTGATTTATCAGCACAGTTGGTGCTATTCTTATGCAAGGATTAGTTTTATAGATACTATTTTGGAAATTTACTGTGAAATAGGTAATCTCTCATGCAAATAATCTCTAGCCAAGGGGAAAATATATTGTATTTTTTGTTATTTGTTTCTATTTTGATAGATAATTCATGGGGTCCTTTGTGTTGTATAGAGAGGTTAGAATGATTTTGAATGGTTTGGTCTTTTTCAGTTTGTTTTCCATAGTGGTTTTTTTGGGAGGGGGGGTCATGTTCTTCTTCAGGCACTTTGTTTCAGTTGTAGCTAAGGAATAAAACAAATTAGACAGCCGATTTTCACTGGATAGCTATGTGCTGACTGGCTATTGTAAATCTTTTGGTCTTATTTGTCCAGTTGTTTGTGTGGTGGAAGAAAACTTGTTTTGTAGTCTGCTAAAAACTTCTGGTTTTGAGGAACACAAATATTTGATAGTCTACAATCTTAGGAAGCAAATGCTTTTAATAAAACCAAATAAGGCTGAAAAATACACTCGTATAGACCTATTGGGACTCTCAAGAATTAGAGCAAAAGTATGAAGAAAAATTAGTATATTAATGGCTTGTATTCACAGTGCATGTATTAAGAGAAAAAATAAGCCAAAGGAGGGTTGACTCAAACATCCCAGGAATTTTTATATTGTGCTTGAACCTCTGTCCCTTTTATGGTAATGGCAAGTCAGTTATCTGCTAGTAGAGTGAAAATGGATAAATTCTGGCTGCCATAAAGCCAGGATACGTATGCAAGCATGTGTTCATGGCCAAAACTCAAAGATTTTAGTTGTAAGTACTCAAACACATGTGTTTTTAACAGTTTTCAAGAACATGCAGGGAAGGCTAAAACTAAATAAATGCTTGAGCAAATTAAATTTGGTTTAATGAATAGTCTTGTTTAGTCTTATAGTCTTGTTTCGTCAGAAGTCATTAATAACTGGGACCATATATTCGTTCAGAACAGCTGCATTTTAGGAATCAACATGGAAATGCTTAGAGAAAACTCGGGAATAATAAGTTTAAGAAGAGATTGCCAAAAACTAGAATGGAGAAAAAAGTCAGGGAGGAGGAAAAGGACCAAGTGCTACTGCCACGGATTAGTTTTGATTAGCTGGAAGACTACTGTGGGAGCTTACTTTGGGCTCGCAGCCCCTGCCACCAATTGCAGGGACACTCCAGCTGGCAGCCCCCGGCTGGAAAAGGTTGTTCCTCTGCTTGATACTGATAAGTCCCAGCTGGGGAAAGAATAAGCCATGAGTTCTAATGCTGTTAGTTCTTATGCAACATAATCTGTCTGTGACTTTTAAAATGCTATTTTAAAATTTACTTCCCATTTTGGATGTCGGTGATCCAGCAAATGTTGTACCAGTGCCTAAAATCTTTGGGTTAAATCATGTCTCAGCTCTTGCACTTGGGAATGCCAAATCAAGCAGCAAAACAAATCCATCACGTTGGGGACATGCCTTTGAAAATGATTCACACTGGTCAAGCAAAGAGTGGATGCTGTTTTTTTTTGATGCATTTTCCAGGAATGGGGTGCCTGGATAGGACAGAGAATGTGATCTTGAATAAACTGGATGTGTCATAAGCATATAAAACCTGTGAATGGTAACCCAGGACATGTGCTTGCTGGTAATTGCCAACAGTGCAGTGATTCAAACTCAGTGGTCTTAATCCTGTCAGACGCAGAGTGTTTTCCAGTAAGCTGATAATGACTTTGGCTTCCATGTAGAGTAGCTGAAGGTGCAAAGGACACAGAAATGTGTGGGTTTGTTTTGTTTTGTTTCGTTTTTAAGAGTATCCAGGAGGCCAAAGAAACTGAAGGTGATGAAGGTGGCAGGGCAAAAGCAGAAAACTGTGTAAGGTCATATTGAGTAATATTGTTTTCTGAGAGATGTCTCCAAGTACTGACTTGGTAAGAATCACGTTTTCCTCCAGATATTTTCAAAAAGAAGAAGCCAAGCTGATGATTGCCTTATACTCATTTGTGTCACAACTGTCACTGCAAAGGTGACAAAAACACCTGTTAAAATATCTTTGTTCTGAACATCTTCCCTAGGTTCAGAAATACTTTCTCACTCAAAACACAAGAGTTCCTGATGCTGGAACAGATGTAATGTGAGAATAAGAGGAGATCTGTGTGATCCTATAGATTTGCTATTTCTGGGTGCCACCAAGCCCAGAAAAAGTATATGACAACTGGACAATACCTGGGATTTTATTAAGACTAACTGTACCTAAGTTAAGACCTGAGCAGGTGTCTACAGTGTCCCTGTGCAGCCTGGAATGAAAGCCAATATAGCATAGGTTTAGCTCAGGGTTTGCAAATTATAATTTCTGTGCATGACTTCGAGCCCCTAATGCAATATGAGATGGATCTGTCCACTGATAGACATATTCAGTAAAGTGCTTTCATTATATTTGTTTAATGTCAGTATATCCATAAAAACTTCTTAGTTTTTACTAAATTCTAATTAGTAGTCACTTGTTTGTAAAATTTAATGAATCATATTAGTTTATAAAAGAGAACAGCATGCAGAACTTATGCAGCACCAAAATGGGTCGTATGCTGTGTGTCTTCTGTTGAGTTCAGGTTAATTTTAGATGACCCAACGGTTACCCTGCACCATAAGCAATTCTTTGTTTTCATAAATCTGTGTTCATTGTAGTAGATTAAAGTCCGAACACTTCATGAGCAGTATGTGAAAACTTCTAGATTTCTCTCTCTGTGCTTGGTCAAATGCCTTCCATGATTACAGTGATAATGTGAAATTACATGGAACGGGTTTGCACATGGTACAGTGTGTATGTATATTGTCTAAAAGAAATGTATGAAATTGATTGATATGGGATTATGTCACGTCTTGCACTGTTTTTGGTAACACCCCTGAATTTCTGATAAATGTGGTTCAGCTGTTTACGAAATTATTTCACAGTTTTAAATCTGTAGATATAGAAATCATATTAAAGTAATCATGAAGACAGAGAATGAGTTCTCTGTAAAGGTTCATATATTGGGTATTCTTAAAAAGAGCTAAATGTTGTGTTGCACTTGTACATACACTTAATATGAGCATATTATGAGTTTAGCTGTACCTAAACGTAACTAACAAATTTCAAGAATGCCAACTGAAATGTAAATGTTAGAAACAATAACAATGTATTAAAATAAAATATTACATATCGAGTGATCTGTTTTTATCATTATTTGCTGTGTTACAAACTATAAACTGCAGAATATTAAGTAGATTTATAGTATTGCACGTGAACTGCCAAGAAAGATTTTTTCTTTTTTCTTTTTTTTTTTAATCTGAGTCACACTGTGCTAAAGGCAGAATTATCAGTCTCGCAGTTGTTGCTGATGTGGGCAGCATACTTCTCTTAATACAAATGATTAACTTCACAGTCTGTTATCAAGTGAGGTAACTGATGGGACAGTTGTTTGAACTTGGATGTTTGCACTTAGAAATTTAAATGTCTGTTGGAATTATTTAGCAACTCTTTTCCTTGTCTGTTGGAATTATTTAGCAACTCTTTTCCTTTAGCAACTCTTTAGCAACTCTTTCTAGAAATTGGGTCTGTCATGGAAAAGCTTGACCTTTTGCAGTTGCCCATTTCTTTGGGCTGGTTATTTGCATGCTTGTATGTGGAAGGCACAAAAGGGATGGGGCCCTAAAAGAGTTAAGCCACTTTCCATATTGTGATAAATTACTGAGGTATCCTCTCAGACAGAAATATTCTCCCAAGTATTGGCTGGATAAGAGTAATAGCCACACTTAGATGCCATGTCCTGTGCTAGGCAACCCCAATCAAGCTGTGATGCCTGTGGGATAGGTGCTGTTTCAGTCTTCACTGTAAACTTCTTAATGGGAGCATATTGTGGACTATGCTGGAATGCCACAAACTTTCTCTTGCCTAAACATTTCCTCATATATAAAGAATTAAAGATAAATTATCACTATTTGCCTTTTGTTTTTTGCCACCACATACAGTATTTTTAGCTCCTCTACATCTCAATTTCCCAAAAGTAGAGTAGAGGTAACAAAACTTCTAATTCTCTGAATAGGTTTGTGTGGCATTCTGTGGAAGGATTACATGAAGATGAAAGTGTGTAATAAACACTAATGAATACAATAAATAATGAATTTTGAACCCTGTTGGTTTTTGGGGTTTTTTTTTTTTTTTTTTTTTTTTTTTTTTTTGTATCAGCAGTTTCAGGAATAAAACAAATGTGCATGTCCCACAAGTTGGCAGATAGCAACAGTCATTTAATGTGTAACTTTGGCTTGCCAGGCTTTCTGCTGCATTGGCCCTTGCTGTTCTCATTTTTAGGTGTTTCTACAGCAACCACAAAGAGGCCAAACATAAGAATGGGGAAAAAAGACAGATGATTCAGGGGAGTTTTGTCAGAGAGTCCAGGATAGTGCACCAGATTAACAGGGGTTTTCCATCTGATGCTTTTATTATGGCTACTTCTTTGTGACCCTACTTGAGAATGGAATCATTCCTAAACTTCATTAAACCTTATTTAAAAGCATATCTGCTAAATTGCTTCTACTTAGAACCCTAAAACTGAAACTTTTTTTTTTTTTTTTTTTTTTTACAAAACAAGGCAAGTATTCACATAATTATATGAACAAGTAAACATGATGGATTTGAATTTTGATATCCAATGTAGAAGAAACAAATAAAAGTAGTTGGACAAAATAGCTTTTAAGTCCACATGCCAATTTGTCTGAGGAAAAAACAGGCAAAGTTTATTAATTATACTGTTAGTTTAAGTAAGTGATTAAAAAAAAGAAACTTCTGGAAGTTGATTTTTTTCATTTTCTTTGTCATAAGATTCTTTTCCACTGAAAGAAGGGGAAATGGAGTAAATGAATAAAGGAAAAGCTTACTAATAAATAGAAAGCTTTGGTTTATCGTAGATAAGTATAAAAGTTTTAGTGTCATAATACGAAAGCTTGTTACCATCTCTCATTTTCCCTGTGCTAATTAAAAGTAATGGGAGTGATTTAGGAAAAACAAAACAATTTTTCAGTAAGTTCTTTACAATTAATTTTGCAGCCTTGGACAAGATAGGGAATCTAGGATGTTTTCATCTGGAGACCAAACAGTAGGGCTATTCTTTTGGTCCTGACCTCTTTGGGAAAAGTGATCCAAGTGCTTCCAAAATAACCACATCTGTATTCTCTAAATACTGTGTCTCTCAGTGATGGTTGATATATGCTCCACCAAGGGAATTATGGGTGAATGACAGTTACTTTTTCTTCTGTAGTGCTACATAGTAAAAATTTGGATCTCAACGCCCAAATATTTAGGCATCTCCACGTACTTTTTGTTTAGAAAAGTTGTTTTAATCTATTTGAGGAATAGGAAGTATGGCAGACAGGTGCTGTTCTGTAGTGTCTTCACTACTTGCAGTCTCTGGTGGGCGCTTAAATATTTTACCTGTGTTAAGTATATTTATAAAGCCTAGATCACTCTAGCATCTTTACAAAAGTAAAAGTTGTGAAGAAGCGCAGAAATTTCCATGGTTGTAGTGAGAAATTTATGTGATTTTTTTTTTTTTGGCCAAGTTTAGAATAATAGTGCTACCAGCTGCTGTCAGCTCCTTCCCGCAATAATATCATGTATCAGGGAAGGACATGTTGCAAACCTGATTGATGGAGAAAGGCCTGCTGGTTTTTCAAAAGCTTCAGAGCTGTGTTCGGCTCTAATAGTAGGACTAAGGGAATACACTGACTGCATGTATAAACTTGGTTTCTGTTGGTAAATTCGTCGTGATTGATTTGTATAGCTGGACAAAACAGAGAATCCAGTCTGCATTGGCTGAGTGACTTGCTACTTGATATTAGCTGTATCCTGATGTACTATTAAAAGAGGTACTTCCATTCCTTTTCCTTATGTATGTTAGCATGAATTTTCATTTTGCTGAAAGCTCAAGTCTTTTTGAGCCAGGCTAGTTCTAAGAGTTGTCTCTTCGTACAACTGTGAAAGTCAGTGTTAGTGCAAGAGAAGGAGTGGGAGAGAGGCCAGACCACAGCTATTAGCAGGAGCAGGGATTTAGGCCATGCTACAGGAACTGCACTAACCACAGCTACAAGGTGGGGTTTCACATTAGAGCTGAACTGACCCAAAGTGGGGGAGGAAGATGAGTGGGGATGATCATTTTGGTAGCAGTGGGCAACTAGCTGGGTTTACCCAACTTCCTGAGACTTCAGCCTTTCTCCCTGTCTCGTCTGTCTAAATGTGAGCAGGGCTGGACTTCGGATATGCTTGCATGATATATAGCCAAACATACTTCCCTGTTACTGGCAGTCTGCATGCTAAATATAATGCTAATGCTTCTTACAGAAAAAATGTTAAAAGAATATTTTGTTTTCATAGCGCAGCTCAAAAAGCGAGGCAAGTTCTGTACAACTTAAATATGGGCCTCCATACATAATACCAGCCTTCAATTGCTTGGTGTACTTCATAGGGTCTTATCTCGTTTAATACAGAGACCAGTTTATGAACACTGAATGAGTAACAATTTTTTTTTCCCTCATTATTCATCACTTTTTAGACTTGTTTCTTAAATAAGAGCTGATGACCAACTCATGCTTTGAAGACATAATAACTGTCTTCAGCTTCCTATGAGCTTCATGTGGCACCTTCCACAGTAATATCTGAATGCTTCAAAAAGCATGCAGTCATTTTTGGAAACTTATCCACCCAGATTCAAGCAGGCATTTTGTTGATATTTCATTATTTTATCATTTATCAATTATTTTGTCTTATTCTGTGTGAGTCAGAGTGATACTTGAAACTCTTTACTGAAGACTTCATAGTTATTTGCTTACAGTTTGGGAGGTAAAGCATAAATATATGGAAATGTCAATTAGTGTTTTGAAGCATTTCATAGCCCAGTTGCTTATGCTTTTAATACAGTAACTTCAGCTGAAGCCGGAGTCTTTGTGATCTCTGGTCTGCGATCCTACCCCAAAAATGTGGAAAATGATGAGTGTGTATTTAGTGATTGTCTATGAAAAACATGGAAATGATTTCTACAGTGCCTTTGAGGGTGTCCCAATCTCCGGAGCAGTATTCAGGTGTCTTAGCCAGAAAATATCTTTTCCTGCAATTCTGCCTCAATTTGCCATGCATCTTCTTGTATGTGCAAGAAGGAGAGGTGCTGTGATGCAGACAGCTTCCCTTGAGATATTTTACTGATACTGAGATTTTATATTCTCTTTAAATTGATCAGAGTAGAAATGCCACTGAAAGGGATGGTCGTGCTCTCCTTCAGCTCAGACCTGTCTTCAGAAAGGAAATGTATTTTTGACCAGAAAATGCTGCTCTGGCTTGCTAGACAACAAAGCAAAGGAAGAGTATGGTGGTTCTGGTAAGACCAGACGTGACTGGCCCACAGCATTGGGTTGGCTCAAAGTGATAGTAATTCAACAATTGGGCAAGTTCAGCCTGTGCAAGGAAAGCAAAAGAGCTTCCTTGGAAGAGAGCAGTTCCCAGGTCAGGAAAGCTGAAGAGCTCTCACAGAAGAGCTACTTCATTTTCTGATTCATTTGATCTTGGGATGAGAAGTTTTAAATCAACAGGTTGTAAGGTTGTAATCATGTTTCCATGATGAAAAGCGAGGTTGTGAGATGTAGATCCACCACAGAGGTCTGTTTGAAGTGCCTTGTATAGAGGAAACCTCATATGTTTGCAGGGAACCTGCTCACTGCTGCTCTCAGTTATCCTATTACATTCTGTGTGTGGTAGCAGCTGTAGTATTAAAAATCTTCTTCATGGTTGCTTGCTAAAGGCTTTGGTGAAGTGGGAATTCATTCTGCCATATCTCTACCAGACTGATGTTTTCTCCACCGGGAAGTCTTCAACTCTTTTCTTTCACCTCAGTCCCCCAGTTTCTCAGTCCAGTGTTGGTTGTTTTCCTTTTACCTTACCTATTTATCTTAGCTGTCTTCCTCTTCCTTTCTCCTGTTTCTTGACAGTTCAGTCCAACTATGTTTGGCTAGTATCCTCGCCCATTCATCTGAAGCCAGTTGACCTTGCATATATTGTCAGTACTTGCAGTAGGCCACAACTTTTGATGGTAAAAATGTCCGTACTTGGATATTTTGCCTGTAAACTGTCGATGCTCAAGAAGTTCCCAGTTTACAAACTGCTTGATCTCTTTCATATATCCATTACAGCATCAATGCTTTAACTGTGTTTCTTTTGGTGTTCTGGTCTTTCTAGCGAAGTGTTGCCAGTTTAACTCTTACATTTGAAAACATGGAAAGAATTGATGGAGCAATTGGGCTTTTTTTCTGAAAAATTTTCAGTCAGTCTTTATTTCAGCAGGGTTCTGTTTTTTTTTTTTGTTTAGTTCTGTCCTGTGTGATGCTTAAAATTAATCGAATGGAAAGGTCAAATGTTGTAGGACTTCCATGCAAGCTCCTTTCGCATCTCATGAATATGAAAGTTTTAAAAATAGCTAAAAGCTATGTAGAAGCAACTGAAGAATGATAAGAACATTCTTGATGAACATTTCAGTGAATGTCCGTGAAGTAATGATAAATTTTAATACAGTTATTTTTAGACCTTATGTAGTCAGATGCAGGTTTTTGCAACCCATTTTGAATTATCCATGGTAATAGAAAATTATATATTACTACTAAAGGTGTAAAGCTTACAGTTCTCCTAAGTATGTTTCTAATTAGAAAATATGTTTTAGAAGATCAGCATTGGCATTGTGACAAGTCATGTCCTTCTGAACATGATGCCTTTTATGTGCTGTTGGTAGTATATAGCCCTTGCTGTCTACTACATGGCAATAAGCACCTTAAAAATTAATCATGATGTGGGCATGCATTACCAATGTATTAAACATGTACAGTGTATTGTCATTTTTTTTTACTATTTATCTGTTTAAAGTAGTATTTAAAAAGTCTTAGTTCAAAAAGACTTTCTCCAATAACATAGCTTGACAACTGTGTCAAAAGCCAAAGAGAAATAGTTATTTTTTTAGTCTCTTAATAGGCTAAATGAAAGTTCTATAGAATGGCAAAATGTATAGGGTTGACTGTAATACAGCAGGTGTGTTAATGCTTATACTAGCAATAATTTTAAAGCTTATAAAGCTCCCCCTTGTTGGAGTAAGCTTTACCTTAGATATTGTATGATGGACTTAAGCCTGTGTTATGAGTAAGAAATGAAGAAACCAAAATAAACCGCACAGTCCAAAGTTCATTCTGTCCTGGAGACCTATATTCTGTTTTTTTCTAACATCATCAGTATAAAGTAATAAATGTTTACATGTGGGTGTCATAGTATAAACATTGCAGTGCTCTTTTAAAATTAAGTAAGAATGAGTACATAAAACTTTGAGATGTGTCTGTCTTCTTTAGCTACCATTGGTGTTTGAAGAACCACGCTCTTTGAATTAGAAGTGAACAAGTTAGAATTATAGCACGCCTTCTAAATGTTTATGGTTTTCATGATTTCTATAATACATAAAACTGTAAAGAAAAAATAATAGTGCTTTCTGAATGGAAAGATTTAAAAGTCTTGCTATCAGTATTTCATTTATTTATTAGGAGCTTTTATTTTAAAGAATTTTGCTTTTAATATAAGTGAGTAATTGTTTTATGTTTTCAAAGGAATAATAATGACTTTGTGTTGTATTCTAGATAGTTCGGAATTTAGGAATGCGACTTTTATTTTAAGGTTGCATGGGATCTCCCAAAGGCATTTCACTTTTGACCTTTAGATGAAATAAATGGATGTTCGTTTTTTGTAGAATGGACAGAGTCTGCTGGTCCAGTGTAAAGGCATTTTTATTTAGCACACAGTCAAGCTTTATGTGAAGAATTAGATATACAGATTAAGCTACAGTACTAAAATGAAGTAATGTCAGTATAATGCCAATCTTGTTCTCCTCTAAGTAAGTTTATTTCCTTAGATTCAAACTACTAATGATGATCTGCACTTTTAGCTTTGCCTGTAGATTCTTTGCTTCTAATTTTCCATTCATAATTTTGTAGCATGGGAAATGCTTACATGAGATACTTGTGTGTGTACGTGTATGCTAAGGATCAAAATTTTCATCTACAGACGTCTGAGGTTACTAGTATATAAATTTAAAAAGTCTGGGGTGTAATTAATAGGAAATTGGCAGATGCCAAGATTAAAAAATCTATTGTATCTCTGTATTAAACCACGTTTTCCTGTTCTTATTTTTTGTCACATTTTAATTTTTTTGTCCTTACCCCAAGGATAACATGTTCAATGTTTTTGTGTGGCCTTGAATCTTGAAATAATGTATATAGACTGTAGTTGAATTTTAGCTAGAGAGAGCAAAATCAAAAAAGTTCTGTATATCAGAAGCAAAACATGGAGAGCTGTATCATGATGCACCACAATTTCTGCAGAAATTCATTCCATAGAGCTGTTTTTATTTTTACTTTTATTTATTTTGTGCATGTTGCAGAAGATGTGTGAGAATGATTAAGGCCTCTTGCCTTATGGTTTTTCCAACCTCCCGGTGATGAGATAAGTCACCAAGAGGTGGCTAAGAGCTAGTCAGCACCTACAGCTGCTGCTTATGGAACACCTGTTCAGTACCACTGATAGTACCATTGCCAAAGAACGGCAAATAAAGATTAACACTCCCCAGCTGACTGGTATAAGGCAGTCAGCCAGGAGAATAAGGGTTAAGTTAATTTTTGAAGAGTGGGAAGTGCTTATTTTCTTAATAGTATGTGAGAAAGAAAGAAAGGGGCTCTTCCACAGGAGAGACTAACCCTTGGGTTTACCCTCATAAATATGGGGGTAATACAGTATACAGAGAAAGTATTAATCACTGCCCTAGATCTTTTGAAAACCTGTTTCCAAAAATATTTGGGACTACTGAGCTCTGAATAGTCCGAGTTAAGTGCAAATGGTTTGCACTTTGCTTCTCTGAACCTCCTCACCTTTGTAGTTTGAGCCTCTCTTGGTATTTAGATGAAAGAATTGCAGCGAAAGCTAAAACTTATAGGCTGCAATAGTGCCTGCAGAGCTGCTTTTGTAGGCAAGAGATGGCTCCAGCAGATGAGGGGAGAAAAGAGCATGCCTTTGTGCAGGGTCCTTGGGGCTCTCCTCTGCCTATTTGTTTTGTAGATGGGCTCCTTAGCTTTAATGAGCTTTCTATACTGTGCTCCCAGTCAGTCAACTCCACCGTTGTGGAGGGAATGGATTCTCAGCTATCTTGCTGTCTTTGATTTTTATCAAGTGTAGAAACAAGGGCAAAAGAGGCATTTCCTTTCCCAGTGTCAGCAATGAAAGTGATAAATGGAGAGAGCACCCAGAGTGCTAGCTGCTTATGCTAAGCAAGTTTCACTAGGCACTGGTTCCACTCCTCACTGGTAAGGATGCAAAAAGAGATATGTTTGTCCTGTCTTTTATTTGTTTTATGGGCTTGAATTAACCTGCATGTTTTTGTCAGATGATCGATGATAATATTTGGGGTCTGAAAAACTCTGCTAATACATCTGTTCAATTTTTTAAAATCTATTCTGGGCTCATGAGCAAGTGTGTGGGGAAATAATACTTATAAGAAATAAAATTATCACCAATTTCTTTGAACTAGCCATATGAGTTTGGGGAAGCTTCTCATTTTACTCTGTTCTAACTAGCAAGAATCTGTGGGAAAACAGCATTTGCAGAGCTTCCTCTTCCCTACATGGCACGAGGCAGGAGGGAAACGGGGAAAACAAAACAAAGGCTTCATATAGGTGAGGGTCTGAACAAGTGTGAATCATAGGCACCCAAAATACAATTTCCTGTTTTATGGAAGCAGTGAGTTCAGCAATCCCCTCTGTGTCTTGGCTGCAGAAAAAACATTCTTGCGAGCTTCCAAGTATTTAACCCATCATCCAGTTACAGTTGTGAAAAATACAGAAAGCTTAGAGCCCATAAAAGGAGATAATTTGAAGTTAATAGATGCAGTGCTATGTAGCACATAAATGGAATGCAGGCAGTCGTGTGTTTTAGTCTTGTATTCTACTTTATTAAATTATCCTAATCTGCCAATTTAACTCATGTCTGTACTAAAAAAAAAAGAGCTCTGCATGACATAACAGAAGACTGCTTGTGTGCCTGCCTTGTTGTCTCGGTTCTTTCACAATGCTGTAACTTTCTATAAGCCTGAGGACTCCAAGCTGAACCTCAGTGTGGGTGAAAAGCAGTAGACTGAACAGTTGAAGCTCAAGGGCTCATTAAAAGGTTGTCCAAAAACTGGGACAACTGGCTGATACATATTAACCTAAGTGGGTTAAATATACAACTTGATTTATGGAGCACAAAATTGCTTTAGCAAATGAAAGCACCTAAGCCTGTACATGCAATCAATTTCAATTCCCTGCTTTTATTTTTTTAGTTAATAAGTAATGTGTTAGTTACTGGGTGCTTAATGGAGAATGCGATGAATAAAATTCAGTGCATTTGGGTATGTCAGACTGAGGCAGGAGTTGTTACCAGCACATCAAAATCAAGCCAGTCATGATGGCCACTAATGCTTTAGGCTGATTGATTTGACAGCAGAGAACTTCAGATATAAAGTTTTGTATCTTAGAGTTTTTAAATGGAACAGAAGCAAGTTTTTAAATGGAACAAGAAGCAGCAATGTCCAGGTGGCTGAAAGGCCATGATGTTGGGGCTTACTTTGGAGTCTGGATGTTCTTGGTATGGGGTGCTGTGTTATCCTCCCTCCCCTATGCTACTTAGCAGTAAACAAGTAGAAGGCATGGGGGCCCTTGTCTACCTAGAGATAAACTCATTTTTATTTTCAAGGCTATTGTATTTCTGACATTAAGAATAAAGCAGTAGCGGACAGTGGTAAGCCTCTGTTGTGTGCTGATGTACTTGGAGAGAATCCTGTTGCTGGAGCATGGAGGAGCATGGCAGCAGGGACACAGAAGAGGGAGAGCAAGTAATTCTGATTGCAGTGGTCACAATATCCTGTGTGTAGCCATTCTGCTCCAGAATCTAGAATCTTCCATCATCATTCTGTCCACATCTGGGTTCTCCAGGACCTGAAAGACACAGACCTACTGGAGCAAATCTAGTAAAGAGCCATGAAGATGAAGGAAAGCAGCATACCAGAAGAGACTAAGAGAGCTGTGGTTGTCTTGCTTAGAGAAGAGAAGACTCAGGGGGGCATCTTATTAATGTGTGTAAATAGCTGGTTGCAGGGTATAAAAACTATTCTCAATGGCAACCAGTGACAGGATGTGTGAGGCAATGAACGTATATGGAAACAAAGGAAATCCAAAGGAAACTTGAACATAAGAAAACACTTTTGCACTACAAGGGGGACTGGACACTGGAACAGATTGAACAGAGAACTTAAGGAGTCTCCATCCTTGGAGACAGTCAAAACCCAACTAGATATTGTCCTGGGCAACCTCTTCTAGATGACCCTACTTGAGCAGCGGGGCTGGACCAACCTCAATTTTTCTGTGACTGTGATTCCTTCTTTTGCTCACCCAGGGACACAATTTGTGTATGTCTCTGCGACCCAGAGTTGTCCTCAAACTTTCTTGCCTCAAAACCCTTCCACTAAACAATCCTCTTCTTCATTACCAGCTCTTCCTCAGTGCTATAGCCAAAGGGTTCTTCCCAGTTCCACCTTTCGCACATGAACTCAAATCTCTCACACCATGTGATTCCCTAATTCTGAATCAACCCACGACTTTCAGCCCACAAGAGCAAGGGCTGCAACTGCTCAGTTTCTTCACTTCTACTTGGCTTTAAAATTGCTTTGTTTCTCAGTCTCTTCTGTGCTTCTCCCATTAGTTGCTATGCTGGCTGAGCCTTTTGCACCTCCTTGTGTTCCCTTCTCCCTTATGTCCATGTCTTTCCTTTCTAGAGATCTGTGATTGTCAGATATCCACCAGGGCATTAATATATAGAAACCTTAAAGTTTGCAACTTTATGGTGGCCCAGTGTAGCCGCAGCTTGGGAGACTAATCTATAGATGCACCGATCTGTTAGTTGATTTGTTTTACTCTCTTGTACTACAGCATGTTTGAGATGTGCGTCATTAAATGTCATTAAAAGTTTACTGCTGAAGATTACTGATGTTCTTCCAGACTGTCCTGCGTATAGTCAGTTTTGAAGACTTAGGCACAATTGTTCCACTGTGAATTTTAGAAACATATGTTCAAGAATGTATGTATTCCCTATCCGATTTGTGCAGCTGCTAGCAAACACTTGGTACTATCTCTTGCTTTCGGGAAAAAAGTAAAGAACGTGCTGTACCCGTGTATGAGTCATGGTTCATTTATTTTCTATGAGAAATTCTAAGTGCTGTATTGCATGACATTTGTCATCTTTGTGTACAGTGGAAAAATTATACCAAGCCAGGAATATCAATGAAAGTCTTCTCAACCAAAAACAGGCAAGCAAGTTCCCATTGGATCTTTTCCGTTCCCCCCCCACACCCACTGAAGTGATCTTTACTGTGCACCAAATGTTGATGATTGCCTGAGGATTTAAAGCTAAGTACATTCTGAGGTCACACTGCTTCCTTGACTAACCAGCATTCGCAGATCTCACATCAAAGGAATGGGATTTTTGGGGGTTGAAAACGAAGTCTGTTTTTATATTGTGAATTGAAAGCATTTGTTTTGTACATCAATTATTTGTGAGATTTGCAGCTTCCTCATGTTCGCTGGATGAAATTGTGTCGGATAAAAGACGGTAAAGAGGAAAATGAAGACATTCTATGCTCATACCTGAGGGACAGCTAGGACATCTGTCACGAGGTGTATCTCCCAGTTTCTTCCCTGGCATATTTGAAGTGCTGCTATTACTCTGGGAATTGTGTAATGCAGCAAGCATTTCCCCGCCGCCCCTTTTGCCCCTCAGCATCATGGATTCCCTTTCATTGAGAGTTAATGTTTGGCTTAGTGCTGCCCTAACAGCTTACTACAGCTTGCTCTCTGGAACCTACTATATCTTATAATAGATTTGATACACATTCTTAGAATAAGAGAGATAATGTGATATTTGTGGGGGTGTTGGAGAAAAACGAATGGAGAGACACTAAACTGCTGTTAACATTCAACCCAAAATCATGAGTTCTCATAAGGCTGTATTTGTGAGTGCAGATTTCCCTAGTCTTTGTTCTTATGTTGCACTTAATAGATTGTTTATAAACACTCATCCTGAACAATAAGCCCAACATAAAGACATGGTAATTGCTTAGTGTAGTGTTTGTTGTAGGAAAATGAGAAATTCAGAGCAACTTTTTAATACAAGAAAAGGGAATAAAAAATATAAGGAAGTATTTTAGGGGTGTTCTTCTATATTTTATTTTTACCTGCAGGGAGGAAGTAGCTGGGATTATGAAGTTGGTGATAATGATTGTTGAACTATAGTTTTCATAATTTGTAAGAAGTGAAGAAGAATAAAAGCAAATGAGAGAATAAAGTTAAAAAGAAAAAAGCCTATTTGGTAGACTTCGAAGGACTTGGAGATATTTGGGTAGGATCCTATTGGAAGCAAGCCTAAACAATTAAAGAAAACTTGTGGTCCCTTTAAGTAATGGAAAAAGCATAAAGTGTATAGTTTACAAAAAGAAACCCAAAAACAAACAAACAAACCCAAAAAAACACACACAGATAAAGTGTAAGAGGAAACTAGTTAACAGTGCACACACACCAAAAAAAAAAAAAAAAGAAAGAAAAAAAAAGAAAGACAAGAAAAGAAGGCATTGCAGCCAAATGGCTAAGAATCAGCTGAAGTAACATGCACATGTGGGCACAAATTCAGAAAGGTCAGATTGAGATCATGAGCAAGGAGCACAATAGAGAACATTCAATATGTTTGTAAACAGTAAGAGAAAACCAAAAGCTAGAAGTTGCTTGTTAGTAAATGGAGGGGAAAACTTCATGATGACAAAGACTCTGAGGAAAGACACAAGTCCTAAAGTATATAAAAATGTTAATAAGAAATGGAGAATAAATTCTCAGTGCTGCAAATAAGAAATCATATTAAACTGCTGGGATTCAGGGTAGCACTTAGAAAATTGTCCAAATTATAAAGAAACTGAGCACTGAAGTAGGTTACCTTGACAGGTTTTAAAGAAAGAACAGACTGTGTTCTCTCTATGAAGAACAGGGATCATTGATCCTGCCTTGAGCCAGCAGGTTTAATGCCTTCCTGAGTTCTTTTTTCAGGCACCGTTTCCTACATAATGTTTCTACGTAACTTAAGAAGAAACCTGTGCTTACTGTCTGATGTGTACAGTATCAGAAGTTCAGATGTGTAGACACTGAGCTACATGCAGTCTTCAGAGAAACTTGTTTTGCTTCAGAGGATCTTAGGACTGCTAAGCACATTAAAGTATGCACTCTTATAGTTGCTTTAAACACTGGCAATTATGTTCAGTTTCCATGTGCATCGGTGAACACTTGTAAAAGTAATGAAACCTTTTTATATATTTTATTCATAGAATCATAGAATCATAGAATGCTTAGGGTTGGAAGGGACCTCTAGAGATCATCTAGTCCAACCCCCCAACAAATACATATTCATATGTATTTGTTCCGCATCTCTAACCTTATAAGATGCAGGAGGATCCTTTACAAATGCTCTCTCTCGAAGCACAGTTCTGGGAAATTGTCTTAAGTGATTTTGGGAAAGACTTCCATGATGATTTTACATTTGAGTAACATTTTTTCTGTCCTCTCGGATCTTTCTTGATAATATTGAGTCTCATTTAACTTTGCTCTGGGAGTAATGTCCAGGGAATGCTGGCAAGGTGCCTTGTTTGAGTGCACCTCAAACTGATTGAAAAATAAATGTGCAAAAAGTTTAGAGGATTTTTAAGCCCTCCTTTGAGGGCTTTGTGCCAGATGGAGAGCCCAGCTGCCTGTCTCTCATGACTCTTCATTTACATTTTCTTTTTAAATCGCACCAAGAAAAAGAGCAAAAAAAATTAATTAAGAAAAAAAGGTTAGCTAAGATTTTCTTCCACCAAAGAACAGTATTTTTTTAAAAAAAAGCATTTCACAAAAAGGCCTTGCCTCTATTTGATCCTATTTTTTGAAGCATTTACTTATTTACTCTTCTCTCAAATTCTTCACACTGCATGTACTTGTGAATAATTAATTATTTCTTAGACTGAATTTTCATGGGAGGTATTGGGAGGTTCTTAAAAATTGCAGTGAAAGCAGCTGAACTGATTGAAAACCTCTTTTGGAATAGAAGGCGCCTGATGACATTTGAGACCTCTTTTGAGTTGGAAAGTTTCTTAGAAAAAAAGGGTGCATGTTGTTAACATTCCAGTCAATTTTGAGAGAAAACTCCAAAACTTTCTTTTAGAAGGCTGTTTCCTCATCCCTCTTGCTTGCCCTCCCACATACAAAGCTCAACACTTCTTACATTTTACACAAAACATATGTAATGGAGCAGTTTATCACAAAGACAGAACTAATATATAGTTCTCTCAATTTATTTAACATATGGCCCTACACGTATCTGTGATTTGCATTGAGTAACAAAAGTCATGGATTTAGTATTTCTGGGCATTTTTCAAAGCAATGCATAGTGGCAAAAGAAACTTATTGTTACATGGCTTTGCAATTTGAGATGACATTTCTATTCAGAGCTTAGACTTTGTGTGTTCAATTTATAATAGTAAAAAATCCCAGATCCTTGATACTCTTAAACTCCAGGCAAACACAGTCTGCATTGCCCTGCACTTACTTACTTATTCCAGACTAGAAGAATCAGGGACGGAGAAGGGAGGCTTCTCTATGGTAACTTCATTTCATTTGATCTACACTCCTGACCCAAATCTTAATTTTCTGCTCATCACTGTCCTAAGCTAGGAATCTCGTTTTCTCCCAACTCTTTTTTTCTTCCTGACATCACCCTTCTCCTGCTCACCTTTCCTGTCTCAAGTACTGTTCTGTTTCATATTCTCTACTCCCAGACCTCCACTGTGTCAACACCCAGAAGGTCTTCTGATTTCCCCTGCTGAGGCCACCCTGGCTCCATCTGCCCTGACTATGGCTGATAATGTCTTCTTCACCTCCACCCTGGGTCCCATAGGCCCATACCACCATCCCACTAGCCTCTCCAGTCCATCCTCTTGTATAGCCTCCCTCTTTTTTTTAACAGAAACAAAACTGGACCCATTTGATTTTCTGTAGTTTCCTTCCTCCCAGTCTCCCAGCACAGATCCTCCAATCCATCAAAAATTGCTTGCTATGAGCTTCCTGGACACCAAAAGAGAGCATTAGCCAGTGTTTCTGGTGGAATTAAAACACAAAAGCACAATGAGAATCACAAGCTGCAACGCGCAAGTCCTCTCAATATAACCACTGATGAATTGTGCTCTCAAGGGACATAGAGTTTATCATCTGTGTCATTAGCCACCTTTCTTCCTTGTCCAGTCTGCCCTTTGCCATGTGAAGCACCAGACCTGGGGCTCATTTGGCATTTTGCACTATATATGCTGCTCAAGGGCAGGGGCTTAATTTCATCTACTACTCCACTTCATCATAGTTAAAGGATTGATTTTTTTTTCTCCTGATTTGTCAGTTGCTGAATTATCACAGTGTTTACAATATGTGTAATTAAAATATATTTAATGATCTGTTTTTTAATAGTTAGGATCTGATTAAGATCCAAATATATATGTGCTAGCGTGAGAGCAAAACTCATCCAACTTCTGAAGCAGCTCGTGCCAAACCTGCCTTTGGAAGCTACTGTTCTAGAGAGCCTTAATGAGAGCCATGTTGCATCTTTCCCAGATATATTTTATCTCATATCTTATTAAGCCACATAAAAGAATCTTTAAGAGGACTGATTAGCTCTGAATACTGTTTCAGTAAATTGGTGACCCTACAGCTGCATTATCCATTTGTCTAGTGAAGGCTGATAGTGGAAGCTGATAGTGGATTTCTGTCTTTGTGAGAATTCATAAAACATTAAATGGGTGTTTTATGAAGATTAGCACAATGAGCAAAAAAATTTTGCCTAAAATGAAATCTTCCATTGACATGAATATGTAGCTGGACTGCTGAAATTCCAGCGTTCTCAAAAAGAAGAGTATGTTAAATAATGTTTTTTTTCTAATTTTGTTTTCTAAATTTGTTACTTCAATAATTAGTAATTAATCATAATAATAATGGCCTCAGTAATGAAATGCTCTGTTTTTGAAGTGTGCTAAATATCTCTAGCTGATGAATGTGCGCTGCTGAATGACTTCAGTCTCAAAAGTGTTTCTCACACAGCTCTCCTAGAGGTTAAGGGTCGAATGTAGACAAATGGTGATTGACCGTGTTTAAGAAAATTTCACAGTGTCATTTGAACCAACATAGTTAATACCATGTCAGAGTTTACAACATTTCCTGTTTTCAGTGCTTTGTAATTGTAATCTAATCTCTTTTGGTTTGGAAGGGAGATTAAATCATAGTCAGGGACTAATTTTCAAAAAACGAAAGTACATAAAAAGTCAGCTGGTTTTGCTCGAAAGTGAAAATATAAAATGAGTTAAAATAGGCTTCTAATTGGAAATGAAAAGGCATTGGCAAATTTTACATTTTTTAGTGTAGTCCCTGAAAAGCGGCTGTTCAACCTATGCCTCTAAAATGTGGTTATTTCAAAAATTTTGTAGAACATCTATTTCTGTAATCCAATTTTCTAAATCTTGAAAGTATTTTTAAGAGTTCTTAAAACTAGTGCATATAATTTAAATGTATTATTTTAAAGCAATTTTACTATGGAATCTGCATTTCTAGCCATTAGTATAAATAAAATCAGATATGCAATGCCCAAATGGCTAATATACTGCTACCTCTTATTTGGAATAAAAAAGATAATACTCACACTTGAATCTGATGATCCGTCAATAGAGCTATGAGTCTCCCTAAATGTGCAAGAGGGTGCTATTCTAACTTATCCTGGCTCTGCTTTTCATCATGCTGCTGTTCAAATGCTGCATCATGTAAAAAGTAATTTTCTTCTCTAGATAGTCATTGTAAATTGATTTATTGCATCTTGCAATGTAAAGATAACTTCGAAGACTCAAATAGATTTTACCTGAGATGGAGGTGTGATTTGCAACGTTGCCCCTACAAAAGTTTGCCCTGCAGAATAACTTTGTAGTCTCAGTGACCCCTTGTGTTCTTCCCTGTCAAGATGAATCTCAAACCTTTGAGGAGTTTATTGATGTTAAGTCACACAGTCAGGTAGATATGAAATGAAGTATATATGCAGCGCATAAAATATGAACTATGAACATATGTGGCCAATGGCATCCTGGCTTGTATCAGGAACAGTAGGCCAACAGGACCAGGGAAGTGATCATCCCCCTGTACTCAGCACTCGTGAGGCTGCACCTGTGTTCAGTTTTGCCTACAAGAAGGACATTAGGATGCTGGAGCATGTCCAAAGAAGGGCATTGAAGCTGGTGAAGGGGCTGGAGCACAGACCTGATGAGAAGTGGCTGAGGGAGCTGGCATTATTTAGTCTGGAGAAGGGGAGACTCAGGGGAGACCTTATCGCTCTCTACAACTACCTGAAAGGAGGTTGTAGTGAGGCAGGGATCAATCTCTTCTGCAGAATAACTACAGATAGAACAAGAGGAAATGGCCTCAAGTTGTGCCAGGAGCAGCTCAGGTTAGACATTAGGAAGAATTTCTACACAGAAAGAGTAGTCAAGCATTGGAACAGGCTGTCCAGGGATGTGATGGGGTCACCATCCCTGGCAGTGTTCAAAAACATGTAGATGAGGCACTTAGGGACATGGTTTAACAGCCATTGTGGTGATGGTTGGACTTGGTGATCTTGAAGGTCTTTTCCAACCATGACGATCCTATAATTCTATGATTCTAGGAACTACCTGCTTATCATGGCTCCATGAGGCAGGCCTCTACATCCTGCAATAGCTGAAGCTTTTAAGGTCAAGTTGCCCAAATTCATTGGGAGATGGCTTATATTGTAAGGATAGCAAGCCCTCCAGCATTAGCACAGGCTCATGGGGTGTCAAACCCACCACATAAAAGCTTGTGAACATGTATGCATGTAATTTAGGAGCATGCTGTCACTCAAGCATACATGTATTTATTTTTCACTCCAGAGTCAATTTAGCCACCTCCCATGGGCAGGAAGGTGTCTGTACCCCTGTGAGGAGGATGGCAATTCCTTAGTTCTCCACCAGTTTATTCATCTCTAGCACTGATGAGACCTCCTGTCCTCCTCTGCCGTAGGATCCTGTTTCAGCTCTCCATCTCTTTTCTGCTCAACCCACTTTTTTTTTTCTTTCCTTGTCTCAAGCACTAGTTGCTTCTCTTTTGGATTTTTTTTTCGGTGTTACTATTTGATTTATTCCTTCACCCCTGCTTGCAAATATTATGTGTACTTTTGCTAGGTTAGAGCGTTCACATACAAGCAATTGTTACGTCTTACGGAGCTTGTATTCAAGAAGTCATTAAGCCTTATGGCATTCCTATTCAAGTATTTATAACCTAGCAGTTTCTACTTATAACTTGAATAACTTGAAGCAAAGTAATTTGCCATAGCTTAGTATGGATTTATTGATTCGATTTAAAACTATAAAAGAGCCTACAAACTGCCTCTTCCCCAAAATCATCAGGTAGTTAATATAAAATCCTTTAATGTCTAGGAACGCTGTCTAGCTCTGTCTCAGTATCTCCATGAGGACAAATACAAAAAGAAACTCTTAAATGAGGAATTTTTCTGGGAAGCAGAATTAAATAGTATTAGTAAGTCTATGAATTTATCAGTGTTTTTACAGTCTGCTGTTTGCAACAACCACCAAAAAAGGCCATAAAAAAGAATTTCAGCACCTACTCTCTTTTAGAATCAGAGTTTTATTGAGCAAATTTGCTTTACATACACACAGTTTTTCTTTGTAGCCTTGTTTTTGAAAGACACAACATTAATCTATCCATCAGTTTTTCCACATTTCCTTATGAAGCCAGCTCCCCCAGTCCTAAAACTTAGTATTTGCATTGGTACACTGCAACCAAAGTTGACAGAAGGATAAAAAGCCTATTCTGTGGTCTCATGTTTTTTTAAACCATGGAAATCCTTTTGATGTTAATCTCCTGAAAATGTACATGTTTAGTCTGTAAAGGATGATTTTTTGCAGTATTGATTCTGTACACTGTGTTTAGGAGGCAGGAAATCTGAATTCAGAATGTAGAACTACAAACTTTGAAATGAAACAGTTGGTAAAATGCTGGCTGAATTTTTACCAGTCTGTTTTGATCTTTTTAAGCAACTGGCCTATCATCACTCTAAATTTTATACACTGATGGCTTATAGGGATAATATTACTTGTAGAAGCTCTTCCAGCTAGCTTTCCCAACCTCACTGCTTTTCAGGATTAAGCATCCTCTCGATGGATCTCACCCATGTCCTAATCTCAGTGAGATTTGTATCACTCAATGCAGATAAGATTTTGTCTTCTCTCTGAGCATCGTCTGCATATCGAGCAGTCATGAATTTCACAGTATCATTTTCAGGCACAAAGAAAAGTTGTTAATAACTCATTGGAGAGAATAGATGAACAGTCATTAATAGGAGGAAATGATCACACCTAATGTGCGTTTCCGACATTTAGGAGTGAGGTCCCGTGGTCACAGTTTGTCCTTCAGGCGAGTTTGCATAGTGAAATAAGACGATATCTGCTCTAGCTAAACAAAGTCCCAAAGTTAATGAGGGCCAAGTGGTAGATTCCAGTTATAGTTCATTTACTTAAATGAAGGGTCAGCAAACCCTTATTTCATTTTCTTACAGTTCCTGCTGTAGGAAATAAGGATTCTCATTCCAGGAATGTGTTATATATATTGTATGAATTTCTGTTCTATGAAATTCTGAGTGATCATCATTTCAGGCAGTAATTTCAGAAGTTTTGCAATTGTTGCTGTTTTTGTTTGTTTGTTTCTGAAGCAAAGCTCTTTTTCTTCAAAAAAATTTTTTTTGATAAGGCTATTTTTGAGAATGGGGTCCGTGATACAGCAGTTCACTCCAAGACCTTTGTTTGAAATCCTGGAGTGGTAACTTACAGATCACATCTATGAATCAGAGGCATTTATAAGTTATTGCTAATACTGCAGATCAGTTTGATTTGGCCCACAGTCAAACACTGTGGATTGACAGAGTAGATTGATATCCAGTTATTGATGCTGCTGCACATGTAACCATCTATGGTGTTACTGGATGGTAGGCTACAAAATAGTGTCCACAGGGGCTTGTGTCCGCAGTGCCAGCCGTCCCACAGGAAATGCTTGCTCGGAACACGCAAGGAAATGCTGTGGGCAGGGTTAGCGTGTGAGCTGGCAGCGTGTCTGCTGCTGCGCAGGGCCGGGAGCAACTTTGCACGGCCTGCGGTTGCGTGAGCAATGCTGCAGAGATGCGAACAAGCTACCCACGCAGATCATCCTGAGGAGGAGAGGTTAAAGGAAAGGAAAATAACTCTCTGCCCCAAGAAAGAGATTTGAACTATCATAGATCACTTCAGTTGGTCCTTCAATTTTTCTCAATACCTCTTGGTGAGCGTAACACAGCTAGCAGTCTCTTGGTCAAAGATAATCAAAAGTCTTCTCTGTTTTTATGCTGCTTCTTTTTCTTTGAGCCTACTTAAAGTTTGAATATGATTCAAGTACATAAGAAGTTTCATGTGTTTTAGGCTTTAGAAGTATATGTTAGAAGTGGCACTTTCTTCTCCATAGGAATCAAATTATGTAATATCTGTAGTTAATAACATTTCATTACTCCTTCAAAATAGTTTCAAAATAGTCAAATAATGCAGAAAATCATTTAGAGGCTTTGTGAAGATAAAATTCTGTTTCTTCTTGCTTTTGCACAAAATGATAATGCATAGGCATCTAATGGGAAGGAAGGATGTGAAAAACCAAATGAAGAAGGCTGCTCCGCTAATGAGTATAGCAGGTCTTTATGTGGTACAAATTCCCTAATGTTCCCATCTTCCCACAGATTCTATTTTCGCATGGAGTTTTTCCAGGGGGTTAAATGGTGATTCCATGATCTAAAAAGTGATACAAGTTACTGTTACATCAGACCTTCATTAGACAAGTTTAAACATGTTCCTATTTTTAATATATGGACATTTCAAGAAGACTACTTAAGTGTCTTCTATAATGTCATGCTGTTGAGCTAAAAACAGAAAATAAAATTTGTTCCTACTTGAAATAAGAGTTGCTTGGGTAAGGAAAGTTGACCCTGATTGTGATCTTTTCTTGATTTTGATTCTTCCAGTTTTGTGTGTGTGTGACTGGGGGCGGCTATACATTCTTCCTTTCTTTTTGATGGCTTTGAGAACTACTGCAGGTTTCATATTCTAATTGTTAAATTCCATCCAAATACCTTCTCTGTGTCTTTCTAACAGTGACTTTGATTACATGTTTTGTCTTTATCTTTATCTTTACTTGGGGATGAAATAAACCGTTTAAGACAGGGAACAATAAATATTGTAAAACCTTGGTAAATATAAATACCTCCTTTCAAACAAGAACCAGTGAAATTAAGGGACTAATTCTCTTGAATAACTTTTGCTTTTGTCAACTTTGGTTAAAATGTGTTTGTGATAACTTTATCAAGCACACAACTCTGCCTTAAAAGCATAAGTTATTTCATATTTGACTTTTGTTTCAAATTCTTGATTATATTAGAGAAAAGAATACTCCATTAGCAACTCCAAATGGAGTTATCACTAACCCTCTCAAGAAATGTGAGCTGGGTCCTAAACAATTGTGGTACTGTCTTAAAAAGAAAGTTTTTTTAAAAAAATAGGCTCAAGTTTCTTTGAAATTTATTTAGTTTTGATCTTTAGGTTGCAGAATTCCAATCTGTCAGACAATCAAGGGAATAGTACTTTTTAAATGAAAAGCATAGAAGATTTTCATACAACTCCAGTTTAAAGGACCATGCAAAAGATCACAGGGCCATAAGGAAGGTGGTCATAAGTTTAAGGTTAGTTATGTGTATGCAGAATTAATACCCTCTTCAATAATGAGCCATTTTTAATAAGGAAATATGGAGCACTTTGATTTTCTTTAACTCTTTACACAGTGCAATATGAATCTTTAAAAAAAAATGATATTTAGATATGTGGTTAAAAGTGTTGTCTGTTCTAGGGAGTAATTTGGGAATACATCTGGCGTAGTAAAAACGTTGCCATGAGAATGACATGTTCTGAACTTTGCATTTTAATATGACTTTTGCAGATGTGCTGGCATTGAAAAAAGGTCTCGTGATGCGACTTTGGGTGGTTTTGCTTACATTTTTCATTTTTATTCCTGTTTTTGAGGACATTTATTACTCAAATTTGTCAATATTTGCATTTCTTCTTGTAGCAAAATTATTAAGCTGAGCATTTTTTAATTGGTGAATCTATTCAGGATGTTCTGAAACTGCTAGACTAAATTATAGTTTGTAAACAGCTTTACTTCTGGCACTGAAATGTAAGAAAATTAATTCTCACTTAGTTATGCAGGTGTTTTCATTTTTAGTGTGCATTATTTGAGGTAATTTTTCATTACTTGAGGATAGTTTCTCGAATTTATGCTTATATGTGAGTGTGAGGAACACACCACAGACCACAAGGATGTGGACTTACGGATATAAGGTAAGGTTTTCACAATCAGAAATTTTTAAATTTCTTCAGTGAAATTACTGCTTTGCATACTGCTTTGCATACTGTTGCATATGACTCTTACCTTCTAGATAAGGGCAATTGTTCATTGCCTGGGAAGTATCTAAGGAAAGAGCACTAAGTAATTATTTCCAACATCTTTTTGAGTTCCTTGAAGTTGTCTGTGGTTTAAAAAATATGGCATAAAGCCATGTTGATAGTGCCACAATGTATTTTTGACAAAGAAGAAGCCCATCTAAGTTTGCAGTCACATTATAACAGGTTGTTTTAATCTGTTCAGCTCCATGGGAGAGATATGAGGTTGATGAATATGTTTTGACAAAAATGAGGATACCATATCTTATAAAACAATTATGAAAGAGATACTTAAATGGACATAATGGACATACATGTACAGAGAATAGAAAATAACTATGAAGTTTATTGAGGAAAAATTTAGTCCTTTTTACCTCTAGTGCTTTTAACCTCGTTTCACTAATGCCAATAGAAGCAGAAGTATCTATGAATAAATTTAAGTTACACTGCTGTAGAAGAGAGTATGCTCAAGAGAATTTTCCTAAGGACTTCTGTCTTTTTCTGACACAGTAGCATGCAGGAGTTCATAAATATATTAGCTTGACAGTGCTTTTCAGTGCACAGTGAAATGACAGGTGCCTTATGTAACTGAGGCATTTGTGAAACTTGTATCAATCTTAAACCATGGATCTGGCTTAAAGCGTAGTTCCCAACAGTGGTCCCCATGCCTGCTTGCACCATGTTGCTGCTCCATTGTGCCAACATTTTTGGGACTGACCCCATGAAACTAGTTCAAGAAGCTAAAATGAGCTGTTAAAAAAAAAAAAATGGTACTACATCATGTAGTTTAGCCCAGCAGGGAAAGGGAAAACCTGTGGCAGGTCCCTCCTTGTGCACTGTGGCTTTAGGTGTTGTGGACCACACACCTTAGGCATCATGCAGGGAAGAGCTTTCCATGGATCCTGCTTGGATCCTTTGGGTGCCTTTAGCCTCTTAATGGCAGGATGTTTTTTTCAAAGGGCTCTCAGTTTGACACTGCCCATTTCTGTAATAATCCATGGCTAATGATTTTGGAGAACTGTTTCATTTTTTGCCAGTGAATGAAGTCTTGAGTGCTTAGTTTTCAGCTGTTACATGACAGATGATCTTGCTGTGCTGAATTTGTTTTTTTAACTGTAAATAGCAAGCAAGACTCTCAAAGCCTATGGATATCTGCTGCTTGTTATTTACCAGTGAAAGAAATCACATGGTTCATCTGGATCATAGAATCATAGAATGCTTAAGGTTGGAAGGGACCTCTAGAGGTCATCTAGTCCAACCCCCCTGCACACGCAGGGTCACCTAGAGCACGTGGCACAGGACTGCATCCAAGCAGGTTTTGAAGATCTCCAGAGAAGGAGACTCCACAACCTCTCTGCGCAGCTTGTTCTAGCGCTTCTTACTGTTTTTAAATAAACTACGTACAAAATATTTACAGCTATATCTCTATGTTCATCAGCATTTGCACTCCTGTTGACTTCTACATGTGGGATGCAGGTCAGGTATATGTTTAATTTTACTCAGCTTTAGCTTTTCCATCATTCAGGAAGTTGCCATAGAAAAAAAATGAATTTTCAGCTTCTCTTCTAAATAACGTTATTTCCGTTTCTGCCAAATCTATTTACTTTTATTTTTGTACTTAATTAGTACAACATTGCTGTAAACTATCAGATATTAAACACTTCCTTGGAAGCCTGTGAAATATGCTTTTATTTACTGAATGCATTCAACAACCAAAGTAGTACAATCAAAATTACATTGTATGTTTTACAAGAGGAAAAATTCATTTTTTGTCAACTTCCTGTCTAGTCAACAAAGAAACATAAAAGAAAGAGAGGATTAGCAAGTTTGTTTCCTTTTGCGTCGGGCAAATGTTACACACTAAAATAATATTTCCTGTTGCTATTTTGCTCTACTGTGGTCATGTTCTGACTTTTAATTTTTTTATTATTAAAACTGGATTTTCAAGTGTAAATCTTGAAAAGTGCGGTTTTGAGAAAATTCTGTCTGTTTTTCATTTGGTCCAGACAAGTGAATTAAAGTATTCATGGCCAGTGCTGATGATACTTTCTTGTGGCTAAGTTTCAAAAATGCCAAAAGAATCCAACTCACTAGCCACATTACTAAAAGTGTGTTTAAGAGCACAAGAAGAAAAACATAAGCTGTTTGAAATTAAATCTAAAATTGTCGGAGTGACTGATATGATGAAAATCCTCTTTAGTGAATAGTTTATTTATAGTAGATCATGCATATAGATTTCACAATCCAAATTCAACCCAAAATGTATCCCTAGACTTAAATCTCCCTTCCTTGCCACGCAAGTTTGCAGATGAATGAGACCCCTGCAGCTCTTCTTGCAAGTTACAGAAGTCATTTCCAACTTTGACATGTAAGCGATAGTGATAGTACTGCCTGTTAAGATGCACAAATTGTTGGTTCCTATCTCTGAATTCTCCGAGGCGTGTTGTAATCTGTGGGTTAGGCCGTGATAAAGCTGATCTTGATTCTCTCTGTTGAAGCCAAGTACAAGGGAATCAGAGGTTGGGAATGGATGCTCAGATGTGGATGTAAAAGAGAGAGGCTGTTGCTCCTGGAGGAGGATATTATCCTGTTCTGGCGTTATCCATGTAAGATAATAATGTCATCCCAAATGTTAGATTTTGTCTTAACCCTAGGGGTGTCTTAACGTTCTTGCACACAGTGATTTGTTTCGTTGCTTCTCAAATCTGTCCTGGTGCCAAACTATGCGGGTGGTTTGGGATGTTTTTGCATTTTTTTGTCCTCTCTCTGCTTGTTTTCTTATCTCTAAACCTTTTCTAAAGGGCAGCAGACACTTGGACAAGCCACTGAGTACTGCAATTTAGCTGGTGTTTCTTGGAGAAGAAAAAAAAGGTCTTTGGGGTCACTTGTTGCAACAACAAGTTTGCTCTTTTTTTCTTCCATGTCTTATCTGTGCTTATGAGCAGAATTGGGCCTCCACATCTTTACTGAGCTCTTGTAAAAAAAAAAAAAAGAAAAAAGAGAGCTTTGCATTTAAATATGTATCTTGCAAGTTAGGGCTCTGCAACAGCCATGCGGGGTCCTTAAATATGATAATGTGTCTTTTGAAATGTAGCTACAACTGGATGAAGTGTCTTTGGAGCATGCAAAGTTGAAAGGAGAAAAGATACTGATGTGTCCTGAAGAGAAAGTAGTTCATAGTTAATATAGCATCCTTGTTGGGAGGAAGAGAGAGAATTTACTGGCCTGTTAAAGAGTAAAGAAGGCAATTACAGCTTTTTGAGAAGTTCAGAGCAGAAATTTGGCTTTTGTCAAGTAAATGACAGACAATTTACTGCAAAAGTGATTACTTAACATTGTTACGGAGTGTTATTTTAACAGAACTTAAATTACAATGCTGAGCTTAAAGGAAAATGTCCAGGTAGATTGCTGATCGATGATTTGTTACAAGCACAGAGAATTTTCTTTTCTATTTCTTATGTTTGAGAAAAATGCATATAGTAAACTTTTGCTAATTCTCCCAGTCCAAAATTTGTGGTAATATTAAGTTGCAAATAAACCTGAACTTCACTTTAGGAAATATTTTAGGTCTGCCCTGTGATGTGGCAGGTGTGAGATGTGGCAGTCTGAAACACCTGGCTGAAGTCTTTCACTATACAATTCAGTGTAGCTTTTCTGTGTAGCAGTGACATTGCTGTAGGATGAACCTGTTTGGAAGGGCTTTGAGATCCATGTAGAAGAAAAGTGGGTTTATAAAGTGATGCTTTTTGTGTGTGTATATATTTTGGCTGCCTGCTAAGTAGACTAAACATGCCGCATGCTTTTTAAATCCCGGGTTTGACAAGGATGTAGAATTGCTGTGGTTATTACTGCTGTTTCCAGAATACCTAGTTTTCTCAGGATGTATTAATTGCTCGTTAACTTATGACTCATTGAGTCAGCTGGCCAAAGTGAGGACAGTGGTCACTGTCTTGACCAGTCTCGTGACCAGTCTTCTCTTCCCCAGATAACTGAGGAGATCAGAGAGCTAACCTAGTGTTGTGAAGTATGAACAGTGTGTTTTAAATTGTTTATAATGTGGTTATTGATCTATTATTTCCTTATCAGATTTTTTAGAGGTTCAGCTTTCTTTTAGAAGAAAAAAAGGCTTTTATGAAGTGTTGTCAAGCTTAGATAATTCAGAAATATGTTGACCAGTTCTGATAAATTCTGATAAATAAAAATTGCATCTAGTCTAGTAGAATTTGACAGTCTATTATTTCTAGCTGGCAGAATCCTTCTGGAAAGATTTTAATGACAAGTCTTATACCCCTGCCATATGCTGTGGAGGTCAATTCAATTTCCTTTAGGGTTTTTTTTGCAGAAATTGCAGAATCTGGCAGGTAAATGCAAGTCTTGTAAAACAGAGTGCTGCACATCTTGTGAAACTGAACATGGTGTTGGAGATGTTCACAACATGAAGATATAGCCACAGCATCAGGGATCTCCTGGAGGAGTAATCTACTCCTCTAGGCTCTGTGTGTCCTGAAGAATTGTTGTCAATGTGTGTGTAGTGTCCTTACTGCAGATCCTGCATGTCCTTTTGTAGAGAGAGGTATCTGAAAGTTAATAATGTAAACTCAGAGACAGGGCAGGTTGAGGGCAAAGAGCTGACAATGGGAAGCAGTGGGATAGAAAGGAGCAGATGGACATCTTTCATACCCTGTATGGGGCATAGGAGGCAGGAAGCCTATTGGTTAAAATCAGGCCTAGGGCGGGCAAAGTTCCCTAGCAATTTTTGCACGTGTGTATGGTCTCCTCCACTGGTGAGGGCTCACTGAGCAGGAGAGAGTTGAATGGAAATTTGGTGCTGCATAAATGAAAACGTACCACTCAGATTCCAGCCAAAAGGAAACTGTGCTCAGGGAGTGTGACTTTTAAAACACATCTGGCTTTCTGTGGTGGCTTTTACATTACCTGTGTTCATTCTTTGGGCACAAGCATGGGAACTTTTCTCACATTCTTTAGCATGCATCTCAGCCAACAAGATTTTGTCTCTGAATTTATTTAGTCTAGCCAACTGGTGTCTGGGGAACTGCACTTCAGCCTTGCACTTCGGAACAGGGTACTCATTTGAAGTTGTTGCTTTCAAATATATCTGTTGGCTGGTTGCTCCTGTTTATCAGCTAAGGGAAGGGAAACCACCACTCATGAGCTTGCTGTAAACATCTGCAAAACTGCTTCATTAACTTGCTGATATCACTTCTAAGAAATCTCCTGGGCCCTGAAGTTTACAAAACAGAACTTGGTAAGAGTTAGGGTGCTGGTGGGCTCCATTGCTTACCTGTGTTGCAGATCAGTGAATGCTGCACTATGCTCTGCCTGCGTGGGATCTCCGGGCTTACTCTAGCAGAGGCAGACAAGGCACATGCTGTAATTTTGCTCCATTTATGCGAGGTCTTACAAAATGAAAAACTTGACAGTCATGTGAGGACCAGTTATAAAAACAAAAATCTAGTGATGGTCTTGGGCAAAATGAAAAATACAGTCCTGAGGAAAGGAGTTCTTCCCTTCAGCATAAAGGCCATGAAAGCACTGAGTGAGGGAAATACCCCTGTGGAAGAGGGAGCAGCATCCATGTGGCGTGGTCACTGATTCATAGAAAGGGTTTGTGACTCAGCAGCCACAGAGGTTGTCTTATCACGGTACAGAGCCTTCAATCTTCATGTTCATATGTAAAAACAGGCTCTGTGGATTATCTCTGTGGCTAGGTTGTGGTACTGCCTGTAGTGCTTAGTGCCTGAAACAGTAGCCTTGTGTTCACATCCTGCAAACCACCATGATAAATGAAATCATAAACTAGAAAGCAGGGTGGTTTTGTGGCTATTAAAGGGATTTTTCAGCATTTAAGAAATGGTGCTATAGGAAGAGAGTTTGGCCTGCAGCCATGCAACTACAGTTCATTTGTCTTATGCCTCCTTTCTGGTGTTCCTCCTTCCATCAAGGGCAATGGGCTGGAGCTGCGCTCTTGGTGAGTTGCTCTGGTGATGGGAGCAGCCTGCTCCCAAATCCCGTGAAGCTTCTCAGCTCTGTTGCATCACCTCATAAGCCCTGTGATGTATGAGAGGAAGGAAGGAAGGGAGAGTTCCCCGGGGATCATGGCTTGCTTTCGCTAGAACAATTTAATCTCGCCTTTGTCTCTTTTCCAGCTGGGATTGGAGAAACTCTGGGAGAAGGAAGGTGGCTGCATGTGGGTTTTGTGACCTGCCCCCAGCCTCTCCCTCCCCAGCAGGAGGTTGGGAGCAGGCAATGGGCCTTCACAATGTTCAGGTCTGCTTGTGTGCTCAGGAGGGGACACACCTGGTGCAGTGAGAGGACTCTTGGCTGGGGCCCAGTCCTAAAGGTCCAGCACTGCCCTCTGGCTCATGAGTTGTGGTTGCTTTGCATTTCATCTGCCTGCCAGAGGGATTTAGGGGTAGGCTCCTTATCACTCTGAGTGCCCATTTGGAGCATGCTGTGCTTGTAAGTTGGGGGTGAGCATGCTGGAGGCTGAGCATCAAAAACTGTAAAAAGCAGTTAAGCCCTGCAGGTGCGGATTTACTGGAAAGCAGCAGGGAGAGTGCAACCTGTCTCCCTTACTGCAATGTTTGTGCTCTGCCTTTGCAGGACAGTGTCATGGTTTCCATCATTCTGCATTACGGCTACAGCCAGCCTTGTAAGTTAAGCAAATGCTTGTGTTTGTTGTGTGGATGCATCATCTCAGAGAAGAGCAAGAAAAATAAACTCTAATGATTTGCTTCAGAGAGTTTCATTACTTTTTTTTTCTTTTTTTTTTTTTATGAAGAAGAATGGGGTTTGACAATTTGTTTCCCTTCAATTTAAATGCTTAGTAACTATCAATGCTAGCTACACTGGGAAGATGAATTAGAGGGCAGGGCATTTGGATCTGTGTCATGTAGGATAAGGAACAGTGTGCTTTGTGCTTTCCAGAGTAATCACATACAACATGGGTGGTGAGCTCTGCAACAGAGTTGGTAACTTTGCAACATAACTTTCTGTTCTCAATTTTTTTTTTAAATTCGAGTTAGTAAAATGAGGTATTGAAACTCCTTCCCTATATCACATAGATCAAGTTTTTATCTTCAAAAAGCAGAAGAGTGGGATAGGGATTATAGGCAACGGTTGCCATAAACTCATTTAGAAAGGATCATGCCCTTTGAAATGTGTTCCTGAAAGTGCTTTTCATTGAATGTAAGATAGTCCTCGAGTGTGTTATAATTTTCAGCTGTTGATGAAGAATAATGACTGCAATGCCGGAGTATCCACATGCTCTTGTATTCTACTGGCACCTGGATTTTTTTCATTGCTTTGAAAACCTAACTGGAAGAGGAGTTCCTAAATAGGAAAAGAGTGCAAAAACAACTAGATAAACAGTAACTTGGTAATACAGTATATTGTACTTGCAGGGAGCTAAAATAGCATCTGGCAATCTGGGGAAACAGACCTGCTTGTAGATGTGCTGACGAGAGTTGTTTTTAATGACAATGTCAGATATTTCTTTAATTCATTACTATTCACAAGCCTGTTAAGTACTTTGAACTGTGCAGAACAGAGTGATATTCCTATGTGATATTCTGAAAGTTCCATACATAAGCTAATACCTTAGTTCTTGCTAGAGTTTCCTGCAAATAATTTTACTTTGAGAAAACTGTTGCTTTAAATGTCATTTTTGTCCAAATATGGAAGCACAGGAATAACTTACTTCCTGTCAACTAACTGGAAGCCCCCTGGATCTGCATTGCTTTGTAATATTTATGTTCACATAATCAACAGGAAAGTCATGTTCACAGAACAGCTTTCAGGGGACTCCCATGACCCTGCCTCCAGGACAGACCCTGGGGGAATTTGGAAAGGAATGTAAAAAATGAGGTTCCTGGAATCAAATATTCCAGCTTCAACAATCTGGAATTTCTTGACTAAGATGTTACTTTTTTTTTTTTAGTTGCAACTTTTTACTAAAACTTTCTCTTGATATTAATTTACACAATAGAATATTTTGAAATAAGCAGTATTAAGCATTTAAAAATGAAGTAATATTACTTTGAATGGTCAAAATACCTTGGAGATCTCTGATAAGAATCTGTATTCTGTCTGTAGTCTTAGTGTCAACATCCTAGCATTCCAGTAACTTTAGGAAAAAAACCCAAACAACAAAAGTACAAACAAAAAAACCTGCCACCCAGAAAAAACTCTGAAAAACCAACAAACATTCTTCCACTCAGCCTGAGAGTTATAAAGTTGTTTCCAGTTATATTGCTTTTCTATAGGAAAACCAGAGAATCTTCTGAGAAAAAAAAGTCAGGGTTTTAAAGAAAAACAAGGCTGAATCTATATAATTGTTTCTAATTTCATCATGCATGCACAATAATATCCCAGATAGTGATTTACTATCCTTTTCAAATATTAACTTTATGTTGGTTTTTGTGAGGCTTGGATACACATTCCCTCATACTATCAGAGATACTAAATTGATGCATTGGCGCACTAATAATTGAAGTGCCAACTTTTTCCACTATGTAGGTTTCTTACAGGAGATTGTCCTTCTCTAGAATATGATGTGCCATGAACGTGGTTCTACACTAACAAAGAGATGAGTGATGACTACTTTTCATTCTGTCATAATCATATATGTCAACTTAGATCCAAATGAGGTCTTCAGGAGAAAGAGTATTTTATTTCTTAAAGAACCTACTGAGACTATCAGACTGAATTCAATTGTGTAAGCAAATGCATCTTTGAGATATTTCTGATGAGAGATATTTGGCCTGTGGGACATTTATATATACATGACAGATAGGACCAAGGACCGAGAGGAGAGTTCTTCCCACCTGGCCTAACAGCTGAAGGCAAGTGGAATACCAAAGGACATTTTGAATTACACTGTAA
Organism: Tinamus guttatus; assembly: GCF_059628265.1. NCBI lineage: Eukaryota > Metazoa > Chordata > Aves > Tinamiformes > Tinamidae > Tinamus > Tinamus guttatus. The sequence continues at coordinate 1,556,190 of NW_028288581.1, read as the reverse complement.
TTAGGCCAACCAAATTGATTCTTAATGTCTGTCACCAAAACGATATATTTTTTTCTGTGTTCTACTGGTAACAGATCCCTAGAAAATGAAAATGATAAAAACAAGGGCTTTACATGACTTCTGTGTCACAGAAACATCCAGTTATTGCTGACTGTATTAGCTTAGTTTAGTGACCTAGGGGTTGAAACCTGTAAAACCCATAAGCCATCTCTTGATTGAAGGGATTCCCCGAACAACCCTAACTGTAGTCTACCCATGATTTCTTGGGAAAAAAAAAGACAGATAATATGTTGCCATTTTTTTTTTTAGGATGGAGAGGGGAGAGGAGAAAAGAGCCAGAACTTGTTGACGTTAAGGAAAAAAAAAAAGAATATTCTCTTTTGTTTGTTATTGTTTCGTCTATTATTATTTATCTATCTATCCATAGACCTCTGAACTTAGATTTGCAAATGAAGTGAGAACTGTGCTCAGCTTATGTTCTCAACTGTTAGTCTTGAAAATGAAGACATGGCAGATGCTGCTCTTCGCAAACCATACTGAGGACTGAAGGGGGACTGCATGCTGTCTGAAAGCAGGGAAAATGCCTTCATACTGTAGTGCTTTGGACTCTCATTAAGGAAAGAAGTTGCTCCCATCTGTGATCTAATAAAATTTCAGTGCACTATGTGAAATGTAATTATTTCAACAGGAAAAAAGTGGCTCTGCCTTGTCTTAGAACTGGCCCGTAACATAGCACGTTTCCTATTCTAAGGGAACTGAATTCAAGTTTTCTGATGCAGAAAAAATTTAAATTCTTTGTCAAGCACTTAATGCAAAGCTGTGTTTTGAAGGAATGTGACTTTTTTTACAGCATAGCAAGCAAGAATATGTATTTATACTGAGCAATAGTTTTGCTCTGCTGACATTTCTGCAAATATGTTTTAAAATCCTTGAGTAGGTAGGACAAATTTTCTTCCTCAGAGCTCATGTCAACCACTACATCATAATATAATTCACCCTTCCAAAAATAAACTTTCAAAATGTATTTGTCAAGCCCTTGTAGATAATATGGATTTTAATATTAATTCATACCTTGTTATCATAGTCTTAAACACACCTAGAAATTCTATCATTTGGATCTTCTTAAATGAGTTCTTGTTCTTTCAAATCACAATTTATATCTTTTTGAATAAATACATCATAGAGAGATATATAAACAATGAGGCTTTTTATCCTGGAAAAAAAAAAGATAGCTACTTTTTTTGCAAAATATAAAATAAATAAGCTTACAAAGGCAAATACCATTTTTTTTTAAAGTATGAAGTCATTCTAGTTACACTCTGTCCTCTTTTTCTGCATCTTTCTAGTTAAGGATAAAACAGAAATTTTAGGAACACCTTCTTTTTGCACAACTTTACTGGACTGGAAAGAATGAGCAGTTCAACTTACCCTGTATAATACAGCGTACAAATTACAACTGTACAAATAGAGTCGTATCTAAGGAAAGAATAGTAATACAGCTCAGGAGTTTTAGACATTCCTAGGAGGGAAGGAAGGATGTCAGGAATTCGAGATAAGCGTCCTGCAGTTGGTGTCACCTCCCCATTCCCCTCTTTGGTGGGGTGTAAAACTGAAGACGTGTATTGATGCAGCTCTTCAGTCAGCCACATATGAGTTGTACCTATGTGCAAGAGCTGCAGTCTCTGCTGTGTAAACATAAAGCTCCTTTGGCCCTCCCCGTTACGGTTAGGGTAGCGTAGGGGTGGAAAGAAGGCAACAGTGTGAAAACAGGAGATTCACGCTTAAAGCTCTTGTGGTCATAGTCAATAGTGGTGCGAATTTGAACTAAAACAATGAGGAGAGAGAAGAAAATCTCCACTGTTCTCATCAGAAAACAGTTTAAGCATAATGTCTAAATATAAAATGTTATTTTATAATGAATGAAGTAGGAGATGAAATCATTACAATGATTGTTACTTGTTGAAGGATTTTAGCTATTAATCAGAAACAGTGAAGAGTCAAAGGAATGTAGTATTTGTACTGTTCTCATCAGCTACTTGTTTACAGGGTTTTCAGTCATTTGATAGAATGTGTTTTGGGTAGGAGAAGTGATTATATTCCTTGTGAATGAGATTTTCCACAGGAATAGAGTTAAGTAAACAGTTTGCATTTTATTAAATTTCTACCTTATATACATATACTTAACACTTAGAGCTAGATTTAAAACTGTGCTGTTAGCCCAAGTTAATAGGCAGTTTTAGTTCAGTTGTAACATATTTAATTGGGAAAAAAAAATGCTATCTCTGGCAAGACTTAAGAACATTCCAAAAATTCAAGTATATAATGAGGCAAAAAGCATGCTTCATTTGATGCTGAACTTTCTTGTGAAAGCTTGGCGTAGTCCTATCATCTCATCCACACCCTTTCTGATTACTCAAGAAAACGGATGGGCAATGTGGCACTTCATTACTTCTTTTTACTGGTAACATTATTTTTAAAACAACAAGGTAAGTGTGAAACAAGCAAATAGAGTGCATGTTTAGTCAGTGTAGTTACATATTCTTTTTCCTGTTTTATCTGTATTTAGTATTTGTGTGTCATGTTCTCTCTTAGTTTCTGAGTGAGAACCTACCTAGTGTTTTACACATCTTCCATAGAAGAACACTGAAACTCTACCAGCAGATTCCCAGCATATGTTGTGGGAAAGAAAACTACATGTTGGCTTTAAAAACTCACTTATGTACGAGAGATGAGCATCCAAAAACTGACTCTGCCTTTGTATTTTGTTTGGTGATATCTGCAGTCTCCAGAAACGGTACATGTCCAAATACGGCAGTTGTCTCCTCGCAGACAGTTAAGCTGGCTGCTTGTGCTGTTCCTGTATGCGTTCCAAGCAACAGGCCTCTAAATGCCAGGGAAGTAGCTGGACCAGGAAAAATAGAGCAAAACGTAGCTTGGACCTCACAGATTTGTTAGAGTGGATTGCAGAGCACAGCTTCTCCTATCGGCTGCAGGAGCTTTGGAAGCCTTCTTAGCTACGACACTCTAAGACTCAGTACTGCAGAGGTTTTGCATTGCATTCATCAAAGACAGATTTCTTTGTTAGCAATACTTTTTTGGGACTTTATGCTACTATGATACTAAATTAATTACTTTTTTTAAGCAAATATTTATTCTACATGCAGCAATTCCATGTCTGAAATGTCAAAGGGACATGGTCTTTTTTGTAGTTTTGTACTGATTTGCAAGCATGATTCGCTAAACTTATTATCAGTTGCAGACAGTCTGGGAGAATGAAACAACGGAAATGCTTGTCAAAAAATGAAGCAATTTATAGTGCTAAAGTGAACTCTGCTTCTGCACTAGTATTTTGTGGGAGGAGTGAGATAAAATGAATGCTATCAAATGTTATATAATGGGCTGCTCTGAAGCTGAAGGAGGCTATGTATATTTGAAAACTGCCAGTCCATCATGTAAAGTGTGTAAGGTATCACAGTGCATTGAGCAAAAATCTTTGGATTAGTCTATAATTGGCTCCTACAAAAGGGATAAAGCTTTTTCCTTTTCATTCCCCACACCTAAATTGAACTTCCTGCACAGCACCATTCCTTTTTTTTTTTTTTTTTTTTTTTTTCCTGTACTTGGAGGACATCAATAATTACTCCAAACTCTGTGCAGTTCCTGAGGAACATATCATTCTAAAGAGGATGAGCAGGAGATAAGGAGATAGGATGAAATTATTTCTTTGATTTCTGTCATTACTTTTAGCCATATGTGGTGGGAAATCATGGACTGGATTCTTGTTATTCTAGACTGATTGAAAATTGTAAAAGTAAGCAATAATTGGCACACTTTCTACTCATTTATTTTGCAAAAATTATCTTTGTACCTTTGTGGGAAATTTTCCACTTACTACTTGATTTTGTCAAGGTTCAAAAATTATGCCTAAATGAGTCAGAAATCAGAAATGTAGATCTTGTTGATCACTGAAAGATACTCAACTAAATTTCTAACTCTTTCTGAGGAACAAAGACTTATTATTATTCTGTATCCCCCTCTGTCTAGATCCCCTTGTGTTTGACCTTAAGTATCACTTTTCCCTTCATTTTCCCCCTTGTTCTCCTGCATAATCCTTGCTCCTCTTCTGCCCTTTTCACCTCTTCCTGCTTAGCCCTCCAAAACCTGATTCATCTCAAATCAAAGCAGACTTCAAAAAGAGGTGGGATGTATTTTGCACAATAAATGTCTGTTTCTTGCCACTGAATAAGGGCGACTGCAGTAACTAGTATATATGTTTATATCTAGACTTGATGAGGTGAACCCAGACCCTGATTCCTGTGCCTACTGTAACCATTCCTTAGTTTCCCACCTCATTACATATTCCTTTGACCTTCTTAAACTGATCCTTGACCTGAAAGCTGTTTTTAGTCCGGCCCTCCCATCCTCCCAGAGGACTAAGAGGAAAAAAAAAATCCTATTTCCTCCCAGCCTATGCAAGATGTTTGCAGCTGTATCATCACACCCCTCAGAGTCAAAAAAATGCTTTAGCAGTTCCCAGCAATGGAAGACTGTAGTGGCTGTCGTTGTTGGTAAACCTTCCTTCCACTTGCAGAAGTTACAGTGAGTTATAGGAGGTGCTGCTACAGTAAAATAACAGCATGATTTTGTAGAGCAAGCAACCTGTGTTGGAGTAGTGGGCTGCAGACTTGGCCAGTAGGACCTTATGCAGCTGTGCCCTGTTGGACCTGCTCAGAAAAAGTTGTGCTCTCTAAACTTTGGTATCTCCGTATCTTCCTTGTATTTGACTAGAATAATCTGATATTTAAGAAACAGGAAAACTTGAGTATGATGGCATCATTTTAGGATCACAAAAGGAGAGCCCAAAGCACGCATCTATTCTGCTGACCATTCTAAATTTAAGAACAAAACCAATTAAAAATCAACAACAACATGCCTTTTTTTTCTTTTTTTTTTAAACTGTGCATGTTAAATAACAGACTGAAGGAAATATACAGGGATTAACTTGAAAACAGATGTTTATAATGACTCAATGACGTATTTTAATTACATTCCCAGATGCAATTAAAACAGACTTTTTCTGAATTTAAGGGACATGTTGATAAAACTGATAACATTCTACATGATGCTAGAGAAGGAAGTATGATCTATAGGCAAGCGTCTTCCAGCTGTGATCTCATCAGGTCTGAAAAACTCAGAGAGGTCATGTTGGGTCAGTTTTTGAATGGGCGATCCAGTGTTTTTCTAGGCGAAACCATGTACTGCAAGAAGCAATGTTGACAGTTCAGTGGGTGGCACTTTCCCCCTTTCATAAGTATTGAACTGGAGTTGTGGCATGTGCTGATATTGTTTTTGGATTTAATTCTCTTTATATAGTATAGGATTTATGCTCATTCAATTCCATGCTGCTTTTCATTATTATTTGTGTTTATAATATATTATTACGGTATACCATTGTAATTATGTAAAATAAATAATTTGGCTTTATACAGATATGGAGAAAGTTTGACTTTACACAGCAGTGTAATGGATCTGCCTATGAAAGACTACGTTCTCAACAAAAGGAACAAATACTTCAGGAGTTAGTGTTCTGGTTTTATTTCACAGCCTTTGATAATCTTATTTTCAGAAAATCAAATTCTCTTTGATACTTTACTTTAAAAGAGTATCTATATATCTATTTTTAATCTCAAAATGTATTAGATGCATTTGTTTTTATTTTCCGAAAACACTGAGGCCTCTGTAGACCTTGCAATCCATACATGTTAAGGTCTGGGCTCTTGGCACTTGCTGATATTTCGCTTTGGGATGATGCTTTTTGTGACTTCTGGGATAACTGCTCTATGAGGCTGCTGCAAGACCTCAATTGCTGCTGTGGATATTCACTGATGTTAATTTTTTTGCTTGTTCTACCTCTAGTTTGTTTCTATGAGGCATAACAACTAAAAAAGTTATAAAGATTGTTGAGTTACTGTTTGTTTCATGATGATGAGGAGAAAAAAGGAGGAGCACTGGATGCACCTCAGTGCCCTGAAATGCTTTGGTAACACAAAGCAACTGTAAGAGTCCCTTGGCTGATCTGATTCACCCTTTCTCTTGAATGTTATCACCCTTCTTGTTTTGCAAAATGTTACTGGTTCTTTATGGCTGTCATAGAAATCTTTTGGTTACTTGTTGACTCAGCACAACCAAACCCCCAAATCTCTCTCAAATCTCCATCTTATGGCTTACATAAACAAAGGTTTTTAGCGACACTTGTTCTTTGCTCCTGAAGTACTGACATTTTCTGGAGGTATAAGTTGGCTGCGTGTTGGCTTTAGCTTGTCTCGTGCAGAAACCTTGCGAAGTGGATCTGTCCTAAGAAAAGTCTATTCAAAAAAGAGGATCTGTGCAGTAAAAAAATGGTTTGACTTGCTTATTTTACTCATTATTTTCATGCATTCTACTGCTGTAAGGAATCTGCTTTTACTACAGGGAAACAGTTGCATCATTTAGATAATTAGAGTTAGACACTGTAAAATGGAGGAGAAAAATGTTATTTGAAATGTAGCAGAGGCAACTCTTTGCTTTATTGGGGGCTGTGGTTTGACTTGATTTCATATAGTATGTCCAGATGTCCTTGTCACATGTACTGTTTACTGTGATAATGAAATCAGTATTTTAATTTCCTTCTGAAACTGTTGTTACTGACCTATTTTATGACAGCGTATTTTATTGTACTGTGCCTGGAAATATGCATTTGTATAAAGATAATAAAACATTGAGATGGACTATTTAATAGTGTGAACTATTTGACACTCCCCATGTTTACTGCCCTTGTAATCTGCATGGTACCAGTGACATCCCTGACTCTTTATGGTTTCATACGGCACCCTTAGTTCAAAGCTTAGATTTGGCACCGCTCAGTTCAAAAAACTAATCCTTAATTTCTCTTTTATTTTCAGGGTTGTTCTGGTTGTGGAAAATGTGACTGCAGTGGAGTGAAAGGGCAAAAAGTGAGTATGTCAGCTCTCTCCACCTAGTTTTCACACTTATTTAAGTGACATGGTGTCTTGGCTGTTCCACCCTGTGCCCTCCTCTGCTTCTCCAGCTCTTGCTCCCTTGCAGTTTTACTTTGCCCATGACTCCAAACTGGACTCTCAGCCAAGGAACCTTCTGCCTTCTAGCCCTTCATCCCTTCTAGTCTCCTATGGCAGACAGCTAGCATCCTTCTGCTCTGCTCCACATGGAGAAGCAACCCCAGCCCATCTCCCACCTGACGTTTATTCTGCCTCATCAGCTTTACTATATCTTACACCTCACCTCTAGCCTTTGTGGTGGGAGGTGCAGGCTCTGACATGATGTTCTGCATAATGGTGATCTGCTGCTGAGAGGGAACACCTGCGAGGGATGTGAATATGTTGGTGCAGAGATGTTCTCCACAATACTGATCGCTCCTCGGGAAGGGTATGGTGCATTATAAGTAACCTACCCTGACCAAGGTAAGCCCCAGGAGGCTATGCCTTACATTAGGAAAAATACAAGTTAATAATAAACTTAAAGCGACCTGAAACACCTTGCTATATGTAACAGAGAGAAATGTTAAAATTCATTCTGTGCCCACCCAAAATATTCATATTCTGTACTTCCCATTAATAACAGTAAGAGAAAACATAGTTACAATTCTCTTTTAAATTTTTTTCAGAAACTTGTGCATCGATTTTAGGATTCCCATTCAGCTACTCAAACTATTTATTTGTTAAAATATATATATATATATATAAGGCCTATTTTGAAGCAGTAACAGTGAAGAAAACAGAGTTTTCTTAAACATTCTGCAAATTCACCTTTTAAATTACCTGTAGACATTCAATCACTCCCCTTATCTCTTTAAATTCTGTTGTAGAGATTTAAATCTATGCTGTGTTCAGCTGTGCATGCCCATGTGCTCTATCTCTACTAATGTAAATAAGGGTAAAACAAAGGTTTTATCATCCAACGCAAACATTCTTCAAGGTAAGCTGCTTAGGTCATCCAGAGAAGTACTTAGGAGTTTTTATTGTTTTGATAAATATACAGCTCATGTTCTACATTATGTCTCACGTGATAGCTCAATATTCACAATAGAGCGTTTTGGAAATGTCGATGGTTTTTCTTTGGTGTTTTCTAGAAAGTAACATTCTAGAAAGTAACGTTCTAGAAAGTTTTCTAGAATGTAAATGGCTTGCTTGGAGAGTAAAACATCTTTTAAGGTGGAGTCTCCTTTTTCAATGACTAATAGCTATTTAATGAAAGTCAGCCATTCATTAGAACTTGGCAAAGCAGAGGAGATCTGTGAGTGTCTTGGAAATTTGAATTTATTCCTTGAAATGTACATCTTATTTTTCAGTTGCAACTACAAATAAATTACTGTAGAGAAAGACAGGTATTGTTATAATTCTGTTGTTCAAAGCTATTGGTTTTCAGTTGATAGAGTATGCCAACTTGAAAATAGATCATTTTAAAAATCGTGCAGTTTTGGAAGGAGAGTGTGTCAATACTTAAGCTTAATTTACTTCAGATGACAGTCTGAAGCAGACAACTCCTCTCTGCTAGAGTCAGAAGACATTCTCTTGCTGGCATACTTAATTTACATTATTTGGAGTCTCAAGAAATTTATTTATAAAAAAAGTGCTCGTCTATTATGGTAGTGGCTAAAACTACCTCAAATTAACATATGTTAATGAAAAACGTAGAAGAACAGATAGAGTTCAAAGTAAATTCTAGATCTCTTGCATTTAGCTGTTGCACAAATCTGTTGTGTGGCACAGTTCACAAAGTTCTTTGTTCTTTAAAGCATACATAGTGCATGGAATTTGGTTTAGCTACTGACATCTCAAGAAGTGAATAAATAGCTGTGCCTAGAAAATCATACGTAAGGAAAGAATCTGAAAGTATTTTGAAATATTGTTTAAAATAATTTAATTCAGATCAGTATACACCAAAGTCTGATGTTTATGATAATAGTCTGAGGCTTTCAAATGTATACTTTGTTTGAACAATTGTTTGAACATTTTTTTTTATTACTACTTTTTAAACACTCCCATTCCTGCTTTAGCCCAGTGTAACTTTTAGCCACGCTAAAAGTCAATGCTTACCAAGTATAAGAACCTGAACAGATAAGAAGTTGGTCAAGGAAAAGGAGGGAATTATCTTTCCTGTTTGTCAATATTACTTTTAGAAACTGTCATTCTGACCTTTTGGCTTTGGATTTGAAACACACCTCTGTTGCACAGAGTTCCCACTAACACCTGTAGCAGTACCCTTTATTTCAGACATCCACATGAATGTCATTTAAACAGAGAAGGACCTCTGTTCTGTATATATGTGTAGCCAGGAGCAACACCTAAGACTATTGCCATCCCTCACTCTAGTGACACCCACGGAGACCAAGGCTGAGAACATCTGTTCTCCACATCTCATGCAGCCTCCTGTGTGGGAAGTACATACCCACTGTGCCCAGTGAAGTCCAGGGCCAAAATGTTGCCTACACTGGAAGTTCTTTAGATCTGGCTTCCATGTTGTGGAGAAGTGCAGAAACCCTAAAGGGCCCTTTCCAATACACCCACACTCTTAAACGATATAACCACACCACTTAACTGTTGTGAGAACATCTGCAGCTGCGGAAGTGGGTGCTGGTTTTGCCCTTTAATGCCTTAATTATTAGCATCTGGAGATACACTTCTTACCATAGTGTGGGAAGAAGTTCCCGACCCTATAGTTCACGTTTTTTTTAATTAACTTTTTTTCCTGCCAAATAATCACATTAAGGATCTCACAGAAAAGTGCTGAAAAATGCATTTGAGTTAGAATCTGTGAAATACCTACAAGTTACTACTCAGCAGAATTTCAGAGCTGGAAGAGTGAATTATAATGCCATATCTTCATATTCTATTTGAGAATCTTTTCATTATTATGACCATTTGGATGGCCATATTTAGAATACATTCAATCTGTTCTCTCATTAGACCGTTTCCATGAAAATTGCATCTCTGTGCCAAACTCCTTTAAGATGAATCATGCTTTGTCAAGAGCACATAACTGACAAAGTCTAAGGGGTTTTGGTCCAGATTTCAGAAGATGAGCGTAATTGCAACAGATGGTTTTAAGCCTATAAAGCCATTCTTATTATACTGAACATGAGGCTGTTATTTTAAGCTATATAATGTCAAGTATCATGTATTGGCAGAACAGAAGGGGCAGAAATATTAGAATAACTTAATATTGTTAAAGTAATACAACAATAAACAATATGTTACTATTTTCCACTAGATTAGCCTAACATCTTCATTTGTTTTCTTTTTTTTTTTCCTTTTTTTTTTTGTTTGGCTATCTATATAATAACTTACTGTTCTTTCTAACCTTGCTAAAGTGTGTGAGATCTGTTTAAACTGATTAGGATTTTGAATGCTTGCCTACATTTTATTTGGTTACTTAGAAGCAGACAGAAGCTATGTTTTCCTTTTCATGCCTACCTAGATTCTGAGAACCATTTCAAGCAGCTGCAGAGATAAGAACTGCTAGGCATTTATGTGGATAGAAAAATCATGCTAAGCATTTAATTACTATTTAGAACAAAGACTGTATAGAGCTGAGTAAAATTCTTTGCTCACTGGCTTTTTTTTTCCAAGAATCTCTCATTCATGGGCATTTCTGGTCAATTAACTCTGTATCAGAAACTTGTATAATGAGAAATAATACTGGAACTTTGGTATAACTAATGTAGAAAGATTAACCTTCTAATACTTATTGGTTTAGAATGCATTAAAATAGAAGTTGTCATTATTTTGTATCATATGATTCCCCTACCTCAGCCTTACACATTAAAAGTTAAAGTTGCAAGAATCTCAATATATGATTTTTGTAACTGTTCACAAAGTATTTTACTTTCTAAAAAAATCTGCTAGAAAGTTTTGAAAAAGTAGAAAATAAGAAAGGAATTTACTACTACATAACTGTTGCTTTTGATTTTTGAAATGTAGATAAGCATTTAATTGCAGAATGTGTCCCTGTTGTTATGCCTACATGAAAATGACTTCTTTATTTCCCTTGATGAGCACATTGTCTCAGTATATGTTAACCATGATGCAGAAATACCTGACCTGACTTTGCTTGAGCCTGGTCTAGAAGCCAGGTAGCTCTGTTCCTCGCTTACACTTTCCATTAGCATTATCTATTTCATGGAAGTATGTAATGCTTGAATTTGATCCGTTCTTCCATGGTTTTCTTTAGTGTTTGCATTTGAAGTAGGTGCTATAGAAATTAAGTGGTTCACAGCACCTCTTCACATCTGAATTGAAGGACCATGAATTGAGAACACCAAGGAAAATACAGCTAAGCCGCACATCTCAGAGAGGGCCATACAGCTGGCAAGAGGGAGGACAGGCGATGTGGCAGGAAAGATTATTTTTGCAGTCTGGAAAGGACTAGCTTGTCAACATGAAGTCCTCTAACCATTCCTAAAGGGGAAATCAGAAAACTGTGACCAAATAAACAAAGATATTGATCTGCTGCAGATTTAGTGTTCTTCAAGGAGATCTGATTTGTCAATATTTTTGAAAAGCAGACCGTGGAAATAATTGCCACAATGTTTGTGTCTATTCCACAGTCACAGTAATGCATTTGTATTGATTTACCCATTATTTATGTCACTCAGATAATCTTTATTTTACAAAGAAAATGCCCAGACAAAGCTGATATTTTTGAAAGCAGAATAATAGTGTAGAGTAATACATGATAAGTATTGAAAGCTTTCACACCTTTCCAACTTGCAGTTCAAACTTTTTAAAGTGATATCTGGAGCCCTCAAATTTTCTTACTCTGAAATAGTTGTTGTAACCCATGTCTGCTTTGAGCAAATGGGACCAAATGTTTCTGGCAAAGCTTTCAATAGTAAGGTATATTTATGAGCTCAATATAGTGTTTATCTTTGATTAACACAAACTAGTGGTGAATTTATCTTTGTGGAAAGAGTGCTATAAAAGCAAATATCCCAGTAAGCCTATGTAATGCAATATGCTTGCATTTAGTTTTTCAGAACCTGCTTCTAAAGGGTGTCACACAATAGTATTTCAGTTGGCATTATGTAAGCTTTTAAACAGCTGTCACCAGATGTGCATCTTTGCTTGCAAAGATGTTGGTATAATAATCTGAGGCATTTCATCATGGAATAAACATGCTGTATAGCCTCACAAGTTTGATTTTTACATTTGTATAATTGCTGTTAGTATCTGCCTTCATTATGGTTTCTTAAAGGATTACAGGGCCTTATTTTGACCAGAGTCATGTGGGCCTCCAGTGAAGTCAGTAAAGTTTCCCAAATGTGAGATCAAAGCAAGATCAGAAAAGGCCTATGAAGTCTCCACTTCTTTAACTTTTATATACATTGGAAGAAGAGCCATTTGTTGCCTCTAGAATCCCCATGGGTAGCTTAGGACCATTTCAAATTAAAAATTTCCATACTGTGATCAGACCCACACTTCCAGCATCTACTGACTATGTAGTGATTCTTATAGATTTGCGTGGTAGTGCCCTTTTTTTTTGTGTGTCTTATGTGTGACAAAAACTGTGGTCTGTTACTGCTTCCTGGATGTTCATCTTATTGCCCATAATACTAATACTGTGTCATGCTGACAGGATTGAGTGCCTATAGATTAAGGGTCTGGGACAGCAAATGTCTGGGGAACAGCAAAAGCTACACTTCGCAGTTTATCCCTCAGGCTTTTTTAAAATCGTTCTTCCATTCAATTTATTTTGTGTTGCTGGTGATCTCAGACCTAGCCAGCTATTATAATTGATGGTTTTGTGATATGTCAGTTCCCATACAAGGATTTAATCGTACTTGATACATTTAATAATCTCTTCCTACATTTTCCCTGCAGCAATGTCCACAAGGAAGACTCTTAGTATATATTAACTAATACTAAGAAACCACACTAGTGTGGTAATCTCTTTTCATCTTATGTCATGTTCTAGCCCCTCTAGCCAAGAGCAAAGAGAAGTACTAGTGATAGTTTTATTATTTGACTCTGCTCAGCTACATGCTATTTCAGATTTTTAAATGAATGTCTTCAGTCAAGGGTCAAATTTGAGATTCATAATTTATATTAGTTATTCAGAACATGAGGCCATATGGTGTTGGCTCTCAGGAAGGCAGATGTAAGTTCTCTTAAAATTTGGATTTTATTAAGGAAGGGTAAAAAGCCAAATTTCATATTAATTTGTCAAAAACATTTCCTGCAGAAGCAAAAGCAAAACCTTTAACCTTAAATGCCTTGAAAGAGACAGAGCAGTAAAAAGCAGGATGAAAGCGGGATTGCCAGAGAGAAAACCTGAAGTAGCTGCTAAAAAAGTGATAGTAAAGTACTTCATCATTCAAACAAGTTCTAGCCAGCTGGAGAACCTCTTTATTTTAACCAAGGACCTTAAAATCACAACAGTAGCAAGAAAACTAAGAGAACATTTCCAAAAAAATGCTAAAAACCATTTGCATTTTCTTTTAGTTAAGTAGTTAAGTAGAACACCTAATTTTATATTATCTAAATTTATAAAACAATGAATAAATTGAATTAAGAGGAAAATAGCAAAGAATGTTAGCCTGGATGATGAAAATAGTAATAGGTAACATCTTGCACATCATCTTTAACAGCAGAAGATAATGAAATGTAAGGTAAAGGCAAGGTAAAAGCAACTTAGATTCCTATGCTATTAACAAGAATAACTAAAATGGCAAAAAATACCCATAAGTTTTGTAGTTCTTAAAAAAGCATGCAGCAGCCTCCACCAAAGTTCAGCAGGAACATTTTTAAATGTTTTGAAATGCCAACAAAAATAATTCTCACCAAGGTCTGTGTCAAAGATCACTGTTCAGAGTTAAAGAAAATACTGAGCTGAGTGAGAGGCTGAACACAGCTACTGGCATCAAATAGGATGTCTTCTCACTTCTCTCATTTGACCCTGTTACTGACTTTATTTTGAGGAAATGTAAATTGATTGAACAAAAGTCTTAATTGCTAGTTAGCATTTTAGGGAAAGGTTTTGGATTTCTGATAAACCTTTGTTTTGCTAGAGCAATCTGGCAAGCAAACCCTGAAGGATGGTGAAGAACTGCAAAACAAATGGGGAAAGAGATAGTACAGAGGGAGCATGCAAAATGCACTCCAACACTAAACTCAGGAGTTACGTGAAAAAAAATGAAGAATACCAAAGACTTGCACTGTAAAAAGTATATTGTTCCTTTACTGAGATTTAGGCATTGAGAAATCTACAATTTAAGAATGCAGTTACTAATCTTCAACTCAAATTTCTGTCTGAAAATGTGGAGATGAAAGTTGGAAGACTTATTAAAGACGCAAAGTAACATTTTGTTTGTAACCCCAAGGCACAGGAGTTGAGTGACACTTTACGTGTCAGTGCCAGTGCTTCCAGTGACTGAGTCAAGGGACTTTACAGTTTAAATTGAAGAAACACGGACTTACATTTTCGAGACAGATTGTTATCTGCCTATGGCATTCTCATGATTAAAAAGTTAGAAGCCAGAGTATTTGTTCTAGCTGTTGTGGAAAGATATTTTACTTCTACACAAAGAAAAAACTTAAAACTTTTCAAATGCCATTTCAAACCTAACCAAAAAAAGCATCTAGAATAGCACTGTCTAGAATAGCAGTGACTGCCATGTACTCCTTAGGATATGAGCTACTTTGTTATGAGAACTTACTGCAGTCTGCACTGTCTAGGACCAGCTGCCCGTTTTTACTATTTATGGAAGAGATTATTTTCTGTAAATATGTCCATGACAAACTTTTGGCAAGAGAATAAAACTTTGCATCTAACGTCACTTTTCATTCCAGGTCTAGGATCTGAACAAAAATAAATTAAAAATCCGGCAAAGTTCAAAACCTTTTTTTTTCTGCTGTTTCATCTTTAAATGAGAGCCTTTAAACGATGCCAAATGCAAACAAATGCTAAAAAATTTTCACTAATGAAGAAGGAAGGGTGTGGTGCCTTTTTACCCCATATTTTCTTAGACCTTCAATATTGTGAGGTGGCTTAACACAATGTGCAATAAAACAAAGGAAGAGTTACTCACAGCTGATGAATTAAACAGATGATCAGAATGGGTAGGAAATATAGCACCCTTTTGCCTTTTGAGTCAACCTGTCTCCAGGTGCTAGAATTTCCTTTTTTTTTTTACGCTGCAAATACATTTGTCCTTCAAACTCCCCTTTCCCTAGTGGTTCTTTAATTTTGTTCTATTCCCTGGGGTGTCTCTAGTTTATGGGAAGAGGCTCCTTGATGCCGATTTGAAATAGACCCTGGATACCTTTGAGGAAAGGTTTGTGTGATTTCATCCTGACACCAGCAGCATTGTGTTTTTTTAAGAAAAAAAAAACAAAAAAAGTTTAAAGATAAGACAATGGATCACATACTTTGGTGTTAAACTCGCAAGAATGGAGCAGGCAAGTTTGACAAGCAGAAAATAAAACTCATCTGCTCTCTATTGGTTCCCACAATATGTTAGACTCACTTTTATATTACTGTCGTACCATGCCCTGGATCGTGCCTTGAGGTAGACAGCTCACTGCTTATAAAGTGTTCAAAGTAGGGATCATGAATGTTTTCTTCTATGAATGAATGAAGGATGCATGTACGCCATTGAACTTCAGGGACTTTCTTCTTTTCTTTCCTTATTTTTTTAATGGAAGTAAACCAATCAAATCTTCTAAGTAGGATTCTACCATAGGTACAAATACATTCCTCTTCAGCATCTCATCTACTTCTGGATCTACAGCTTTGCTTTATCTACACTGGAGTTATCATACAAAATATATATAGCGCTGTCAAAGACAAAAAAAAAAAAAAAACTGAAGAAAGAATCATTTTAAGCTAAAATTAAGAGTGTTTGTGGATCAGCAAGTCCTACAAAGGGAAATGTGGACAACTCTGAAAAAAAAAAAAAAGTGAGTATAGTAGTTGCAAAATGCGGAATAACTGTGAAGGGAGCAAGAGGAGAAATTACATGAAGAAGCTTTAGCAAATTAAGTTGGGAGGCATCATTGCTTATAGCTGGCTTAGTTAGAATTCTGTGATGCTGATAGGCAATAAGTTGCTTGACACTAATTAAGAAGAGGAAGAAGAGGTTGAGGTTGCAACTATGACTGGCTTGAATTTTAGTTTTAGTTCACATACCTTATTTTATGTAAGGTCCTATTCAGCTACTTCATTAACACTGCATATCCACCCACTTTCTTGCCCACAAACCAAACATGTAAGTACTGATATGCAGAGAAAAGGATACACAAAGATTGCTATTTCTATTTTTATAGTCTTGGGAAGCACTTAGCTGCTTCCTGAGGAATGCTCTTTGCAGCCATGACACAATACTGAAATGCTTTTTGAGTCTAAGCATTCTGTCGTGTTTAGAAGACAGAGGAACAGATTCAGTCCATGAACAGTAAACCTGAACAGCTCTCTAATTAAATGTTTATACAGATTGATTCAGTCCTGGAGAATCCGGCTCATTTTGCGTCACTCAGTGCAGGTTCCCCAGTGCTGTAGATTTGCTGGACTCAAGAACAGATACTTTCATAATAGGAGAAAAAAATCCTTTTGAGGAGTGAAAAACAGCTGTGTGAGATACTGTTGTTCACAAAGCACCACCTAAACCTTTATATCTCTGGCTGTGTATAGCCACGACTTTTTCACCATGAGTGGGTAGGTGCTCTTTGGTGTTCTCATGCTCGAGTGCAGTCTCTGAGCTGCTTCAGCTGGGGACCAAAGGAATTGCGTGGGTGAAGGGCAATGGGGAGGGGGCAAAGGGAAATGAGATGGCAGAAGCAGCACCCCTGCAGAGAAACATGACAAGAGAGTGCTGTTCTCCGGCAGCTTTTGAAATGGCTCTTCCTCTATATTTATGTCTGCAAGTAGCGTAGAGCAGCCCTGATGATGCTTATGTTGTCCAGGGACTAATCTAGCCTGCAGTCACCCTGATTTTGGAGCTGAGCGAGTGATCTACAATGCTCATGGCTGCTCCTCCTGCTAGTCATGCCAAAAATGTATTTCTGCTTTACTGAATTTTCTTCCTGGCAGTGTATGAGATTCTAGATTTTGCTGACTCTTTCCTCTGCCCTTTCCATTCTGTATCTGTCAGGGGCTCAGCCCCCAAAAGTTCTGGCTGAGCCAAGATTTTTACAGAGATCCTACACAGATTCTTTGCATGTCTTTACAGTTATGCTTGTATAATTAATTGTTATTCACACAGTCTCAGGGTTTTATAGCTATAGAGTAGATATATTTTAGCTCTGACGAATGAGCTGTTGGAGTTTTGCAATGCTAAGCATCCTTAGTGCACTTAAGGACACTTGCCATATGAGCATATAGCAGTAACTCTGACTGATATCCACTTCACACTTTCAATGAAATACTGAAAATGGCAAGTGCAGCTAAGGACAAACAGATGATTTCTTATTGTACATGTTTATTTTAATTCTGAAAGATATTCAGGACCAGTGCTCCCTCTGGTGGTTAAAATTACTCTTAATAAATAAATAAATAAAGATTTTCCCCACCACCATTTCTTCAGTAATGTGACACTTGGCCAATTCCAATTCTGTAGAACATATTTCAAAGTGCACAATGGCTCAGGAAGGCTACTGAGATCACACAGTAGTGGTTCCCAACAAGTCGTGTAATTGCTTGTCCAACACCCCCAAAGCAAATTACTTGAGTGCTTGCACTTATATCAGCTGGAGAAGCAGCTACTTTGCCCGCATTCACCTCTCATGATTGGGGTAGTTTGTGCAGGAACTGTCAATGCCTGTTCAAGGCTCTTATATGTTACTGTAAATTTGACAAGGTCACATAGGAGCAACAAGGTGTGATGAATACTTCAGGATACATATCTATGATTTTTGTGTGAATAATTGCACCTGGACCCTAGACTAATCTTGGTCAAAAAAAAGCATACTAGACTATTCCTACATTCAGAGTGAGAAAAAGAGAAAATAATGCTGAGTTTTCTGGTACTATTTCTCTCTTTTGGAAACTGCTGCCTAAATTTTCACCTTGTAGCAGCCAGTAATCTACAACCAAAACTTTTATTTGTCATAGGTACCCATGCCAGAGTTTCAGTTCAACAAAATGTTAGCTTTTAGGAAGAGGGGTTTGTGAGAAAGTTCTTTCTTTGTGAGAAAGTTTAAGCTTAGAGTGGATGTCAGATCTTTTCAGCATGAATAGCGGTCCAAAGTTAGCTTTCCCTAAAGTTAAGCACTTGCTGCCTGTGGTCTTGGTTTCTTTTGCTACAAAGGCGTAGCTGAAGAGCTCTGGTAGATGAAACACCCATGACTCTTGCCACACTGTCATGAGAAGCTGCTATAGCTACCTTTTTGGCTCCCTTTCCATGTGAGGGTTGGCTAAATGAGGCGCAGCAGCCAACTTTTTGGGGTAGATCAGCTCAACTGCCTTTTGAGTGAGGTTTTTAAATATATTTTCAGGTGAAAGACCTGCATGTGTTCTGTTCTGCCATGGAGTAGTCTCTGCTACCCCCATCTCTGCTATGGGGTAATCTCTAGCAGAAGCAAACCAAGCAGGTGGAGTTGGATGAGGGCTAAATGATAATGTTTTAAATGACTCCAGAAAAAATGGCATGTCCTTATATATCATGTGCTTGAGTTTCTGAAGATAATGAGTACCCTATATTCATGTGGGCCCAGACACTGTGTAAGCCTGCAGCTTTAGAAACATGTGATTAATTCCCATGTCACCAATCTCTCAAGTCTAAAATCTCTTGGTCCAACAGTCCCTAGGTGAAATAATAGGGGAAATAATTTATAATGGAGTGCTGACTATTTTCTCCTCCCTGATACTTAATTTATTACAGTTAAACCATTTGAAAATACTTGCTTCGTGTAACAGTCCTGCATAGAAATCTGTACTTGTTCCATGCGTGAAACACTACTTCATGGCTAATTTGGGAGTGTTGGTGCCAGCAAGATGATCAGACCATGTAGCTATGCTCTTAACAGGTTTACCTTTTTTTGAAGTCCATTTATGTACTTTCAATTTGTATATCTAATTCAAAGGCATTTGGATGCATTTCACAAAGGCTGGACTAAGAAAGGCGATCTTGATAACCAAATACGTGTAACTGAATAAGCACTTGTTGGCTTTTTCTGTAGCATCTTTGCATTTTTCAGCAACGGCAGAGTGGCAGAATATTTTTTTTGTGAAGTGAATAATGAGTTTTCCATTTTTTCTTCCTGACAGTTTGCCTTGAATCAGTGGAGATACAGATGATTTGGTTACATCTGTCTTAATTCCTGAGGCTCATAAATTGATTTGTAAGAAACAGAAGCTCTCTTGTTATTACTTGCCAGTACTTTGCAGCTGTGTGTGTTGGGACATGGCCCTTACGGTCAGAGTCTTGTGCTCTTTATGCATCACAGCTAGAAATCTCCGACCAAAAGAATAAGCAGGATTGCAGCAGTGATATGATGCTTGCCAGTTTACGTAGTGTTGATGCTTGATGAGTTCCAGCTTAAACGTAGTACAAACATTAGCTGTTTGGCTGCTTCACTGGAACACTGGGTGAACCAAAGAACTGGACAGACAAGTGGGAAAGGATGCTGTTCAAGTGTTTCCTTGCAATGCAAGGACATGCTTACGTTTATTCTGGACAGTGTGATATTTCTGAACTTGAAGTTCTAATTAAGCCACATGGATAAGAAAATTAGAAGTCCAACTACTGCTATGCCAGCTATCTGTGCAGACTAATCTACCTTGTCAAGTTAGGAGGCCTGAAGCTCTGCTTTGGTATGACTTTACTACTTCTAGATGGTACAGTTTCTATACTGCATTGTTCCTTATAGACCTTTGGAGACTTTACTGTAATTTAATACAGTTTCACTGATGCCGAGAAAACTTCTCATGATGTATATTTGTACTATCTGGAGCAGGAACAGTAGTTTGTACTACCCTGAAGCACTGAGGTAGTTCATTAACACTAACTCTTTCCTCAAGAGTCCTCAGTGTGCTGGTTTCTTAAAGCGCTTGTAGAAAGAGTGTGATGGACAGACCAAACATAAGGGACTGCTGTGCAGAACTTATCTCTAGACCTGTCACTGATCTTTGGGGAACAGATTGTCCTGAGTTTCCACGGGTGGCGTGGAGGAGTAGGGTCCCCTTAATGGCATAGTCTGAAACTGCACAAATTTGGGCTACATACCCAGTACTTACTTTGCACTAAAATTAATTAGGAGGGCAGAGTAAAGAAAGTGTTAGCACTGCTACCCACCTATAAGAATATATATCCAAAAGGACAGGTTGTCTGCAGACAGCTCCGGAGCTTCGGGTAACTTTGCTGGCAAATCATAGGCCAAATTCCTGTGTGCAAAAATTTGTGGTGTGTTGGAGACATGGCAGCCCTGTGCATGCTCAGAATTGTGCTCCGGACATCCAGTAGCTTGAATAAGTCTTGGGCAAACAGCCATTTCATTTTTCTTCCAGCTGACATAAAAGTCAGTAAAAAAAAATGCATGGGGAAACTTAGATATCTTTTAGCCCTAAGTGGCTCAGTAGTTGCCAGTCCAATCTGCTCCTGCAACAGATGTTTCACCCTCAGCCTGGAAGGCTTCAGGTAGCCTTGGGAGAGTTAGCTGTAGTAACTATGGGTCAGTTTATATTTATGTCAAACCTTGGGTTAACCTCTTCAGCAAGTCATAACTTTAGTGATTTACAGGCACTTCAATACCCTTTTTACAGTGCCAGAACAGTCTTAAGAGAGACTTAAAGTAAATGAAAATCAGATCTATGAAATTCAGTTTTAATTTTCCATGAAAGTGGTTGGAAGAATGTTTTTCCCTTCTGCAAGGTGCAGTGTTTTCAAAGTATGTTGAAATCCTCAGGCAGAATAAACTGCTGAGTGCAAAATATATTAGCTATGTTACATGGGACTCATGTTTCATAGGTGACTCATAGGTGTCAAAATAATCTTTTTTTTTCTCACTTGCACATGTTTGGCCTTCCTTGGGCAATGGAAAACTCTGTTGAGGTTTCTCAACCCAACTTGAATGTCTTCTTTCCCTTTAATCTATCTCTCAGAAGGGCACAAGAGTGAGTGCCCAGGATTCAGTGTAAAATCCTGTTCTCAAATGTCAAAACATCTGTTTCTGTAGAAATACTTGTTACTGCAGTGCCAATTAGTTGTATTAGTTGTATTTTGCAGTAGATTGCACTGCCTGGGATTTTAGTAGCTAATAAATTTTATTATCAAACATAGCAATGAATAACAAGGACTTAATAAAGGAGATCGTGCTATTTTGGCACTTCAAGGAAGAACTATTTGTCTCAAAAAGTCATTTCTTATTAAAGAACTGTTTTTTTGGGGGGGAGGGGGCAGTGGGGAGAAAGGGGAGGAGGCGGAGGAGCTGCAATGTGAAAATTTTTCCTGGCAGGAAATCTTAATAAATAAGGTGGAGAAAAAAAAAAGATTTTTTTTCACCTTATTGAGTGTTATTTTGATTTTAGAAAAGTCACATCCCCAGATTTCCATAGTCAGGGGCTGCCGTTGCAATCAGTTCAGAAAAGACACCACAAAGAGCTGAATGGGCACCTAGCCCATTCCAGTGGCAACCTATGTAGCAGCATCACCAAATCAAAATATTTTATTATTTCACTAAAAAAAAAAAACAAAACAAAAAAACTTCTCACAGTCAGGTTTATGTCAGAACTTTGTCATGGATCCTGTTTTGTACCAGGATCCCCACATGTATGGGGAAGAGTAAGGAAGAGGCTGGGAGGTATGCAGTGAGGCAGCCTCACATGTTTCTCCTCTAACCCTTTCTTCTGTTTGTTCTCCTTCCTCTTCTCATGAGGGTGCAGGAGGAGCTGCACCCTTCATGCAAGCATGGCTGGGGTCCCTGTAACACCCAACCCATGCTGACATGCCGCAGGACTAGAACTGTGCAGCTAGTGGATGCCTCTCTGCATCCTTTTCTTAGATACTTGAGATATAAAGGAAACAACAAGACAACAATCCACAAAAAATCAGGCTGACAGGAGCAACATCAATAGGGTCACTGAACACAGCTGATACCATTAGATTTCCTTTATTTCCACCAAAGTCACTCCCTTCTCTGTACTGATTATTTTTCTTTAATAATTTCATCTTCATATTCTCATGCTTCTGTCATCTCAATCACAGGTTTCTTCTCCTCATCTCTTTTCTCTTATCTGGTCCTATCAGAGTTGCCTTTCTTCTCTGTCCCTTCATCCTGCTAGCATCTTGTTAACAAAATCCTTCCCAAAGATCTGAAAAAAGTCAACTTGGTGACCACACAAAGATCCCACAAATCCTTCAACTCCTGTCATCTTCAGAAAATGTATCTAGTCCCTCATCTGAGGGTTATCATTCAGTTTCCTCTGCAAGCATGTCATAACCTTTTCTTTCCTCATTACCTGTTGGACCAACTTGTGCAGTGGATTTTCTATGTGCCCTATCCTCAGCTGACTCTTAGAAGTTACTAGAATAGGCAGCAATCTTTGGCCTGAGCAAGCAGTAGAAACATTTCTGGTTCCTCACTAAACTATTCACTTTTCTAAAACTCCAGTACTTTTTTTTTTTTTTTTTGCTTGTTCATTACTAAGAGCAATCCTATCTCTTGTTCCACTGTTTTTCCGGAAATACTGAAGTCTGAATAGCTACCTTTTGTGTGTTCCAAACTCTGTTGGTTTTATGTCTGTGTCTCCATCCCATAGCAATTTGCCTTTTTTTTCTTTTTTTTTTCCTTTCTAGAATAAATGGCAGGGTTTTCAGCTGTTGTTTGAAGCTGTACACCTTGTACATTTGACCATCAGCATTTTATTTTTCATGTATTAGCACACTTTTGGATAACAAAGTGTTCTTCCTTATTTCACACCATACCTTGAAAGGGAGGATCCTAGTTGCTTCCTGCATGGATGGGACTTTTGATTTGCTTTTGTTATCAAGCTTTGACATATGATTACATTTTTTCCCTCTTCCTTAGCTGAAGATTTTGCAAGCCTCGTGCAGAATTTACTTTGTGTTCATTGGTAATCCAAATACAGTGAAAGTGTAGTAGTTGCAGTATGGATCTGTAGTATGAATGCATTTCTTATCTGTCTCTGGTTTATCTTTGTAAATACATCCAGGATTGTAGGGAGAGAGCACAGCTGAAGTATAATGTTTTGAGAAACACACATTGGCTCCTGTCTGCCCCAGCAAAGAAGGGCATTTGACACATGAACATTGACACATGCAGGGTGCATATTGCACTCCTTGATAAGACACTATATCTTGAATCACCCAGGCTCTGAACCACTCTGAAACTCAAGACTAAGTGACAAAAGTCTCCAAATCTGCTATTATGAATAATGTGTAGGAAGAGGAGTGGTGTTGTGCATTCCTATAGCAGCAAAGGCAACATTGAATTTGCAGCTTCCAGGAATTGGCAGCTTTTTCTAGCACAAAAACAGGGGTTATAGTGGTAGCTGGCAAAAGCACTTTCAGGTGTTTTGTTGCTAATGGGTTTTCTTCTTCCCAGGGTGAAAGAGGCTTGCCAGGATTACAGGGTGTGATTGGGTTTCCTGGAATGCAAGGACCTGAAGGTCCCCCTGGGCCACCAGGGCTTAAGGTAAGAACTAAAGCTTTAATATTTTAAACACTCAGATTTCCCTAAGCTGTTGTTACTAGAAAAGACAAACCTATCTCTTTTCCTTTATAGGGTGATACTGGAGAACCAGGACTGCCAGGAACAAAAGGAACAAGAGTGAGTTCTAACCTACTCACATTTTTGCAATCTGAAAGTTAACATATCTTTATGTCTTTGTTGTTACCTTCAAGTGCAAGATGGGGTTAGTCTTTTCTATTTCAGTTAATTAATGGCCACCTCTTGTGCTGTTCAAGGATTTCAAAACTCTTGCTCTTACCTTTGAAGTTCTGCCTTGTGCACCCAGTGCCTTTGCTCATTGACACTTTCACCCGGTCCTTACCACTGCAGTAAAAGCACTGGTTCTAATATTCCTTTGATATCTCTCTGCCATACCAAGAAGACTGGTTTTTTTTCCAATTTGAATATGAACCACCCTTATTACCTCATGCAAAATTCTTCTTTATGCTTGTTCGCTAACCTTCTTTAAGTACACCAGCAGAGAAGCTGGTACATGAATACATACACATTAAAAATAATGTTCGTGGGGTGGGGTTGAATCATTAAAGTCAGTAACAAAGATCTCCTGATGTTTTTAATGCCAGGAGAGTCTCTGAATATATTTGTAACCTTCCCATTGTTATTTCTGTTTAACATGTTTCTTGCATAACATTTATTTTAGCAGATTATACTAGCCAACAGGCTATGTCTTTTTGTGCTTGGTGAGGTGCAAAGCTCACTTTGAGCATTTTCACATTTTGTAATGAAACAGCAAAAGGGGATTCAAATGATTTGACTAGCAATGATACACACATATTTTTACCTATGCCCTCTTGTCCAAAGATCCTCAAAATGCTATCTCAGTTTTGTTCCCAAATTTGACTGCAGTTGCTGCAGGACACAGAATTTACTGAATCATTTACAGCTCTGAGTTACTCTAGAGGATGTATTTTGTTAGCTCAAGAAATCCCTATTTCAATTGATGCTGTTCATGAAAACTGGAGGTATCCTGACTTCTGTTGTAAATTAGTGTCTCCTGGTAAATGCGCTCAGCTTTTTCAGTGCAGGTAGGCTGTGTATTAATGGTGCTAAAGTCTGGGGAGATGCAAATATACTATCTGAGCTCAAGGATTCACATCTTCACATTTTCTGCTTCACAACACTCATAATAGAAAGTGTTCCATGAATAAATAAGCTGGTAGCATGAAAATGATGTGCCAAGGCAAACACCCGATGCATTACATTGTCAAGCTGCTCAGGAAAAAAAATAATACATTTCAATCCAGTACTTTCTTAATGCAGAAGATGAAATTGCCAAACTCATATGGATTCTGAAATTATAAATATGCCTGCAGAGGTGCCTACAGTAAATTTCATGCTAGAAATTATGGCTGTGAAAAAGCCTGAAAGCCTGTGCAGTTCATGAAAACTAAAAACTAAAAACTAAAAAAAAAAAAAAAAAGCTTTCCAGTGTTAAAAGGCCATGATTGAAAGTTTTTAAGATTAGAGATATTTTGCAAATAAATTTTAAAAGAAACTGGCAAAGACATTTTAAAAGAAACTGTTACTCAATTTTGACTGTCCTTACTGGAGATGAGACTAGGGCTGTAGTTTTTCATTGCAATTTTGTCAGTTAGGTTTTCCAAGCTCAAGATTTTTTTTTGTCAATTACAGGGCCCACCAGGATCATCAGGATATCCAGGAAACCCAGGACTTCCTGTATGTGAGATGAATATGTATTTTTACAAAGAACTTTAATTATATCTGTGTTACTGCTATATTGCTGATTTCTTTACTTCCTTTTCATCTAGGGTATTCCTGGACAAGATGGCCCTCCAGGTCCACCTGGCATTCCAGGATGTAATGGCACAAAGGTGACATTTACATGTTTATAGCATCTCTCCCACTCCCCTTCAAGAGTATGTTCAATAAACAAAACCAATTTCCCTGTTTACCTTAGGGTGAAAGAGGTCCAGTTGGCCCTCCAGGTTTACCAGGATTGACTGGAAGCATAGTAAGTAGATTATTTCATGCTTAATTCACTTGTTTCAACTCTGATTCTTGAAATGTAAATAAAATTATGTAAAACTGTAGAGTATAAAATGTAATTTTTACACTACAGTGGAAAATGACATCAACTATTTATTTTTTCACAGGGACCCCCAGGACCTCCTGGAATGAAGGTACATTGTGCTCTGAATGTGTTCACCGCCTGCTTCCAACCCTAGTAGTTAAAATGAACTCTACACCCTCCAAGACTATCAGTCCTTACTTAAGGACTGAAGAATTGTATTGGCACTTTGTATTCTACCCTGCAGTCCCACTAAATAAAGATGGTGGGACAGCTTTCAGTTCATAGCAATTGAACATATGCATGGTTCTGTGCAGATCTTAAAAGTGTAAGTATTACAGATGGCTTACAACAGCATAAAAATAGTAGATGACCTTAATGATGTGTAAGTAGCAGGGTAGCCACACAATTATGAATAAAAATGTAGATTTATTTTGTAATCCAAATATTTGTTTTGATATTATTGACATTTCAGTCATCTGAGTAGTTTCATAATCTTTAAAAAGGAAGGGCATGTAGTCCACAACCTAAACATAGTCTGACACATACTAAACAATTTTCATAAACAAAAAGTTACACTCAGTATTTAGTAACTAGTTTATCTAATGAACTAAAGTATGAAATACTGAATGACATCAGAGGCCTTTGACTCTATGAATTAGTAGATATAACTTGAAATTACAAGTTAAGTACAAGTCATAAATATAGTCTCAGATCTGTAATGACAAGAGCACCTGAAGCCATAAAATGGCCTCTTTCCCTTTCTGTCTCATAGGAAGATATAACTCAGTCTAAAAAAATGGAGGTACTTGAATGTTTCTTCCTAGACATGTATGCATAGGTGCAAAACTTTTGAAATAAAACTACTTAATCAAAAATACAACAATTTTGTTCAGAAAAGTAGGAAAAAGGGGTTCTTTTGTTATCAAAAAAAAGAGAAGTAATGAAGTGAATACCGGTAGTTTCTGCATCATTTCCTAATTTAAATGATGTGGATTCTTTTTGGGTGGTTTCCTACTTGATTTTGGAGTTATGATTACAAATGCACAAATAACAAATTTTGATTTCAGAATTAGGCATAAGGCTAATTAGCTTGGCTGAAAAAGAAATTGTGAAGTTATCCACTTCTGTCAGCAGCCAGACCAGATCCTCCAGTTGTGTGCTAACTGTAGGTGTGTTTGATTTGGTGGGAAAATCTTTGCCATTACTCATTACAATATAGAAAGTAAGGGTAAGAATTTAAAATTTCCTGGAATTTCTTCTGATAGCTTTAAAGAAAATTTGACTATTAAGGTCTTCAGGTGAATTAAAAGAAGGAAGGTGATTTTTAAGTGATCATACCAAGTGATTCCGAATTTTGTATAGCTCAGACTTTTCTCTCATCTTAATATCAGGATTTTTGAATGCATTTGAATGGATGTTTAAGTACTATTGTTTTTCTTCTCTTATAGGGAGATCCAGGTGAAGTTATTGGTCTTTTACCTCCTAGTGTGCTAAAAGGCGATAAAGGCTTCCCTGGTCAACCTGGGCTACCTGTAAGTCTAAATAATATTTGAATAGCAGTGAGCTACAGTTATATCAGTAACAATTATGAGCCAAACAAATATCACCTTTTAAAGATGTTTTTTTATCTCCTTGCAGGGTCCACCTGGAGCCCCAGGATTTCAAGGGCCAATGGGGCCGCCAGGGCTTCCAGGAGAGCCAGTAAGTTTCTTTTCATGGTGATTTGATTTGCACTTCACTTACAAAGCTTTACAGAAAAGCTCTGTGAAGCAGCCAAGAATTATGGCTAGTGATATAGTTTGGGAAAGATAACCTCTGAGATTCCGGACTTCATATTCAGTATCCTGGACTGTGCCATGCCAGGAGTGGGCTTCTGCCCACTAGAGTACATGGGCTTCTACCCCTAGAGTCATCTTCTCTTGTGGAGTTTTTTTTTTTTTTTTTTTTTTTGTAGTTAACTTCACCCTTCCCTTCTGCCCCATTTAATTAATAGAAAATAAATCAATAACCCATCTGCCACATCTAAATCAAAATGTTTGCTGAGATGGTTCAGCTTGCTGAGATGGTGGCCTCAGTAAAATGTGCTGTGGACAGCAGGTCAACATCAGCTGTCTGTGATAGTTATCAAACATCAAAGGCATTTTAACTACCTTAAATTTTGGTCTTATAGATACCTAATATCTTCTCTTCATTTGTTAGATGCAGTTTACATCTAGTAGGGATGCATTACTTCCGTCTATTAAAAATCTACCTCATTTGTCTCCTTGTTAAAGTGAGCTGTGTTAGAATTCTACTTATGCTAAAGAAAACTGAAAAAAGGTACAGAAGAATGCAATGAGAAGTTACTAATCATTTGAAAGGTAGTAGAGTTGAGTCACAACTGGCACTTGTACCAGGGCAGTGTGCTAGGCTTTCCTGGATTGTCCCTTGTCTAGGTGCTGGCTAGATCATGCATTTATACCTACCTAACAGGATCTGATGGAAGATCTTAGGTTCTGTTCATTTTTATTATTTATGACAATAGCAGAGCAATGCCCTGAGTCTTAGTCCAATGGAAGTGTTTGCATTTTTGCTATATAAAACAGAGAAATTACTTATAATATTCTAGGTGGACTATCTCTGCTAAAATGTCCTATCTTGCAGGGTCCTCCAGGGCCACCAGGACCCCCAGGTGAGAAGGTAAGGACTTTTATTATGAAGACTAGGTCTATTTATTTATTTATTTTTCCTTTTATTTATTTACTCTTTATTTATTACTTTATTATACTCATTCCCCCCAGAGCCGGAAACTGATGGCACTAAAGTAATCATTTTTTAATGCTTTGGGATCTAGTTTTATATCTTAATGGGATATCATAGAAAGTGTCTTTTAAGCTAATTTTTAGACTTCTTAGGATTTGTTTAGATCAGTTATCTGGCTTTACTAAGTCAGTACTAACTACAGCATTTTGAGATTATTTGGATCCATCTAAAATGACAAAATGTAATCATGTTCCCATTTGTCAGTAAAATGTTGAAAAAAGGGAGCATGCTGACACTAAAAGTGTACTGTAAATTTCACTTTATATATATTCTTTCACTAATTATGGGGAGGTGGGATATAAGAAAACAGCTGGGGACTTGGGCCATGAATTATTTGTTTGTTTCATCTTTGCATTAAAAAGACTTTCTTATATCCTCTCTTAGCTTTTGCCGTTTCCAAAAAACTTTTATATATGTGTATGCACTGCTGATAAAATTAATTAATCTATGTGTAATTTTTATTTTCAGGGCTACATGGGCTTGGGATTTCAGGGTCCCAAAGGTGAAAAGGTACGCTTCTCTTGAAACTTTTTAGATAGCAACTATCAATAATATTCTTGAAAATATTTGCTTTAGGTAAATAAATTCCTCGTGTTAATCTACAGAGAAAATCAGTTCAATAATTTCGTGATTTTTTGGAAGACTGAAAAATTGAATCTGTAAATCAAACTAAAAGAACTTAATTCATGGATGGTTACAAAATTTTGAAATGATGCTGTTATAAATGGCATTAATTTAGGCCATTATCCCCTTTTCCAGCAGTGACTAGTATCAACTACTTCAGGAAAAAAAAATATTTAGATTGCAGCTGATGGATCGGGAATCATTTATTCTTCATACTAGGGCTCATTATGAGATTTATTTGAAATTGGTTTAGATCTAAGGGATGAGATTTAATGTCCAAATTCACCAGAATTAATTGTGATAGGAGTCTTGAGAGCCTGTCTGCATCACTATTTTAGTTTGGATTGGGACTATGGTTTTGAGGCAGATCTTTCAGTTGTCCTCTTTTCTGTGTTTTGGCTGAACAGAGCAGTTTCAGAGCACATAGACTATTTCTTTTTGAAATTTTAAATCAAAAGATGTGCTTCTTGCAGACAATAGCAATATTTACAGGATATCTTGTTTCTTGGCAAGACTGCCAGGTTGTTCATAAAAATAGTAAACATCCTAGAAGCCAGTGTGGGATTTTGTGCTGTTCTGCTTCTACTTTTTTGTTCTAGGAGCCTACTTTGTTTTTCCCTATTGCTAAATTTTGATCAGTGATGCTACTTTTTCTGTTTATGCCTTAACTAAATGAACTGTGATGCGCTACTGAATTGCTATGTATTAGTTGAGCTATGATAACTCATCCCATTTATTGCCTTAACCAGCATCAATTGGAAAGTAAAACATATTAATGTACGACTTCTGCCACAGAGATCTCAGCTAGTGAGTTTTATGTTGCATTTTCAGGAGCCAAAAAATACTTGGTGTCATGAGTTATATTTCAGTAAATTGATTGTTTGAGTGCTTGACTTTGACTTATCCAGAAACTCCTCAATGATTATCACTGGTGGAGGCCTTTTTGAGTATAAGTTAATCATGTTACCTTAGTGTTTTTACTTTTTCTTTCTTTTTCTTTTCCTCCTTTGTTTTGTTTTGTTTGTTTTTGTTTATGGAACCTTTTATGTTTGGAGACACTCCATTCCTAATAGATACTTTTTTTTCAATATGATGCACTGTTGAGATTAGCATATCATAAAATTGCTTGGAAACTGTTGATATTAGAAGTGCTTGAACTGCTCAGGGTTTGTCTTTAGCGAAGAAGGAACGGTATTACTAGGTAGTGCTGCTTGGCAGGTATGTATCAGCCCTTTTGGACATGTTTTACTGTTAAAAGATATTCCTTTTACCATCTAAAAAGAGACAAGATTCCCATGCTGTGTCTGCTGTAACTGTGTATGCAAACCTTATCTGGCTGATTTTGCTGAAAAAAAAATTAAAACCTGTATTTTTAAAAGTGAATGTGCTCTTTTATTTTATGGATCTTAATAAGGATTGTTCTCAGTGTCAGGACTGTTTCTAATGAAGAGTGCTGGATTTGGTGTTAACAGGGAGAACAAGGAGTTAGGGGCCCCCCTGGACCTCCAGGCCCAGCTCCACATATGAAAGAGAAAGGAAGTGAAATCATCAGAGGAGAAAAGGTGAGACTTTAAATGATTACACCTGTTTCATTCTTGTTTAAGGGATAACCAGGTAGCTAACTAGAGAAAAAGGTAACATTAAGTTACTTGCAGCCAATTTTTAAAAATGTTCTCGCTATTTTATGTAATCAATTTTGATGGTCTTTCTAGAAGTTTCTCTGAAAATCTGATGACAACTTCATAAATAGGAAGGATGATTGATAAGTGCAGTCTGGTAAACTCCCAATATTCTAAAAATTTGAATTTAATAACTTATACTGGGCTTTTCATTTATGGAATCACATTGATGGAACCTGAGTACTAATGAGTTCTACAAATACTGAATCAGACACTACAAGCAACTTATATTAGTATAATAAATTAACTGAATGGATTCCCTTTTCTTAATGTGTTTAGTCTGCATATCATACTATTAAGCGCATATTTTTAAGGGGGGAACATGGTTAAATGTTCTGTATCTCTAAGGTAAAGAAAAAGTAAATGACTTGCAGCCTAAATGAACTATGGATATATATTTGCTTATTAATCTACTTTTCTTTTTCTATTTTCTTAGGGTGATCCTGGTGAAAAGGGTGAACAGGGTATCCCAGTAAGTATTAGGGAGAAGATTTCTTACTATGTATAGTGAGAATTGTAAATAATCTAATGGTGACCCTGACGATAGCTGATAGATAAAAGCAGAATTATGTCAGAGTATGTCAGTATTCTGAATGTAGTGGGTTTTTTGTTTTCCAGGGATTGCCAGGCTCGGGTTTCAAAGGGGACAAGGGTGAACCTGGGAAACCTGGTCCACGTGTAAGTATGCTCACCTTTATCAATGACATAGTTGGCAGTCATTGTGTTGTTTCCGTAAATTAATTAAACTTAGTAATCATTAATGAAATAGCAAATGATTGTGATTGTTTTAGTGCTTCACCCACTGGATATAGCAATTGTATATTCGTGTCAGTCTGCTAAGACTGAAACTTGGTGTTTTACAGGGAAAGCCTGGAAAAGATGGTGAACCAGGACCAAAAGGAGAACCCGTATGTGTTTTTTTTTTTTTTTTCTAAATTTCCTATACTCTATCTTATATTTTAAACAAAACTTGATTATCTATTGCAGATGTTTGAAATTTCCTTGTCTTCTGAATTGTTTACATCATATTGTTGCTATTAGTGAATTAGTGTCTGGTTTGTGAATTTTACAACTTTAATGGTGCCAGAATTAAGTTACAGCTATATCTGTGTTATCTGGTTTTGCTGTCTTCCACACGTAGGGCTTGCCAGGCGGGTTTGGGATTCCTGGACGACCCGGTGAACCTGGTCTTAAGGTGTGTGGACTCTTAATTTCCATTACCCAGAGTAAATTCATGCGCCCTATTCACAAGATTTTGTTAAAACAACGAATGAGCACAAAGCAATAGTAAATTAATATTAAATGAATGTTGTGCAGACATCATGCAGAGATTAGGAAATGTCAAAATTAAAGTTGTTTAGGCATCCTTAATTTATGTATAGTATAGGAATAGATTAGTGCAGTCTTTAATTACATAAGCTCTTTGCTTAGCCAGCAAATATAACAATGTACTTCCCCAAAATCACAGATTCTCTTTATATATATAGTGTAAAGCAGTACAGTTCCATGAACTATAACTGATTACTACTTGTTGTAAATTCACGGGTATTTTGCATTTGAAATTTGTGAATATGTAGCAAAGTGTTCATTTGCTATGGAAATTTTATTCTGTGATGAAGAAAATCTCATGTATTATACAGAAAATAACTGAAAGACACTGTGCAAAAGTTCAATGTAAAATATGAAATGTGTTTAAATTTAGGGTGAAAAAGGTGATCAAGGTCTGCCAGGGCCTCCAGGAAGAGTAAGTAAAATAAATTCCTGTTTTATTTGAGCTTAAAGGAAAACACACACGTTGTGAAAGTCAAAGCACACTCAAGCAATCAGGAAAAAAAAAAAAGGCATATTCTGATCTCACTGAAATCAGAAATGCTATTATTGTTTTTCCTTAATGGAAGGAAAAGTTGAAAACCCATGTTTGAAATTTGGAAAGGGAATTCCTAAGGAATATGAATTTTGAATGTTTTTGACTATGAGAATGATGGACAATTGTTATCAGTACAAACTATTCATAAGAGAGCTCAAATGCGTATGTCTGTCAGCTTGGCACTATGTAATTTTTTAACACTTCAAGGGAAAAAAATAAATTGCTATTAGTCAAGAACAGATAAATCATTGATCACACATCTTCTCCAACATCTAAATTTGGTTGAAAAGTGGTACATACTCCTTACTGTAAATACAGTATCCTGTATGTCATGTTTAGATTGAGGCTGGCAAAAATTACCCGAGTAGAGTCTTTAAAAATGAATGGTAATACAAACCTCAATGCTTAGACCATGTTGTGGCTTCTTTACATCATTCTTGTTGAGAGAAATATTATAAAGCTCTGCAGTTAGTCCTACTGCTGATACGAATGAATTCCAGTAGAAAAGGAAATCTTTCTTTTTTTCCTTTCTTTCTTTTTTTCCTTTCTTTCTTTTTTTCCTTTCTTTCTTTTTTTCCTTTCTTTCTTTTTTTCCTTTCTTTCTTTTTTTCCTTTCTTTCTTTTTTTCCTTTCTTTCTTTTTTTCCTTTCTTTCTTTTTTTCCTTTCTTTCTTTTTTTCCTTTCTTTCTTTTTTTCCTTTCTTTCTTTTTTTCCTTTCTTTCTTTTTTTCCTTTCTTTCTTTTTTTCCTTTCTTTCTTTTTTTCCTTTCTTTCTTTTTTTCCTTTCTTTCTTTTTTTCCTTTCTTTCTTTTTTTCCTTTCTTTCTTTTTTTCCTTTCTTTCTTTTTTTCCTTTCTTTCTTTTTTTCCTTTCTTTCTTTTTTTCCTTTCTTTCTTTTTTTTCTTTCTTTCTTTTTTTTCCTTTCTTTCTTTTTTTTCCTTTCTTTCTTTTTTTTCCTTTCTTTCTTTTTTTTCCTTTCTTTCTTTTTTTCCTTTCTTTCTTTTTTTTCCTTTCTTTCTTTTTTTTCCTTTCTTTCTTTTTTTTCCTTTCTTTCTTTTTTTTCCTTTCTTTCTTTTTTTTCCTTTCTTTCTTTTTTTTCCTTTCTTTCTTTTTTTTCCTTTCTTTCTTTTTTTCCTTTCTTTCTTTTTTTTCCTTTCTTTCTTTTTTTTCCTTTCTTTCTTTTTTTTCCTTTCTTTCTTTTTTTTCCTTTCTTTCTTTTTTCCTTTCTTTCTTTCTTTTTTCCTTTCTTTCTTTCTTTTTTTCCTTTCTTTCTTTTTTTCCTTTCTTTCTTTTTTCCGCAACTACCAGTGTCTTGCAACAGTAATTACATGAGTGAAATTGCCAGCATGACTGTAGCTGCTGAAAGTTGTTATCACAAAGTAAAATGGTCACTGTACCATCTGCTCAGGATAGGTGACAGGCAAACTTGAGCACAGTTGCATATTCCTGGGATTCTAGTCTTTGTCCTGTGATTCAGATTATAGATACTGGAACAGTCGATTCTTTTGGTGAAAAAGGAGACCCTGGAGCTTCAGGCTTGCCAGGACTGAAAGGTCAAAAAGGTGAAAAAGGTACGTATTTTGTTTTGTCTTTTTGCCTGAGCTATGTTTTTATTTATATTTTTTTTACAATAAATTATAATTGCACTTTTTTTGTGCCTTTGAGGCCCAAACATTTAATAACAATTGAATGTTCCAGTCATTAATTTAATTGATACTACATTGTTGCAGTTTTGTTATGTACTGCTGAAAACGTACTTTTTCTCATTGTAAATAAGACTACATTCCAATAATGGATTAAAAAAGTGAGGGAAATGATAAAACGTTCCCCATTTTCCCCATCCTAGACCTTACCCTGGCAATGAAAGATGGCGGAAAAGATACCGTTCAGTGCTTGTAGGATACTTACTTAAATAATAAAGGGTGCCTGATGTTGGCATTGCCTGTTTCACTGAACAATTGAAAACCTCTCTTTTTTAACTTCTCTTTTTAAGGTTTCCCTGGAATACAAGGAATCCCAGGTCCTCCAGGTATGAATCTGGGGCCACTGATTTTGTTCACTTTTTTCATTTGTTCTTCCTGGGTGAAGACACCTGAGGGATGTTTTCATTCACTACTTCCAGTCATTCCATTACTTGCAGATGCCTGGGCAGGGACCACTCTGAGACTCTGCTCCTCGTCTTATAACTTTCCTGTGGATTGGCTTTCTCATGTCTCTGTTGTGATCAAACCTTGTTCTCTGTGTAGAGTCCTGATAACTTTTTGTGAGGAATAGTCTTTCTGTTTAAAGTGAAAAACAGGTAGTGTGCTCAGGTTGTCAGAGATAGCCCAGAAGTTTTAGATTCCCTGCTCATATTGTAAAATATGAATATGTACATTTGTACCTACATATGGATACTCATGCACAAATATGTGTATGAATGCATGTAATCTTCCAAATAATTTGGTTTGCTCTTACTTCAGCTATATGGGTACTTTCAGAAATATAGTAAAACAAGGCTTGTAGGGAGAAATAATATCATTTATTATATCAAGGTAATTTCTGAAGTCTCGCTGACTTTTTTCAACTATAATAACCAATAAAAGATATTTCTTCTCCCTGAAAGGATTGTTTTTCTCATACTCCAGAATATTTACATCCATGATAACAGTACTATTATCTGTTGTGCACATGTTCATGGATTTGGACACAATGTTTGTTTTTCATAAATGAAGCAAATCATCTGCAGATACTTGACTACAGCACATCCACCATGATATTAATATTACCTTGTTCTTTGCCTGCATTTTCCATCTTGACAGTAAGCTGAAAATGAAATTAGTGTGGGCCTGTGTCAGAGAGTTGCCAGATAATTTTTCATTGTTTAGGGAGGAGATGCTGTGATATTCTATGAAGAATTCTGCATAACAAGACAAGAATAATTGTGGCTCTTATTCTGTCATTACTCTGCAGAAATTGAGATTAGTGTAACTTTTCACACCTTCTTGCAATGCTTCTCAAAGATCAAAATGTTTTCACAATCAAGTCTTATGATTATTGTTTATCTAAAATAATTCACTGAAGTGTAACTGCATGAACGACTTAAAGGAGCTCTTAAGTAGCTTTCTTCTGGCTATTTAATGGATTCTCTTATTATTTACTCCTCATTCTTGCAAACAGTTTGATTTTAGCATTCCAGAAATCTGTTAGCATTGTTGAATGCATTCACTGAGGTTCTTAGAGATACTGTCTATTTCTAAATACCTTTAAGATGTATTTGCCTTATTATGAGATAAGGAAAAGTGTAATAGCTTCTAAGTATAATAAATACTCAGTTAACTCCTCTATGGTTACTCTTTTCTACCTAGCAAAAATTGATCGTTCCCTTTTGGTCTTACTGTACCATGTTTCCTTTGAGCTCTGAAAAGTAAGGGAAGCTAACTTAATTGATAATAATATTGTTATCGTCTTAGTGGCAACTTTCTTCATGTGTATTTTACTCTGTCCAAAGGTCGACCTGTTCCAGACCGGGTAGGAGCACCTGGTGTCCCTGGAGAGAGAGGTGAAAAAGGTGAAAAGGGTTCTCCAGGATTCCCTTTACCTGGACCTCCTGGCAGAGATGGTTTCCCAGGTCCTCCTGGGTTGCCTGGTCCACCAGGTCCTCCAGGTGTAACAGGTAGGTAAAGCACTCAGCTGCTTTTTAGTATGAAGTCCCAAAAATTGTTAACATTTGCATGCCCATAAGAAGAAAAAGGAGATGAGATTATAAAAGCTATGAGCAGAATACATGTGTGAAAATATGTAGCTATAATGTGAAAGAAATGTATCTGAGCTGAGGTCAAGTAAAAGTTGTTCCATGATGCAACAAGCCGCTCATTTCCAGACTAGGACAAGGATTCCGTGCTAAATAAGTACTTTTAAAATGTATTCAGAAATATGTTGTGGGCTCTTACGTTACATGCAAACAAATGCTTTATATCTATAGAAATTATCATGGTATACATTGGTTTCTTCTGTGTTCTAATGTGTTATCTCAGAGATATTATACGTTCATAATAAAAAGAATTTTAAAATATTAATAATATTCTTACTACAAAAGACAGCTGTGAAGTATCATGGTTTACAAGTGTATAGTTCTAATATTTGTAATAATCATTGAAAAAATATAAGAACTATAGACTAAGGCACTAAGTTTTTCCATTTGCTAGAAGTTTTTATTGTAAAATGAAATCATCTTACGAGAGAATGGGGTCAACATTTGCTTTACAGTTGTTGCTACGTTTGCCATTGAGTCACTACAGAATCCAACACCTAGAATTAAATAGCTAAATCATACCTTCCCCCCTAGTAATAAGAATTTCCATTTTCTGTCAGTGCTTAGTTCTGCTTCTTCCCCAGACATTTCTTTAATGGAAAACACTTTTTTTCTTATTTGTATTTAACTTTATTTGCCCAATTTTGACCACTGACTTTGTCCAAAATGGTGTGTGATTGTATTGAATCAGAACCTGTGTCATAACATCTAATAGAAAAAGCATACATTTTATTCTAATATCAACTCTGCCAAGAATTTTGTTTTGTTACCCATTCCAGTTCCAACATATGTAGTCTTCAGGAAACAGTAGTAATGTGGAAAAGTTAGGTGCTGACAAGCCACTCTTGAACAGGAAATCTTCCCAAACACTGAAAACAAAGGTCTATATGCAAAAAGATCTACTAAAATTTTCTTTGGGTTTTCAAGAAATATTCTCCATTATCTTCAGGGTCAAAAATACATTTTTTCATTTAAAGCACTTTTCTTAGCTGAAAATTGTGATTAAAGGATAGGATTTTATGTGGAAGTTGTTACTTTGGCAGAGCCTGTATTTAATTTTAGACATTTCCAAAGTAGCATGTATGGAGTCGGAATATAAAGTCCCAGAATTTTTTTTCAGAGCAAAACAAACAGGAAAATAAAATGGTACCCTGACTCATCACCATTCATGAAGACATATTCAGCTATGACACTCACAGAAACCGCTTTACAATGGAAAATTTCAATATTCTTTATTATTACACTTTAATTGCAGATGGGGTTGATCAATGCCAGCCAGGTGAACCTGGTGCGCCAGGTAGACCTGGAGCTCCAGGACAGCATGGATTTCCAGGAGAGATGGGAGAGAAAGGTAATTTCATAGTTAATGTGTGATTTTTATTATTATTATTATTATTATTTTTTACTACTTTGTACCCTGGGGCTTGGAATTGTCAAGATACTGAGAAGATTGGGTTGGATCCAGAGAAACGGTGTGTAATGTTAGTT
Source organism: Tinamus guttatus (assembly GCF_059628265.1). Lineage (NCBI taxonomy): Eukaryota > Metazoa > Chordata > Aves > Tinamiformes > Tinamidae > Tinamus > Tinamus guttatus. Next base: position 1,518,187 of record NW_028288581.1, on the reverse strand, counting down.
ACACAAATAACCCATGGATGCTAAAGATGTTGCTTGAGTTTTGCGTAAGTAAAAGGTGTGGTGTGTGCCTGTATTGAGTTGTGTGACCCAAACTTTGCTTAGTTTGAGAAGAGAAGCTAGGAAGACAGGGTTGAGTATTATCTTCTTAACTGTACATAAAGCTGTTCATGGCAATTGAAGATGTGAATTCTGAGATGAAGTTAATGGGAAGTGAAGAGACGTAGAGATTTACTATTATTATTGTTATTTTTAGGTGACAAAGGTGAATCCTGTGCCACATGTGAAGTAGGACCTCCTGGATTGCCAGGACCACAAGGGCCACCAGGTCCAGCAGGTAAAAATCCATGGCAAAATTAGCTACCAAATCAAAACCATTATATAATTATTTTCTGTCCCATTTAATCAAATTGTGTGTGAAACTAATGAAAGAAGGATGGAATGTTCTTATTGGCCTGGTTCCAAATTCACACTCAAATCAATGAGAATTACTAAGGGTGCAGAACTGGTCACAGTGAAGTGTCTTTGAAAACTGTGGACCAAATGTTTTCAGAGAAACTGTGAAAGCAAAAGAATAATGTGGAAATCATTTACCACTATGTGCCCAGGCACAGCAATTGATGCATTCCCAGTTCTAGCATCAAATTCTATGGTCAAAAGAAGCAATTTGTCTGCTGCTATATCAGAAAAGTGCCATTCACAAACAGTGATATTATACTTAATATTTGTTTTAGTGGTGTTTAAAAAAATGAATATGTTTTAGGAAGATTCAACATTTATTGCAATGTTTTAAATAATAGTTTTAAATAATGATGTGAATTCAGAACATGGTGTCCAGCTCATAAAACGTGTTGAATTATGTATTTTCATTGTAAGTCAAATACATTATCAAGTTTGAACTCTAATACACGCAGACAACTTCACTGACAATTATTAGTGCTATAACTAAGGATGGAAGTAGACATTTTGAGAAGGATCATAAAGACTCCACAGGAAGTGACCTACTTAGAAAAGCATATAATAAATAGAATACTATTTTTCATTTCTCTGATAAGGTTTTCCGGGACAAGCGGGCTTCAAAGGTGAAAGAGGCTTACCTGGACTTGATGGACTTCCAGGCGTACCTGTAAGTAATACCTTTCCAAATACTTTGTATATACTTCCTGTTAGGCATGTCATGAAAAAACATTCAGTGTGGTGGTTTAAAAATAGACCAGAACAGTGATATAATTAAAATAAGGAAGTGAATATGCCTAGCAAAATAAACTAAGAAGCAGTGGGATCTAGCTGTGAGGGAAACAAGAGCTGTCAGAAACAGGTTATATTTCTCTATTTATCCATCATATGAACTTGGCAGGACACTTGACCTTGCAGCTAAGCAAGCTAAGCAGCAGAGCTGGGCAAGAAACGAGATTTTGTGTGAAACATGCTGATCTGCCCTCCTCAGGTTACGGTGGGTCTTTCCCATGTCCCTGCTGCCGTGCGTGCATGTATTAAAGGGGCGCGAGAAAGCAGTGCCATCTAGCGCAGCCTGGACAGTTAAAGTCATAGCAGAGTGCAACACTTCTTAGCTGCAACACTCTCTGAATCTTGGGAGTCTTCGTGCAGCATAGTCGGATCGTAAAACCTAATTTGCAGATAGCTAGCAGGAAAGTTAGGTGGTTTTCAAGAAATAAAGGAAGGCTGTGAAAGTGGATAATGTCCCAATAGTGTAAATTATGCTGCCACAGCTTAACACAGCTCCCAGTGGGTGAAGATGGATACCAGGAATAGCCACATAAGCGTAGCACTTGCCAAAAATGCAGCACAAATTGCCCCTAACACTGTACAAGCACTAACATGGCTGATTTTGTTGGGCTTAGCTTAAGTGCCCATGCATTCCCTGTAGTCTCCTGTAAAGACTGACATTAGTGAACACATTCTTGTATCATTATGTGGATTTTAATACCTTTCCTGATATAAGGAGATTGAAGGTTTGTCAGAGTCTTTCCAGCCTGGTTTATTCGGGGCTGTTTTCTCCTTCCACATGAGCATTTTTTGCAACGTAGTTTCTCATAGCTTCCAAACAACATTCACATTTGGTAGGTTTGCTAACTTCAAAATACTTCGGAGTTTTGCAAGCTGCTCTATCACCAGTGGTGATAAGCATCTTCAGAAATTAAACTATCTTACCTATACAAATTACTTACTTGAGGAACATGTTCCTCTTTTTTGAGTATAAATAAAGCCTGGATACCTGAATTTTAGTCTAGTGTTAGCTGAGATGAATTACCCCTTTGAATTTCCAGCCTGGTGGTGTTAATGGTGTTACTTAGTGACTTCATTTACGGTAACATAAATTGGATTCCTGAAAGAAACCATGGAGAAAAATAAAGGAGGGTGTCTTAACACATTTTTGCTTTTAAATGACTGGGATATTTTACTCACACATATTTTGCCACACATTTACCCTTTATCATCTATTAAATTCTATTCATGTGTTTTATCAGACAAGGGCTGTGTAGTATTCCAAATGCTTTTAAGCTTGTTTTGCCTCACAGAATTCAGTCAAGTAGAGACTGAGCACATGCTTTAGCTTGGAAAAACTACTTAGACTCACATCGTTTAAGACCAGACCATCACAGTCTGATCTAGTATCTGCCAAAGCCGACGGAAAGATTGCCTTTGACTGTGTTGTGCTTCAGGCTTAAATGGAGGGAACACATAAGCCATAAGCTTATGTTGTCTAGGAATTTTGTGCTTTACTACCCTGGTGAGCAGAGCAGAGCAGATATCCTTGGAATTACAGATACGGTTTGTATGGGAGAAGTACATACAAATTCTGGACAGTATGTAGGCAAAAAGTGGAATTCTCAAAGTACTGAATATCCTGTTATTATGTAGGGGATTCCTGTCCTGGAGATCTTGCAAAACCTTTTTTGAACATGTGAACAGGGAGAGATGTAAGCTCTGAAAAGACAGTTTTAAGAAACCTAGATTACCCTTATGCTGATACCTATCCAGCTGGTCAAGCTGAAATCCAGCAGGCAGTCTATTGAAAATTCAGAGCACTTTTTCAGCGTCTTTGCCTCCAGTTCTTGTGTAAATGATAGAAATTTTGGTGCACCGTGTAAGATGATAAACCTGTGGAGTGATAGGAGGATAAGATGATCAAGACAGTGAATTTTGCAATAGCTCCTTTTTCCTTCCTTTCCCTCCTAGAAAATATTTTCATTTGACCAACCTCCATGTTTGAAGACTTAATGGTCTGTTTAATTTGGGTCTACTCTTTAATTTTGTTTGACAGGCCCCTGGTGACATATGAATTTATCACATTTCAGGGGCCCCCAGGAACTCCAGGACTTACAGGCAGCCCTGGGGCAAAAGGAGAACCAGGAGATTTTTCTTATGACTCTATTCTGAAAGGCGAAAAGGGAGATCCTGGTTTCCCGGGTCAACCAGGTATTCCCGGAAGAGAAGGGACACCAGGAAAGGACGGCCTACCAGGTCCACAGGGGCCGAAAGGAGCATCGGTATGTGTATTTCTTTATTTTTATAAGCTGTTTTGTATATGTTGTCTTTCAGCTTAGAAGTCACATGTTCCTATATCCCACATATGGTTTATATTTATTGGCCTCATTCACTGAATCGCGTTTTGTACATACCTGGAATGTACCTAGCCCCCTCAAAAGAGGACTCCATTTTCCCTAGAACCAGTAAAGAATAGCATCCTTAAACAGCAAAGTTTTTCTGAGTTAGATTTTGGCGTATTATACGTACCACGCAGATAAGTGAGCTGACTTGTTACTTCAAGGACTGCAGAGCTTCTTGCCCCACAAAGTGGTGAACATGGATATTATTTTTGTTCCCTTCTCTCTTTTTTCTATCTTAATAGTAAAAACTAGTGGACCTGATTTTTTTTTCTATAGATAACTGAAGGAGTGCAAAAAGACATGATTACGATAAGATATAACTCTCTTCTAGCATACTTTCTTCTTTTTGAAACTAATTCTTGCCCCACTAGGGATTTTAATTTGTGTGAATGTGGAGCTCAAATTTGTCCCCAGATTCCTCACTGACAATAAAGCCCTGTCCTGTGGTGTAGGGGAAATGGGGCTTTTTTCATTTTCTGTAAATATTACATCAGAGAAATACTGTGTTCTATCATCAATGTGTTCTCCAACAGAAGTACCCTGAAAGCCCTGGACCTTGGCTGTCCAGGCAGGTCAGACAGTACATTGCAAGGTCTCTTGAACAGTTCTTGCTACAAAAGAAAGGCGGGGGGGCGGAAAAAGGCATCATTTTAAATAATTCTTAGATACTTAAACGTTTTTCCTGCATACAACAGATGTACAGACTTCAACTGCTATTTGAAGGTATTGAGTTGAACTGCATTACACAATAGGTAGAGTTTTCTTGTGCTCTTCTACACGGGACCCAGTCCTGTTTGTTTTCATTGAATTCAGTGGTAAAGAATCCACTTTCTTCAGTGTTCAAAATAAGTACCCTGTACTAAATCCAAGCTACAGAATGTTTGTACAAAGAGAAAAACACGTCCTGTCTTGCCAATCAGGCAAGAAATACAATTATACTTTCTAAAAATTAGGGTACAGCTGGCTTGAAAGGAGAACGTGGTCCCCCCGGCCAGCCTGGATTCCCTGGAGTCCGTGGTGAAAGAGGCTTTCCTGGTCCTCCCGGGATAGGCTCAGCAGGGTTACCTGGTGACAAAGGAGACAGAGGCTTTGCTGGAACCCCAGGTTTACCCGGCCTTCCAGGTAATACTATGTTATGCTTAAAAAAATACTTTAAGTGATACAGCTTAGAGAATTACTGGGATTTAAGGTGAAAAGAAAAAGAATTAATAATTTAGTTCTGTGTTTGATCTCAACAGTACATTTCCAACTACGTAAGGGCAGTTTTCTTGGAGAGTTTCTTAGGCCAAAGCAGAATGGTTTGGTTTTTCTTACAAGTTCTGTTTTTTTTTTTTTTTTCATAAAAAATATTTCAGAGTAATGCTGTTCACTATGTGAAAATTCCTCATTTGATTTCATCAGTTTACATACTTGGTACATCTTTACATTCACAGGGGCAAAAGGGGAAGCAGGACGAACAGTTCCTCTCCCTGGTCCTCCTGGGGCGGATGGCCTTCCTGGGCCACCTGGTTTCCCTGGACCCCAAGGTACAGTATCCTCTTAATCTTTGTTTTGATCTTGATAATGGTTCTGTTCCTCAGAAGCTCGCCTTTAACATAACTTTTTTTTTTTTTTTCCCAAAGGTGACAAAGGAAATCCTGGACTACCAGGAAGACCCGGCCTGCCAGGAGAAAAAGGTGCTGTTGGGCAGCCAGGTATAGGATTCCCTGGACCTCCAGGACCTAAAGGTAAGATACAGGTATCGGTGTAACTAACGGAAGTGATATATCTGGAGAAGGGGTATACTGCCATGCAGCCCTGGCTGCAGCAGGAAATTTGGGAAGATCCAGTAGCCTCTCATGTGAAAGGTATGCAAGCACCATCACTGCCATAACTCTGAAGGCACATCTGATTTGTGCAGACGTGGACAGTGTCAAGGCTAGTGCCAGAACTGGAAGAGTTACAGTATCCTAAACAGATCTTATATAGTATCTTAGCACAGCATCTGAGGTTGGTGAGAGATGAAGTGACCTTGCTGAGAGTTGAGGCATTGTCTTAGATTTGTCAAAGAATCATAACATAACTATGGTACCTTTGGGCTAGGGTTAGCAGTTGTGTTGTTTCCCAAGGTGCTGGGAGTGATTTGGTCAGAATACCAGTCTTTTCAGCATAAGCTTAGACTTATCTGCATGGCCACTGGCCTGTCAGGATATACACATCAGCTCGATGGGGTATCTAAAATGTTCACATTCTGGTTTGACTTTTTGGGGGAGATGTTTTTTATAATGCTGCTGCTAATCATTCAGGATTTTCAGCCTTTGTCAGCCCCCTTCCTAAGCCTCTTCTGTCTCTGCCTTGCTTATTTCATATACTGTGATTACACACACCAGCAAACAGTGAGGATCAGAAACATTTAAAGAGAAACATCAAACTTTTGCCTATGACTACCTCCACTTCCTTCTAGAGTAGGACTGGGATGAACAGATAAGGTCAACTTTTTTGTATGCTCTTTGATGCTATCAGGAAAGGAATGGCATATCAAAGACACTTTTTTCAAGGGCCCTCCTGGAGGAATGCAGCTCTGCCCAATGACTTGCCTGGGGCTTATCCAGAGCAGTTCTGGGGTCCCCAGCAGAAGGGAAATAATGCAGCAAAGAGCCACAAGGATGATTAAGGGATTGGAGATTCTGGCATATGAGGATAGGCTGAGAACTGAGACTGTTCAGCCTTGAGAAGAGATCATATCAGTTTGGGTAAATGCCTGAAGAATTAAGAGAGAATCAGACTCTTCACAGTGATGCTTAGTGAAAGGACAAAAAGCAATAGGCACAGACTGAAATATAGGAAGTTCTTTTAAATATTAGAAAAATGAAGGTTGTCAAACAGTGGAACATATTGTCCAGATTGGGCATGGAGTTTCTGTCTTGGGATATATTCAAAACTGACCAAACGAGATCTTGAATGTGCCTGTGAGGGGGTTAATCTTTTATTGGCTTGAAGAAATGACAGAGGGCACTTATAGACAGAGTCACCAATGATGCATGTTTTGTTTTTTTTCCGTAGGTTTCCAAGGTCAGCCTGGCTCTCCTGGTCAGCCAGGTACTCCAGGAACTCCTGGCCTGGATGGTTTGCCAGGTGCCCCAGGTTTACAAGGTCAAAAAGTACGTGTCTGCTGTTTTTGGTACATTTTTTTTTTCTGTGAACATCCATTATATGTTATGTTTTCCCTCACGCATGCAAAGAAACAAAGTTGTTGGCCTGAATTCTCAGTTGCTTATGTGTCTGCCCTGAAGTTGTATGTTGCATGGTTTAAAAACAGCCAGTCAACATTCTTGGGTTTGATATATAGGCTCCTAATCTACTCTGTTTCTGTGGTTAGGGTGAACCCGGAGTAGGTCTCCCGGGCCCTAAGGGATTACCAGGCCCACCAGGTCCAGCTGGTATCCCTGGAGAAAAGGGAAATCCAGGAATGCCTGGCTTACGTGGCGAGCAAGGATTTCCAGGGATTCCTGGTCAGCAAGGATTCCGAGGTAATGTAGTAAGAAACAATAAGACATATTTCTGTATTCCTATTACATTTCAAAGTCATTCTCCCTCAGATGCAGAAAACCTCTATTTGAAATTTAGATACCACTTGTGTCTCAGGATATTGCCCTTTTCCTTCCTGTTGCCTACCAGTCACTAGCTGCAAACGGTCTAGGCCCAGGCAGGCGGCATTTCAGCCCCAAATGACTTTTTATTGCCCAAATGCTTCCAAAGCACCTGTGTAGTGTCTTCCTTGAACCAGATTTCCAGTAACATTGGAGGACACTTACTGCATGTCTCTTTTCTTTCCGCATAGGTGACCCTGGCCTGCCCGGCATACAAGGTTTACAGGGCTCTCCAGGTGCACCAGGACTAGGACCACAGGGATCACCAGGGCCTGCTGGGCAACCAGGACCCCAGGGACCACCAGGTGAAAGAAAAATGCTCTCACTCTGCTGCTTGAATGCATTTTTTTGGCTTAGATGGATGACAATTGATGAAAAGGTGCTTCTCATAAACTGTTGTGGGGGTTGAGCTCTGTGGGAGGGCACGAGGATGATGTCAGCAGCCTTGTCCCTCTGGGCCAAAGCTTGGGACACATGCAAATCTTGACAAAATGCCTGCCCTTTTTTCTTAGTATCTCCCTGTGATCATAGGTAATATGTCCAGCACTTGGGGAATGAGGAGTTTTTTGCTGTCTTGTTACCATTACTAGATAAATTTGCTTTGTGCTATGTAATTACATGCCATGTACATTATGAATCACAGGAATAGTTTATAAGTAGAGTACCCCCTATTAATGATATTCTGTGTCCTGTATTAAGTACTAATCTTTTTTTTCTTCTATTTTTCATAGGATTTCCTGGAATAAAAGGAGAAAGGGGCTTTCCTGGTATCCCAGGTCTAGACATGCCAGGACCAAAAGGGGATAAAGGTAGCCAGGGCCAACCTGGAGTACCAGGCTCTGTGGGGTTACCTGGCCTGCCTGGACCACAAGGGACAGTTGGACCGAAAGGATCGTCAGGTAAAGCATCCTTACCCTCAGAAAAGTAATCCTTGGCCTTGGAAACTTGCATCTTTGACAACTGTTTTATTAAGTCCCAGTAGCATGCCTTTTCGCTCCTTTTTTCATGATGCTATATTTACTAATATTTTCTCTGCCAGGATATTTTAAATGACACCATCTTCTTTATGCCATTTTTCCTTAAATAGTTCAATTCCTGATGTAACAGGGTGTAAGTCATTCAATATCTCTTACTTCTTTTTATGCTACTCTGTCGTCTTCTTGTTAATCGTTTTTTCACTTTCCTTTCAGGAGCCAAAGGAGAAATGGGAGTTATGGGAACTCCTGGATTGCCAGGGTCTCCTGGACCAGTTGGAGAACGAGGGTTTCCTGGTGAAAAAGGTAAGACCTATTGGGAAAAAAAATTCTTCATTTGGAAATGAGTAGGATAAAGTTTATGCCTCTTTAAAGAGATCTGAACATCAGAGTCACTAGGTGAATGGAGTGGCAGGAGGAGAGGAAAAGACTGTACACCTCCAGGGAGGGTGAACAGTATTCAACTCACAGGTTGACCTGTGAGAGACAAAAGCTAGAGCTCCACAATGTGGAGGGACAGTTAAAGACTAGTCCCCAGTGGGTGGTTGATGGAGACTCCCATGGTGGGGAAGGCTTGGGAGACAGTGACTCCTGCTAGCAGCCCAAAGGCTCATTCTCTGCACGAATATCTGAAGCTTCAAAACAACTCCCTTGGGAACCAGTGAGGAGGAAGAAAAAGAACCATCTAGCGAGGCATAGCAGGCAGATGAGCTTGAACCAATTGTCTGCATGAAAAGAAACATGATAGTCGTAATTTTTGGAGACTACCTCTCACAGACTTGCATCTGCCAACTTGATTTGGGAGTTTCCTGCATATTCTAGGCCCAAATCTGGGATGCCACAGAGTAACTACCAAGGCTTATCCAGCCTTCAGGGAAAAAAAAAATGCTATGGGGGATGATCAGACACTGGAAGTGGTTCCCAGAGAAAATCCATCCCTAAAAATATTCAAACCTTGGCAGGTACCCAAGCAATCTGCCTTAATCCTACATTAAGCAGGGTCTTGATCTAAATGGTCTCTGGAGCTACCTTCTAACCTTAATTATTCTGTTCTATGATAACACATTAGCCTGAGCATCTATCTGTATGAGAGATACCTAGGTAGAGACACATTTGTTGTGTCTTGAGAATACTGTCTAATAGACATCAAATGCGTAATTCTCTGTGGGTTTCTCTTGCTCTCCCTTCTTGCTGACTGTAGGAAGGCAGAGACAAGACATCAAACCTCTAAGCAACTAAGATGCCAGGAGACCAAACTGGATGGGAATTGCTATCTCAATAGTCTGTTAATTCTACCTCAGATGAAAGGCATGTAGAAACCAGAGTCTTGGATTAGAATGTCAGTTTGAATATTAAAGGTGCATTTAAACTAGGAAAATTAGTATGAGTAAGCAAAGAAGTAAGCCATAAGGGGTACCCTTAGTAAGTTTTATTGGCTAGCTAGTACATTAAAATGATAACCAATCATTTGGTTGGAAAAAAAAGTATTTACTTTTATTTTGATAGAGCTATTGTGAAGTCCTAATTAAAATAAATAAATATATATATATTTTTTGCAGAATTTTATATGCCACTGTAATGTTCTGTGCTATTCTTTACAGGTAGTCCGGGTTTCAAAGGAGTAATTGGACCACAAGGTGATCCTGGTGTCAAGGGGGATAAAGGTGAAGTAGGTCTCCCGGGAAAACCTGGAAGCATGGATGGCATGGACATGGTTAGTCTCAAAGGCCAAAAGGGAGATCAAGGAGAAAAAGGTAATTTAATCTCTAAATATGGATGAGTGTAATTAGTGGTCATATAACAAGATAAAAGTACATCACACTACAAATCCAGGTATTTTCCCAGCTCCTTCAGCTCTATAAACACAAAGAATTTGATTTGAATGAAAAAGTTCAAGTTCCCATTTTAAAAGCCATTTTTTTGCTCTTGCATCAGAAGACTGTCTCAAAAGAAAATAAATTTTGAAAGTAGTAATTAGAATTTTCTGGCAGCAGAAAGCTGTCTTTCATGTATGACGGAAATACTGTTGTTGCTCTGAAGACCAACAGATCTCATCTTAAGAACAAGTAGACAGTCTTTTTGGCACCCAGATGATTCTTCAGGACCTGAAGAAATTTCAGAAGAGAAACACATGTATGACACTCATACCTCACATCTTAAAAAATGTATTTATCTTGAAATGTACAGGAGAATGAGAGTCGGTTGCTATTTAGAAACCTAATGGTGTCTAGGATATTAATTTTTTTCAGACAGTGCATTCTTAGGTATTTGTACTGTTGCACAAAAATTTAGCTAAGAGCTTTGTCTGCCTTCTTTTTCTTTTGAAAGAAGAAAAACAATTTATATACTTTTATTATTTGTCCCTTTATACTACAATTTGCTTTTTCATTAAAAAGTGGAATTTTACATTTTGACAGTTTTACATTTTCACAGAACAGTGGCTGAGTTTTTGAATAAATAGTAACTGATTTTTCATAAAGATAGAAGTGTAGAGGTGAAAGGAACTCAGTGAAGTCATTTCCCTAATCCAAATCCATCAGTCATTTATTGTGTATTTTATTTTCTACAACCGTTATTATTCTTGTTACCTTTTCTGAATTCTCCCAAATTCAGCTGCATCCTCATTAGAGTGCACTACGGTAACTGAAGTACTCCAACCCAGGCCCTGCTAGAATGAGATTTACCTTTTCTGAAACAATATGATTTTCAGTTTATGCTTAGCTATAATTCTTGGTCCTTTTCTTGTGGACTGTTGCCTGTGCAGTTGCTGCTCATTTTGTATTCATGCTTTTGACTTCTCTTTCCCAAATATGTAGTGTATATGCAGTTTTGAATTTTAGGGTGTAGATTTCTGACCTTCTCACCAATTCATCAAAATCTTTCTGCTGTCTAATCCTTTTCACCTTTCAATACTTCCCAGTTTAGTGCTATTCATAGATTTTTTTCAGTTTATTCTCTGTTGGACATGGCACAGAGCCCATGGGATTCCTTTCTCATTTGGCAGAGAATCACAAGTAATGGCTATGGGAGAGTTTTCTGGTCTAGGTATCCATTCTGACCAGGTCCTGGACTACTGGTCAGAATAAAGCATAGACTGTGTGTCCTGGTGTGGTCTCAAGGAAACCTAGGCCCATGGGTAGGAACTATCTCCTAGTTTGGAAAACGCGGGGCCAGGGAATATGAGAGGTCAGGAGCATGCGGGCAGGAGAGATACTGAGGACTGCATCCATCCCTAAGCTGAGATAGCATTTCTGAGAACGCTTTTGTGGTTGGTGAGGCTCCTTGCCTGTAATGATTTAATCCAGATTGTATTTTTCTCATTTATTTATGATTTTGATACATGTGGTTTTGTGAAAAGCTTTAAGAAAAATGCATGTAGGCTGTTTTTCATCAATTACCTAGTGGCCTGTAGACTGACTGATTGATAACTAGATTTGTTTCCTTTCTAGAAATCAAAATTAGCCGCACTGGTCACACGTACAAAAAACAACAAACAAAAACCAAAAGAACTGTGATGATAAATTCAACTGGTTAATTGGTTAATTTATTTGATATCCTTTGATTATTTCTCCAGCACTAATGACATGTGCTTGCAAACATGTGTGACCCCTCTGTCCTCTCCTGAGCACATGCAACCTGCAGGTTAGCCTGGCTCATGCTGTCCTGAAGGCTAGGTTCCAAACAGACCCCAGCCTGCAAACATCTGCTCATGTTCTCTCCTTTTCATCCTCTTTACCCCAAGGATATTTATCAGCTATAGAGAAAAATTAATCTAGTTATATTCCAGAACTTTCTTGTTCTACTAGCTTCCTCCATCTCTCTAGTCATGACTATCATAATGTTTTTAAAAGCTTCTAAAGCTTTGTAAAAGCTGTGGAAAACACACTTTTTTTGTTTGTTTCTTTTGGTCAGTGATGCTTAATGAAAAATTTTGGTTCTTAAGATTTGGAGATTTTGTGGAATAAATCCTCTTAAAAACTTTCAGGTAATTATCTTCAGTAACCTATTGTTCATCAACTAGATGCAACAAAAAGGGTTATGACTGAAAAGCTGGGATATTTCAGCTGAACAACAGGTCTGCCACAGATGGAGCCTTCTGAAGTGATGAAGATGCTTTAAAATTAGATGGAACTGAGGATTCACCAAATTTCTGCCTGTGACCTGGCTCCTCACACACATATCCCTGGTAGCTGCTTAGACAGCAGAACAACCAAATCAATATTTTCTATTAACACCTGATATTGTCTGGCATTTCCAAAGCAGCTCATTAATCCAACACATGCATCATTTTCAATGCACTGAGTTCCTTTTAAAGATAAAACTTGCCTTGTAATGTGCACAGACAACTTCAAAATTGTAATAGTTTGCAGTCTTACCTCAACACTGGTTTTAGTGACGAGAAAACTGGTGTTCTGCTCGAGTCCTTGCAATGCTTTGTTACAATTTATGAAGCTTGGGTTCATCCATTGTTCAGTAAAGAGAAGCAATGGATAAAAAAGTAGCTAGAAGGAGCCTTGTATTACACTGCATTGCAATAGCATTTAATAAGATTCATCTCACTGCTTTTGTGTTCTTGGTTTCTAGGGGACCATGGAGCAACAGGAGAAAAAGGGTTACGTGGGGAGTATGGAGAACCAGGAATTCCAGGGAAGGATGGTGAACCTGGTACTCCAGGACATCCAGGTAAGCCTGACGCTATCAATGGAAGGATTTTTTGTGAGGTTATTTTCAACCACGGTAACTAACAGGACTTTTAATTTCTCCACAGGACCAAAAGGTGATCAAGGGCCTCCAGGGTACCCAGGAGATCCAGGAATTCCAGGACAAAAAGGATCAGTTGGTGAAATGGGTTTGCCAGGTACTGAGAGCTGGGGTTATTTTATTCTAGCTTTCCTTGAGTGAATGTGGAGCATTATGAGAGACTTAATGGAGTATTTATTGGTGTAGTGCTTCAGTTGCTTTTTCAATCCTACTACAATATCCAAATAAATCACTTAAAATGTTTTCCTAAATTTCTACACGTGGATTCTGTAGTCAAGTGTAAAATAGTGCTTTGGTAGAAGAAGGCCCATATACAGAATTTGTGTATACAGTGCAAGCCATTTATTCAGGTGATATCTGCCTGTCTCTCTCTGTGCCAATATGGGAATTGCATTAAGCGTCTTATGTACTTCCTCTCTTTTGAATAGTCCAGCGAGTTCCTGTATTTCACATTAACTCTAATGCTCCTGGAAGAGTGCTGTTGAGGAAAGAGTAAATAAAGAATAGAATGAGAAGAACCTCCATTTCAATATGGAGAACCTCTATTTCAATATTTGTCTTCGTTCAGGTGGCCTTGTGCCCAGCGTATTTAGGAAATGAAAGACAGGCACTAAAGGGGAACAGATCTCCACCAAAATACTATTGTCACTGTATCCATCTTAGAAATTGTTCAAATTAGCACATACTTTCATTCAATGAGTATTTTAGCAGCACCTCTATTTTCTATGAATCCAAAATTACCAACTTCTTTTATCTGTAAAGCTCTGGTGAATCTCAAAAGTTAAATCACTTCCTGTTTTAGTGAGTTATGTTGCTTTTTCTTGCTTTGAGGAGCTAACACAGCACAAAAAATGCATTTTCAACACTGTCAAGGTACCACTAGATCTGATACACCCATTTTTCTTTTTTTCTTACAAGGAACACCCGGAGAAAAGGGTCTGCCGGGAATTCCAGGTTCACCAGGAACACCAGGTTTCCCTGGACAAAAAGGTGAAAAAGGAGACAAAGGAGCAGCAGGTTTTCCTGGAATTGGTTTTCCAGGATCTCCTGGTGAGAAGGTATTTATACCCCTAAGGATAAAATTATAACAAAATAGCTTAATGTCCAAAGACGTCTTCTATAATCAGGCACTCGCTAGAGATATTTTCTATTATGCTGAAGAGAAACTTGAACTGTATGCGTACTGTCTCATTTGGTGGGACCATTTTCTCCAGAGCTCTGTTTTATCATGTCTTTTCAGAATAGACTAATTTACATAGATGAAATATGAAGATGGAAAAGAACTCTTAAAAATGCTAAGTAAATACAGTGAAGAAAGTTTTTGACAAACACAGCAAATTATCACATTGGAATTTTTTTTATGTGTTTTTACAGAGATATTGGGAGGACAAAAAAGACTACAAAATGCTCAGATATTTCAGAAGAGAACTTTATTAATACTGTCTATAAGTTCATTCCATCTCTGATTGATAGTATTCTAATAAGATTCTCATTTGTTTCACATTTCTTTTCCTAGTCATAAGGAAAAAGCCAATATTTCTGATAATGGATTTTAATGCTAAATTTCATCCTTAATTACTTTGATTCTAAATGAAAAAGAAATTATTTATGAGTCTAATTAATAAAGGGATGTGACACCTACTCTTGCAAACAAAAAATACTGTTTCAGCATTAATATGTGGATTTTTGTTACGTGTGCTGCAACTTCTAGGGAGAACCAGGAAGAACGGGTAGTCCAGGCTTATCTGGAGAGAAGGGTGAAAAAGGTAGTGCAGGACTTCCAGGAATGCCGGGTGTGCCAGGTCCCAAAGGATCCCCTGGCATGGCAGGCTTTCCAGGCAAGTGTTTGTGCTTCATTAAATAAATTGCAATGAAAAAATAACAACAAACTCCTATTGACTATTCAGGATGTAAACCCATGTCTTTCTGCTTTCTTTAGGAAGCCCAGGTCGTCATGGAGAAAAGGGTGAAAAAGGACTTCCTGGCTTAAGTGGCATTCCAGGCTTAAAAGGAGAACCAGGTAGAAAAGAAATGTAAAACACCAAATGCTCCTTAAAGCACTCTTCACTACTGAGTAGCGGCTAAAAAAATACTTAGGCCCGAGATTCATTTTGGCTTGAATAAATCATGTGATGTTTGTTCGTTGTTCAGGTGTTTGTGAAAAAGCACTCTACTATTTTTCTGATAAATCTGAATCGTAGTGTACTAACCTAGCCCCAGTACTAGTTGTATGGGACTGGTACTTCTTTTGCCCTATTAGAAGAGATTATACCCTCTTCAAAAAGACTGATTATTGATGTTGCCATTAGTTGTGTTGGTTTTGATTGCATTTAAAACCAGTAATGTTGATTCATGAGACCCAAACCCGAGTCAGCACCTTTAGCATCGTTATATGGATGTTAAAGAGCAAACAGGATAGAAAAGAAAATAGCTCTGTTGCTGTATGAGTATTTTGGAACCTGAACCATGTTAGTTTACTGGCTATAGGATACATCATCTCGTTGGATGTGGGATGTGCTGTTCATGGGGCTTTGCTGGTTTGTCTGTTTGATATCTGGGGAGCAAAAGCCTAAG
The DNA here is from genome assembly GCF_059628265.1 of Tinamus guttatus. Lineage (NCBI taxonomy): Eukaryota > Metazoa > Chordata > Aves > Tinamiformes > Tinamidae > Tinamus > Tinamus guttatus. The sequence goes on along the minus strand of NW_028288581.1, from coordinate 1,502,620 downwards.
TTAAACTTTTATTTAGGGAAAAAAATAAATGTGTAGAAGAAAAAAAAATGTAGTCTGGTGATTCATAGCTGAAATGAAAATGGCAATGATTTTGCAGGAGAACCGGGTCTTCCGGGTCCTGCTGGTTCCGCTGGACAGAAAGGTGAACCAGGTTATGATGGGATTCCTGGTGCAGCTGGTGCAAAGGGTGAACAAGGTACTGTGACTGTCATATTATATTTATTTGGTATGAAAATGCACAGAGAGGGTTTTGCTGGAGGAGGGATTTGCTGAGTTTGAGATACTTTGGACTAGAACATCACATTGCAAAATTACTTTTTTTGTGTACATTACAAAATGAAATTAGTAGACAAAATGAAATTAGTAGACTGTCATCCATCATTATAAAGTTGAGCATTCTGATGGGCAAAAACTGTGCTTAATCAGTATAATCTTGAAAGAATTTCTTTTGCAAAAGCTGGCAATGCTTTAAAGAAGTGGCATGTCTTGGCATTTGTTTGACTTTGCAAGTTGACTGTGAAATAATGGAGCAGGCTTGTTTTTTCTTAGGGTAGGGTTTTCAGTCATACAGGACCCATTGTGCTAGATACAATGCCTGTACGTAATGAAGACAGTCCCTGCCCTAAAGAGCTTTTGCATAAGCCATTTATTTAAATTTTATATTTGCCTAGTAGAGTTTTGCTCATTACAGCTTAAATGTAACTACTGGCCTATCTTCTGATTTTTGCTACCTGTATATTATAGGTCTTCCTGGTAGAGGACTTCCAGGATTTCCAGGTGCAAAGGGAGATAAAGGTAAAACATCTTCTTAAACAAGCAGCTAACCTCCCTCCCAACATGCTTAAACATAATTCTTTAACTCAGACATACTTTCTACATCGTTCTTTTACATGCTGTACTTTTCATAGCAGGCAGAAACTTTGAGAGGCTCAAATACTAATTTCTGTTACAGTGGCAGCATCTTGGACATGAGTTAGATATGCCCTAAAATAGGTAACTATTCTTAGTGTGGAATTTACTGCAAGCTCTGCTGTGATGAGGTAATATAAATAACTCCCCTATTTGTGTGCTGTGCTTTTGAATTTCAGATATTTCTATTTCCCTACTAATTTTGCAAAAATCAGTCTAGTGAGGCTCCATGCACTCAATGTCTAAAGATAGTGACTTTGTGGCTAAGATACTGCAGTAATTTTTCTGACTCTGTTGTGCAGTGAAAATGGAAATCATATTCACTGCTAAAACTGTTACTCTTTATAGCTCAGTAGAGCATGTCTAAAGTGCAAAGGAGCATGGTGCAGAGATGCCAAAGGTAGCAGAGATCAAAGGAGGTCTTATCAAAAACATTTATTTCCCGGACTCAGAATTTAGTAGCTTGGGTACAAGCACAGTTTTGTGCTTCACAAAGTGTGTCGCTACACTATGCAGTGAAAGTGTCTTGATTGGCTCAAGCCAGAGCTTGCTCAAGGTGTCTGTATGCATCATGCTCCATTTTATGATGTAGATATGTAGAGAGTAGAGGACAATAGAGACTTTCTACATGCATGAAGATACATCAAACTGCTACTGGTAAAGAACATTATATTCAGTTGAAGGAGTTTCAATTTGAAGCATCCAGAAAGCAAAAATGATTCAACTAACCCACTTATATAATTATTACAATATGACAGAATTTGGGGCATATATAGCTTGAAATATCAGTGTCCTCACTGTGTTCATTTATTCTTTAAATCCAGAAGACTTGTGCAGATAATCAAAAGTGATGAAGCAGAATTTTAGAATATCTTTTGTTTATCCTCTTAGAATAATTGAAAGTCATGAAATGATGGAGAAAGTTGTACCGTTACATAATTATTTTAATAAACAATTAATTTAATTTAATATTAATTATTAGTTCAATAAACAACTGTCTAAACTTAGCTCAATAATGCATGTAAAACACTAAATTATGAGAACATTTTTCCCACTCTATCCATCTGACAGCACAGCTTTTTTAAAAATACTTGGTTTTAGAGTAAACAAGCATTTAACTGACATCATTTGTTTTCCAGAAGTATTGTAGTTCCGAAAAGAGAGTCTGGAATTTAAAGACCTGATTTTGATTAAGAAAGAAGCAGGGAAATGCGCTTCTTACATTCTACTTCTTATTTATACTAGTTAATCTGTATTCCTTTTTTGCTCAGTAATGGGCTAAAGTTCAACTAAATTGTAAAAAGTTTTCTATTTGTTAAAGCTTAAAAATAAGTACTAAGTGTTTAATCTAGATCTTAGTAAATATCCTGCCTTTTTCTCCAGGAACAAGCCCTGTTGTGCTTACTCAGGTAAAACATCCATTATTTGGATGTGACAATGAGAGCTGTAATGGATCAAGGATCTAGAGGCTTTGTTCTTTGGGAATGATCTGATAGAAAGATACTGAATGTTCACCCATTTTTGCAGTGAACAAAAACATCCATTTGATGAGTTTAGCTTTATCTGTTGGATATTCTTTTACTGTTGCTTCATGCCAGAGAGAGGAAAATAATAATTTTCCAAAATAATTGCATTTATTTCAGAATATATAGGCAAGATGGGTATATTTGTATTTTCTGCCTAATAAGGCAGAAGGTTTTGGTGATGGTGATCCTTCCTCTAATCATGTTTTGGGGTGCTGTTTTACATTTTAGGTGCAAAAGGTGACGTGGGTTTTCCAGGATCTCCAGGGAGTCCAGGGATCCCAGGTCTGAAAGGAGAACCAGGATTTGCAGGGCCACCAGGCCCTAAAGGCAGCCAAGGTCTTCCTGGACTACCGGGAAGTGCAATGGAGGGACCTAAAGGAGACAGAGGACCCCAAGGCCAACCTGGGCTTCCAGGTAATTCTTTATCTTTAGAATTAAGATACTGCTGTTAATCAAAGCTTATCCAAACTGATCAATAATATAACCAATATTGCACATTCTTGCTTATCCTCTCTTCTCAGAGATGAGAGAAAACTTTTCTTTCATGGATTGTTTGGCATTATGTTCTTGAGTATACCAATTTCATCTCTTCTGGCAGCTGATTTTGTACCAAGTTTCCCTGACATTGACAAATTTGCTTCCTGTTTCAGTGTGTGTCTGGGCTTTATTTACTGGTTTTGGACAGCCATGGCTATATGTTGCTATTTTTGGAGTATTTTTGTATAGAAAAATGGCCCAATGACACTGCTCTAAGGGTGAAGAAAATAGAGCAGAGAGGCAGTAGTATGTTCATATGCTACATACAATGCACTTACTACATGCATGCAGAAATCCCTGCATCATTTTCCATCAAACAAGTAGTAATAAAGAGTAAAAGTCCAGTCAGAAAGGCATTCCTATGCACCTCCCTGCAACAGATCGTGCTACGTATATTTTTGTTATTGTAAACACTGTTATGGAAATGATGTTGGTGCTACTCAACTTTAGTTTGAGCCAGCTGGTTCTCCAGACACCAGGTACTGCTCTTCCACAGAAGAAAAAAAATCCCACTGACTTTTGTCTTATCATTGTTTGTAGGCATACCAGGTCCAACAGGGCCACCAGGACCTCCAGGACTAAAAGGGGCCAAAGGAGAACAGGGGAGCAATGGCTGGCCTGGGACTCCTGGAGGTCCAGGAGTCAAAGGTGACCCAGGATTCCAGGGCTTGCCTGTAAGTTACTTGCATGCACTCTCCAGAGTCACTCAAACACTGGTTCTTCTAGTTATGGGATATATTAATTATAGATATTTGTCTTTCAAAATAATGATACTTAATGCTCAAAGTGCCTTTGGACTCACTACTGACGATGTATTGTCAAGTTCAAAATATTTAATTTTTCTCTTTTTAAAGGCTACCTACCAATAAGCCCCAGACAGCTAATGAATTTCTTAGAAATTTATAGATAGTGAATGGTAACACAAAACACCAAGAATATAATTTACAGTGTATTAGCAGTGCAGGATGGCTACAGCACCCATCCATAAATTCTTCAAGTGCATTAGTAGTTAATTTTAAAGGTTGCATATTTCATGATAAATTGAGTTCTGAAAATACTTCAACTGTTTGGGTATGGTATGAAACCTTTCAAATAAAGTGCACTTTCAGAACTCCCAAAGATGAAATATAGCTGTTGTTTTAGAAATGCAAACAGGTAATGCTGTTAATACATTGTCATAAATTATTTATTTTCCCGATCGAAAATGGTTTCTTTTTCTGTGTACTGGGGAGAATGAGGTAAAGCAAGACAGTGATCTAGAGTAGTTGATCTGCTATACGATGGCATCTCACAGGATATCTGCCTTCTTTTTCCACACTGAAAAGTACACTCTACACTTCACCTTTTCATTTCTTCTCTCCTACAAAAGTGATAATAAATGGAAGAAAGGAGGTAGGTTCATCTACACAATTCTTAGTCTACAGGAAAAAGGGAGACTCGGGGAAAAGGTCCTGATATGAGAAGCTGCATACTGATAGTAAGCTTAGAAGGCCGGGTTCTTCGTAATATAAAGAACAACTGCATCCTTTCCTGCATGCAAGAGTCGTTTCCGAGAGACTAAGGATTTTCTTCAGTGTTTTGATCATATCTATCTCTTGTGATCATTAATAGCACCATATAATAACAATTTTGTTATTCCAGTATAATTTTAAAATGATTTCAGAATTGGAGGTTTTTCTGCATATTTTTTTAAAGAATGGGAAAAGCCAAAGGACTTTGTAAATTAGTTAGTTAAAGGAATTTTCTTTCTTTCCTCCCCTTGTGTTCCACATAGGGAACATATTGCCATATTGCTTCAGACTTGTGTTACCATTTAGCAGGAAAACTTAACTACACTTAATAGCTTTTAGCAATCGAGCTGCAACAGATGAAATGAGGATGTTGGCAGTCAATTAAGTGACTTCTTTGGAAATATGGGCTTGGCTTTCCTTTAAGTGAGGCACCATGAACTTGTTATAATCTGTTTCAGTGGAATAGTTCTTTTATAATAGGAAAGGCAGAAAAAATATCATGTGCTGGATATGGAGCATCTAAATCTCAGAGTATTTTAGCCCTTTGGCAAAGTAAGAAACTTCAGTGGTCTGTGAATCACTGAGTACATTTAAATTCACATTTACCTCATTTTATCTTCTACCAACCATCCATCTACTGGGCGTACACTGAAATTAGTGTTTCATTTGGTGATATATTTGCTTACTGATGGTTTTCATCACACTGTGTTTTATTGTTGAAGACTATTTTATTAATTGCATTGTTAGTGAGATACCTTTTTTGGTCTAGTATTTTTGTAGAATAAAAAGTAGTTTCATGCAAGGAAAGTCCAAAAGTTATTTCTGTTACAAAACCTTCTTACCTAATCCTGGTAGAGAAGGACCATTCTTAAACTATCATAGTAGTATAGGATAACTTGTACTTCACTTTTTTCTTTCATACAGGGTAGTCCAGGTTTACCAGGCGATATTGGTCAAAAGGGTGATTTGGGACCTCCAGGAGTCCCAGGTGTTCCAGGTGAGGAAAAAAAATAAATAAAAGTTACAGTCATGCAAGTAGGAAAAGACAGGGTTTTTTTCTGCTTCCTCTCTTAAGAAGCTGCTCAAAGGTTGTTAGCTCCATGTTCCAGTGTAAATGAAAGAGAACCTTGAAAGCTGTATCAAAAAGTGAGAGATTTTCTGCCTCTTTCCTGTTCTCTTGCTTTACCAAGTGTAAGGGTGCATTTGGTTTAGAAGATGGGTGTAAATGGTGGACATTCCCAGTTAAGAATCTCCAGATTTTCTTGAAATATGGAGAGGCAAGTGCTACAGCTATATTTGAGGACACACAGCTTCCATTCTTGACCAAATAGTTGTTATCATGAGCATCACATACATGAAAATACTAGGGTATAAAACAATGAAGTTGTTAACAGAAGAAAAAATCTGATTTAGATATCTAAGAGAAATTTGTCTTCAGTCATCATATTTTGGCAATTTATGCATTTGTTCACATCTTGTCCATGCAAACAGTGGAAATCTTTTGAATCAAGTGATGGCCCTTATATGATCACAGGAACATACATGATTGTTCTGTACACGTCATTCCAAAACAAGAAATTATTGAATTTTCATGCAGAGATTTCCTTTGACTTCAGGTCCAAAAGGATCTCCTGGGTTCCCGGGTCTTAAGGGAGAGCGAGGTGACCAAGGTCTTCCTGGATCTAAAGGTATAATATAAGCGTGTTTTATTCTTTCCAACTGTTGTTGTTGTCAAAATTGTTATTGGTGACTAATCAATGACTATGTCCTTCCCCCTTGTATACAGTGTAAAAAGGTAGAATATGAAAACACTTAACATGATGCCAGCATATGAATGTTCAGATAAAAGTATTGTATTTTTCTTTTCCTCTGAAAAGTCAATATTAATGCTTTGCCATTACTGGAACCTTTAAATGGAAATAGAACATAGCCTTCTTCTCTAATTCTTTTGTTGTCCAATACTAAATATATCCCTGTTTTCTTTGTTAATTTTGGCAGGTTTACAAGGCCCGCCAGGTCCACCAGGTGCTTTTCAGCTTGTTAAAGGGGATCCTGGTTTGCCTGGCCCTGTAGGACCGGTTGGTCTCAAAGGATTCCCGGGACTTCCAGGTCCCAAAGGACAGCAAGGTGAGAGAGTCCAACCATTTACCCAACCATTGCATTTTTTATAAATAAAAGCTGAAAAAAATAAAAACATTAGAAAACAAGGGAACGGAACAGGGGTTAAAGCAAATGAAATGCTGATAGAAGGTCACAACCTTCCAAATAATAGAGCGTGGAGAATGAAAGCTTAGCCTGCATTCTTAAGTTACTAAGATTTTAAGGGAAAATTTTGTTCCTTGATTGTTTTATGGCAAGATGAAGGGCAAGCATTATGAAGTGTTTCTTTCTATTGAATGTAATGGGTATGTTTGTTCTTGAAGGTGGAGTTCCCACTCTGCAACTGTAATACATTAGTAAATGGCTATGAAATAATCCCAGTGGCAGGGCAGAGCATGGGTTTGCTCATATAGGATCTATATTTGTTTTTGTAGTTGGTTGAGTACATGAATGCAATATTGCTTTTTGAGTGATCTGGGAAAGGATGGGTATATTTGTCTAAAGATACTTGTATGCCACAGAAATGTTGGTATGACACTGGTGGTGTTAACTTCGTTTTCTCAAACTCAGAATTACTGCCAAAGCACCCACAGAAATATAATAATAATAATAATAAAAGAAATAACATGTCAAAAACACATTTGGAAATCAGCTAAGAGAATACTGATTTTTCCACTTTTCATCATCTTATTTTTATAATTTAGTATCTGTAGTTCCTGCAGGTTTGAATGAATTATATGACAAGCAGGGGGTAAAGATTGCTGCCCTTCATTCTCATATTCTAGGCGACTATTAATTGTTTTAGAAGGACACCTGCTGTTTGTTACTCTATTCCTCTCTACCATAACCATGTTGTCTGCATTAGCCCACATACTGCTCTACTGCTCTGCAGTATGCTCACTGAATCTGAATGATGTCAGTTAATCTCAGTGTGCTGAGTTGTGTCAGTGCTATCATAAGTCAAAAAGTTATAACTAATGTGAGGTGGCATTGAGTGATCCGGTAATAACTATTTCTTGTTTATCAACAGGAGTTACAGGACCTTCAGGTATACCTGGGCCACCTGGTAGCCCAGGATTTGATGGCAAACCTGGGCAGAAAGGAGATATTGGTCCTTATGGTCCTCCAGGTAAGCCCATGAGTTCTGCAAAGACCTGATTCCTCCGTAGAAAAATAACATAGGACATTAGATATGAATGTGCTTAATCTCACTTTTTTAGTAAGTTACTTATTGTTACTTTTTTGGTAAACAGCAAAGGCAATTGGCCAGGTCTGGAATTCTCTGCAGAAACAGCAGAAGGAGCAGCTGTAACTAGCTTCCAGTAAATAGTCAGATTTGACTTTTACTGGAATGAAAAGAGAAGCTTACAAAGTATGATTGCAAAAGAAAGAAACCTATCTATGCATGTTCTTTCATATAAAACATGCTTTAATTTCTATGAAGCTTGTGTTTTTTGGATTTCATTAGAAATAATGCTTACTTTGAATACAAGAAATAGCAATTCTGCAGATTATTTTCCCTCAGCAATGAAAACTGTAACTTGTAAAATAAGAGAAGAAATTCCTTAGCTATATATGATATATATCTTCTGATATGTAGAAGTTACATGTGACAGGTCTGGAAATAGACCAAAGGACATTTGAGACTTCACTAAAGCTAAAAATGCTGATAGGTGCTGATAGGAAAGCCTGGAAATCTTGTGATGCTAGTAGGAGCCCTACTTTGTGTATATACAACTACATTCCTCTTCTGCAACTAAAAAGGAAGGGAAATCTTTGTTTCCTTCAATATAAAGGCAGCACGTTTCCCATAGCATTCATTTCAATAGAGGGAAGACTGTTACATTGCATTCAGAATCTTTTGTCCATAATCCTGCCCTTTCTTACAAAATTTACACTGTCATGTATCATTTAAACACAAACTATATTTAGACACAAAGTATATATACTGGGATAGTGTATATTTATGTATATAGTCTGGTCAGTATGTATTTATATATAGTCATACACAAAATATTAATAATGTGGTCACTATACCACTGCAAATACCATATTCTGAGGAGTTTCCTGATATTTGAGTGTTTAAATATCACAATGGCAAATGCTAAAATTTTAGAAATGTTCATTATTATTTTATTTTTTTCTGAGTAGTTCAATTTCTTTCTAATGGCTAACCAGGAAGTTCTAATTCTTGAGTTTTCATTGCTTGCTATAATTTCAGCACCATTAGAAATTGAGGGTTTCTTTTTTGTAGATGCTCTGAAAGGTATTTTAGTAACCACACAAATGACAAATGAATACTCGGTGCTGCATGAGTGCCAGCAGTGCCAGCAGTGTCTGTAGAGATAACATGAGACTTTCTTTCTTTTAGGGCCCAGAGGACTCCCTGGTCCACCCGGTCCTGAAGGTTTGCCTGGGGCTATGGGTCCTCCAGGTGCAGCGTCTGTTGCTCATGGCTTCCTTGTTACCAGACACAGTCAGACAACTGAAGAACCACAATGTCCATTTGGAACTAGGCTGATTTACCACGGTTACTCCTTGCTTTATGTACAAGGAAATGAAAGAGCACACGGCCAGGATTTGGGTAAGAATTGGTAGACAGAGATAGATGGTAGAGGCCAAATCAGAATTCCGTTATACCTTCTAGGCTGGTACAAATAATGAATAGATAGTGTATAGAGGAAGCACTACCCGTTTGCAGTTTGTAAAGGATTTACTAAAGTAAAATCGTACCCTTATAGCCTTACATCCCATAGCCTCTTCCAACCTAAATTATTATATAATTCTGCAGGCAAGACTGGGTTACTTCTTGGCCTACAAGGTTCCTTCTTGGTAGAGCTGAGAGAAGGCAACTCCTTCAGGAGAACTCAGCCCTCCAGGACAAGCGCCTTCTGCTTTTAACCTGCTACTGGAAATTTTTGCATGGCAAAATTGTTTTTGTAGGCTGTGGATTAACAAAAATGGATTAACAACTTTTCATTTAACCTTTCAGGCACAGCAGGGAGCTGTCTTCGTAAATTTAGTACTATGCCATTTTTATTCTGCAATATCAACAATGTATGTAACTTTGCATCAAGGAATGATTATTCTTACTGGCTGTCCACTCCTGAACCCATGCCAATGAGTATGGCTCCTATCACTGGTGATAATATCAGACCATTCATCAGCAGGTATGGTCTCAATTCTGTTGCATTTGTAAAATAGCAAAGGCTATTGAAAGCATATATGTTTTTTTTTTTCCTTTTTTTCTTTTTTTTAGCTTTGCTTTTAATCTATATAGGTATTTCTGTCCTTGCTTTCAATTGAAATTTTAAATCCCTTTGATGAAATGGTTCAAAGCATACCTATTTTCAGTTTAGACTTGGATCAAAAACAAATCCATCTTGGGGGAAACCCAAACAAAAAAAAAAGACTATTTTGAGTCTAATTGAGATAAAAAGATTTATTTTGAAATTATATTCTGTGAAAGCTGTAATGTACCTTGAAAGAGAAAAGTTTTGAATTTATTCACAATTCCTGCACAAAACAATTCTCTCTCCCTCTTTTTTTCTTTTTTTAACTAGCCATAGCTAGAAGCTTTTTAGTTCTCAACTCCCTTTTGTTTATAACTGTTAGCATCATTTATCATTCAGTACTCTGCCAGGCTTCTTGCATTGTTTTGACATGGTGCTAGAATACAACCGTTATTGTCTGACCTAAAGAAAATAGTTGCAAAATCAGTCATCTGCTTTTTAATAAATCCTCATCTAGTGCAAGTCGTGGCACTGGAACATAACTGTTCTGTGCAATCCACAGTATTGGAGACATGGTCCATTTTAAATATTAAGGCCAGCACCAAAAAACTGTCCTGGTATAATATGCCTAGTGCCAAAGGCCAAGGTGTGGGCAAATGTGGCAACCTTTACCCCTGTTATTAGCTAAGAATCTGACAAAGGAGCTCCAGCTTCTGAATGAAATGATAATCAGTGGATGTAGGCATTACTAGGAGCCTAACATTGCTCCTAATCTGTATCAGCTCTTGTTGGCACCTCTTCCTCCCACATAAAGTGGTAGGGATTGGAGACTGCTGGTAGTCATTTCTGTGTAAACCATACAAGAAAATGGGCAATTCAGATCATGTGTGCTTTGCTGACTTTCAGCACTTTGGCATGCTCACATAGCCATTTGACCCTACCACAAGACGTTTTGCATCTGTAGGAACATATTGTTCCTACAGTTCTTACTTCAGCACTGTATTTTTGGTTTTGTAGCACATAAAAAAATGATATGCCTTGAAACTTTGGTGAGCAGACTGAGACCAAGCTTCTCAAGAGTGACTATAGACTTTGCTGGTCATACTTTCTCATTGTTTTTTTGTATGTGGATGAAGGGTGCTTGACTTTCAGAAATATTGAAATGACGAGCACCTGAAATTAATGTTCCTTTAATGCTATCTTGATCAGACAAGATCAAGCCTATATAAAAATAACCTTTGACAAACATTTTTGAAAATCTTGCTCAGTGAGGCACCCACCAACATTTTGCCTTAAGATACAGTCTTGTGCATGCAAAGTAGCTTTTGTACCATATAAATATGTGTCTATACACATATATCTGTGTGTATATATCTATGCATATATGCGCACATATTTACATATATGTATATACACATATATATTTTCCTCATTTAGCCAAGTCAGAAAGTGAAATAATTTTAACATACATTTTAACATCAGCACATTCAGCAAGGAATCTGAGAAGGCTCTTCTTTCAATTTATTTTACTAGCTGAGGCCTTTAAATCAACAATTTTCTCTGTCCAACAGTTGAAAAGGTGTAGAAGTGTCATTTGCTGCCTTGGGTCATGAGACTTCTTTTCATCTAAGGTCTTCCACTGAAATACCAGAAATCTCTTGAAGCAAAGCAGAGATCCAAGAATACAGGCAGCTTTAACATTGCTCTTTTAACTTAGTCTTTCATTGATGTGTTTCTTAAAATAATGGTCTTGCTTCTGCAGTGAAGTTGAAGGTGGTATGTATGACAGCAGTCTTCACAAATCAGAAATAGAAGGCTTTCATTCTGAATTCATTTGTTCTTTTGGGTTTACCAGAATCTAACTTAATCCATTTTGCATTTGATTTTTTTCACATCTCTGATAATAGGATTCAGACTGTTTACTTCTAGGTGTCTCTTTTGAATCACTTTCATCATTGCTAACTACCCAAGCCAATTAGAAATTGTATAAGAAATGAATTGCCTCTATCAAACATCATATTAACCAGCTTCCACATTTTAATTGCCAGCCCAACTGACATTTTTTACGATTCTTTTATGAAGGCATAATTGTTCTTTGCATAATTTAGTGGTCCAGCAGTTCTGAAATGTAATGTATTGATTTAAAATAAAAGAACAGGTACTGCATAGCTTTTCAGGTTCATTGGTCCAGTTACTTTGCTAGAAATCTCTTACTGGAAATAAAGACCATAAACGTTAAAAAAAAAAAAAAAGCCACCATCAAGAAAAATGCATAGGGAAGAGCCTGCATTAGATTATATTAGCAGTGATTGCTGTGGTAAGACATTTTCCAGAGAGATGGCTTGCTTTCTCTCTGGAAGTCACTCAGGGCTCTGTTTAGGATGATGAATTGCTGCTATTCGTCTCTGATCACAGTAGATCATTTTCTAAGCCATACCCACTGGGCTAAATAGTTTGGCTTTTTGCTGTTCATATTCATGACACTTGCCACTTTTAGAAAATAAAATACAAATGAGACTAGAAAAAGAGAAAGATATATATGATTTTAAATATTCAGACAACACATTTCATGCCTCTTCTCTAGGAAGGCTAATAGGAATAATAAATTTACAGTTAAGCTATCTCTAACCAAAGGAGAACAGAAAAAGAATTGGATGTCTGATTTTCTAAATGAAACATACTGATTTTGTTTCACTTTTGGAGGTGACAGCATTTTTTAATTCCAATTCCTTAATGAAAGAAACTTCTGAAAAGGGAAAAGTATTAGCCCTCAAATACCTGTAGCTCATTCATGTCTTGGTCTATCTAGATGTGCTGTGTGTGAGGCTCCTGCTATGGTGATAGCTGTTCACAGTCAAACAATTCAAATACCCCAATGTCCTGAAGGCTGGAGTTCACTCTGGATTGGTTACTCCTTTGTCATGGTAAGTGCACTACTTTGCCATGAGAAAAGCATTTGTTTTTGGCTTTGATCTATGCCTCTGCCTTGGGGAGGATGATAACTGACAATACCATTTCAGGTCTCAGGAGAGTTTTGGGCTTCTACCCTGTGTGCTGACTTTTACAAAGATTCTGCCTAAATGGAGGTTAATGCACTAGAATTCACTGTCCACTTTTGGGGAGATTCACAGAGCCTGTTCTCTTGTTTGCAGCTCCAGCACAGGTTCCAAGCGCAGAATATATGAGGAAGTGAGCATAATTTTTCATTGCCTCTTAACGTCTTCATTGCAGATAAGGAGGGTAGAGAAGTAGAGCAGTGGAAAATCAGAGCCTGTCCTCTTTTACTTTTGATGAATAAGCCTTCAGTTTTCAAATGACATTTTTTTTGGATCTTTTGTCTTTTTTGTTTTTTTTTGCTATATCTGTACTAGTAAAATAAGAAGGGCCAGGGAGCAGTCCGAAGAGCCACTCTGTCATCATCCATACTGTCATTAGCTTGCTTGCCGTTGTGCTCACAATGTCCACAGCCACTCTTCCAGGCCATGTGTGGGCATGGTCTTGGGAAAAGCATGGCTCTGGACTTGTTAGTGCTAGGCAGTATGAGAGAGACCATACCCTGCTGGCTCAGAAAGAGGATTTAGCTATTAGGACATAACTTTTTGCCCCTACAGCCAGAACAGGTGTCCAATGTAGGCAGAGCCTCAGTCCTGGAATATTTCCATAGATCCAGATGCCCTCAGGGAGGTGTTGCTGATGGGTTGTGTTAAGAGTTAAGCACATCAGCTCAATACTACCCTTTAGCTCCATCGCCTTGCTGAACAGGACTGAACAGCGTATGAGGAGGCACGTGGAGACGTGCTTGTGCAGGAGAGTCACTAGGTGCTAGGAGCTAAGGAAAGAGGTCGTGTCGCTCTCTGACTTCTGTTTTTTGCATTTTCCTAGCACACCAGTGCTGGTGCCGAGGGCTCTGGCCAGGCCCTGGCCTCTCCGGGTTCCTGCCTAGAGGAGTTTCGCAGCGCTCCCTTCATCGAATGCCACGGCCGGGGCACCTGCAATTACTATGCAAATGCTTACAGCTTCTGGCTTGCCACTATAGAGAGGCATGAGATGTTCAAGTAAGTCCCTGTTTTATTTATTGGTATTTCAAACTCCGTTACACCTTTTCACTGAATAACAGAAGTATCGTTTGAGTGTAAAACACGATTGAAGTATTGACTGTGTCCCAGACTGGTTAATATATACAATTAATGACTTTTTAGTAATAGCTTTGGGAGGAATTAATGAGTGTGTCTTCCATCAGTGTCTACAATGTGTCATTTGCACTTAGGATTTTACTTTTTAAAATGCTCCAAGAATTTTTCCATTTCCCGTATGTTTGATTGCATTTATTGAGTCATAACCGGGATAGGCTGATATGCTGACTGAAACTATGTTTAAATATAAAATTCCCTCTAGTGGATGTTAGTACATAATAGAAACACTTGCAATTAGTGCAGGTGTTGAACAGGGAGAGGATGGAAACAGAGTAAGCTGAACAATTATTTACTGCTCTCCAGTCTGGCAAAAATCTCTCTAAATGAACTTCAGCAGAAGACAGAGGCCTTAAGCATTTCTTCAGTCCCCCTGGGACTCTAATTGCAGCAATTCAATGGAGTAGTCCCTGTTTTGGTCCGCTACATATAACTGTGTTTCTCAACACAGTACTGTTCGATCCATCTGAATGTTGTTAAAGTTAATATGTTAACATACAGTCCAGGTCTCATGTGGGCATAGCTTGCCAGATTTACAAGCAATTCTCTTGAGAACAGATGTATTTCCTCATCTCTGCTTCTTCTGCTCCTACCTTACAGATCTGTAAGGGTTCCTTAGCTTGTTGCAGTCAAAATCAGGCAGCTCTCGTGGCCAGGTTTGAGTTCTTGTCAATAGGACAGCTGTAAACTGAGTAGGTGCCAAAGTTGGGTGCTGGGACTGATCGTCCCTGGGACTGTGATATCAGGAGACTTTAATCAGAGAAACTGCTGCTAAAAGAGCTCATGTGCCAACCTTGGGGTAAGCACTGGCTCCCTAGGAAGTACCTGGGCAGTTCGGAGGAAAATATAGAAGAGCCAACGCTACAGTTTTTTTGTACTCAGAGTCCTGCATGGAAGGAACTGTCAAAATTTTATCCTTTTCTGGCTACAAACTGTTTTTCAAGCCACTGAAATAATCCCAGTTTATACTTGATCGGGGACCTGGCTTGCTATCATAATTCACAAGGGTACTCCAGTTTCCTACAAACTCATAATACTTTTAAATGAAAAAAAGTTATATGCAATCACAGTTTTGTCTGAAAATGCTTCAGTTGCCCTTGTTAAGAATAACACTATGACACCTTAGGGACATGGAAGATTTTGGTTTGTCTATTTGACACCACTTTGCAGACATAATTTCTAGTGTTGGCTATTTTTTATTCTGTAAAAGCTCAAGAGTTAGAAAAAAACAGTAGTCAAATGCCTCTGTTTCCTTGCCTAGTTTTTATTACTACCTAAATTTCAGCATGTTTTCAAAATGCTGATTATTAAAATAGATATTGCCTTCTGTTTAAGGAAACCATCAGCCTAGTAGCAGAACTGAATTTTAAAGTAATGGAAAATCACTGATACTTATAACTGATCTTATGACTGTTACATGCACTCAAAAGTGTATTTAAATTGGAGATCTTAGGGAAATCCTGCTTCAGCACAGCTCGGAGAGGCACTTGGCTGAATGTTTGCCTTGTCAGTGATAATCCTGAAATAATCCTGAAAACCGACCATTTTGCATTAACGACTGTTAACGATTCTTTCCATGTATCTGTTTTCAATAGGAAACCTACGCCCTCAACATTGAAAGCAGGCGATCTGCGGTCAAACGTTAGCCGATGTCAAGTCTGTATGAGAAAAACATAATGACTTTTGAATTTCAACTAATTTCACACAATATGGTGCTATTCGTTTAACAGCAATGAAGCCTAGACATATATCATATGTACCTCATTGTTGTCGAATATGAAAACAGTAAAGTGCCTTTTAGGAACTTGCATAACTAACACACACTGCTTTACTGGCCCTGTCCTTGCTGAAGAAGAAAAAAGAGACAACAAAGATAAGCTTCAAATGTTGACATGCCAAATGGCACTTTTGATCAAAGTATATATATTTTTTATATAAATGCAATGCACTGATAGAAAAAAAAAATTCAGAGTTCATCCAGAAAAAAATGCAAAGGTGCTAGGAGGTATGCAGTTCTGCCTTATACTGTTTGACTCCCCTTTCTCATTCTTGTATTATATATTTAGATTCATTCTTCTTCCCCAGATAAGCTTGTTGTTACCATTATCTAGCTGTCTCAAAATCCAAAACTCTTGGGTATGTACTTATTGTTCCTGTACAAAGCAATACTAATGTAAAAAAAAAAAAAAGAGAAAAAGAGTTTTGGGATTACGGATTGTGGTTAAGCAACAAGTAACCATCTTTCCAAAACACAGAGTGCCATCCTGCAAAACTTTCCTTCTGTTTGTAGTTCCTAGTGCTATTGGTTTTAATGGGACTACATTTGGAAGCGATTGCCTAACTGAGTTCCGAGTAGGCAAGTAAATGTTTCTGCTATGTTGGTACTATGCAGCTTCTTTATGCAGTAGAACAAACTTTCCTGTGGAATAAGGAATGATCCAGCAATGGTCAAGAAAAAAAAATATATAAATATTTTAGTAATTTATATAGATATCAACCATTAGGCAAATCAAGCTTTGAGTTTATCATTAAAAAAAAAAAAAAAGCTTACAAAATTTTTATTTTTTTTTCAGTGTCATAAATTAGAAATGCCAAAATATGATGTGAAATGTTCATTTTGCATAGCTCATCAATACTGAAGTCTGTAAATTGCAGATACTGAACCCAGGTTAATAGCTATTTGTCTTTATTATAGTAAATCCTGCTTTAAGCTTATAGTGTTTATTCTGTATTTAATATTTTTCAGGGTTTTAAACACTACTCACACACTGAATGACTTGATTTTGAAAAATGTAAGGCCTTAATTTTGTTAATACTGTGCCAAAAAAAAGTCTTCAAAGTGGTCTAAGAGATATTTCTAAAGACTTTCTATGCAATTATACCAATGTTTGAGCACACCTGTGTCTGAAAGTGTTTTATAGAATACAACCTTGCAAATACCAAAAGATTCTTACAAATGCCAAGGCCTTTATGTAATTTCTTAAATGTGTATTTCTCAAGAATTCAAGTTTGTAATAAAACTATTTGTGTAAAAAAACAGAAGAAAAGAAAAAGTTTTTACTAATTTGTTATTAGCATTCATTTACAGCAATGAGTTAATTATTAATAAGCCACCAATAAATGCACAAGCTTGATGCAATCTTAGATTATTTTTGTTTTGCACATCTTGTAGATGTACAAAGCATCTTAAGAGGGGAAAAGAGGACACTGTACTGACACCTTAATTGTTACCTTAATAGAACTGGTACTGATAGACAAAACAGGTTATGAATTTATATATTTTTGATGTTAACATGTTACAAAAATGATCTTACTTCACTCATGAGAAGCAATCCAGTTGCATATTTTTCACTTTTGAATTTTTCATGCACAAATCAGGACTGAATTATGCAGGATAAAAATCAAAGACATCGGATAGATTTTTTTCCTTGTGAACAAGCCAGTTGTATTTTGGCTCTGGTTACCTGAAGAGGAAATGGGCAATGATATCTTTATTTTTCCATGGAAAAAGCACATAATTTGTTCATGTTTCATGTTGTTTTCCGAAAATTTTGAAGAAATTCCTACTGCTCCGAACTCCCTTTCACTTAACTCCTTGAGAACTTTGTTTGAATGGGAATAGACTCTTTTTGTTAGTGTTGATCCTTCCTCTCAAGGATGTTTGGACAAATGATCATTTCATTGCTAAGTTCCCAGTCCACAAACAAGTCCCTTAATATCCAATAGCATATGGGAGTGTGTTTATAGCTGGTCAGCCTAGCATGTGCTTTTCCAAAGTCTCGTGTTTGAAGGAAGAAGAGAACACAGGGTGGTTTCTCCCAGCAGCTAGGGAGAGTTAAGCAGATGTTCGGCCTTCTTTATCTCAGTATCTAAGCTACTGGTCAGACTTTCGAATTACACTCTACAGATTTTTCTCCTGGTCATCTAGGGTTTTAATTTTGTTTGATCTGAGTTTTTCCAAAACTGCTTAACAATTGGATTTATTAAGTCCTGCAAGCACATTTATATCAAATCTAGGCATTAGCAAACCTTCCCAATTGCCCATGAGGGGACTGTTCACTGCAGTGAGGTGGGTACTCACCTGCATTTTCTTAGCAGAGGGCATTTTGAAAACATGGTCTTCTGAACATTTTCAGAAAGAGATTAAACTATAGTTTGATGTCTTACTTATCTAGTGGTAATTATTTACTCTGTAATGTTCAGCTCTTAATGACCTTTGTCGTGATGTTTGTGCTAAAGTCATTAAGTAAATTTGTTCAGAGGTGATTGATGGAAATCAGATCTGCAAATGTTCTGGTCTCTAGATTTCGATGCCCTGTGTAAGAGCAGCTTCCCATGCACTAAAGCACAGTTGTGAAACCTTCCCTTTCTGTAAAAAATCAGCAAGAATCCCATCGAAAGCTATTTATGGTGAGCACTGTTCCTACGGTACAGTTCATTGTATGAACAGGAAACTGCAAACGCATCACTTGCTAAAATTGTTTTGGAGAAGCTTAAACTTCGGGGAAAAGCTTTACTAAAGCAGCATGGCTTGCTTAGTGGGCCTGACTGTTCCTGAAGGTAGCACTTGAGGAATAATTTTGATGATTGAAATAACTGCATTTCTAAAACGGCAGGTGGTGCCCTTGCTCTCTCTACAGTGAGGCCTGCACTGACGGCTTCAGGCTGGCAGATGCCCTGTGTCCTAATCCAGTGCAATGTAAAGCAGGTTTGCACTTCTCTCTCTTCCAAATTCTCTATGCTGATATGTGCCAGTCACCGGGAATTTTGCTTTTGAAACAGGAATGGAGTAGAGGTCAGAAAACATTCCATGCATAAACAAAACATATACAATATACTGAAATACAATATATTGAAACAAATGATCTCACTTTCCTAAAGGCTTTTTTAGCCTGTGTTATGTTCTCTGCCAGATGTACAGTCAATTTATAATTATATATTATTATTCTTACGGTGATAACTTCCTTGATTAAAAACATTTTTTCCCCTATGAAACAGGTCTCCTGAGAGCCATATTCCCTTACTAGGTTCACTGAAAGGTGGTTGTATTAAAGTCGTACCTTTTTATGACTGAAATCATAGAGTTGCATGACTTTTTGAGAACAATTTTACCAACTTCCGTATTGAATAATCTGTACTAATTGCACGATATACAATCGGTCCTATGTTTTACAGATTTATAGGTCCCCAAAGACCCAATAAACCTGACAAAATAGGGCATATGGCAGCCAGCACAATAAAAAAGCCAAACCCTTGACAACTATAAATCACAAGTGTCTTGGAATCTACCTAGATCTCCATTCCTTGGTCTAATAATGGTCTAGTAACAGCTGCACTTTGACCTTTGGAAGGAATTTAGCAGCTTTTTTCTTCAGGCTGAGGTGGAGTTACCGCCCTCCTTTCTGTGGAGATAATGATGCTGTCTTCCACTGTATTCCCCACTGTATTCCCCCACTGTATTCCAACCAATTCATAGAGAAATGAAGGGTCTCCTCCAAGGACTGCATATTCTGAATTAGATAATGTAGTGATAAAATGAGATCAATGCAGATCCTTTAATGCACTCTTCAGCTTCAGACTAAGACTCGGGCCAGGAATGCATCTGAAGTCAAATTAATTATTATGAAAAGAGGTATCCAGTGGCCGCATGGAAGCATTTGGCCTCTGTCTTTTCAGACAGAGGGTAGAGTGTGCAAAGAAATCATTCCACCCGTCTATTAGTTATAGTTATAGTTTATTTAATATGAATTTGATATTATTTATGTATTGGTAATATTGGGCAATTCTGTGCAGTTTAATTCAAAAATAATACACAAGCTTGTTTTTAGCACTAACAGCTTAGCACAAAGTATCGGTTGTTCTTTGTGGAAGATGTATTACCAGACCAAACAACTTCAAAACATAATGTGGAAGTACACATTTTTAATAATTCTCTTCCTTCAAAGTGTCAGCAGTATCTTTGGTTGTTTCTTTTCAGCAACCAGTAGCCCTGTTGTGTTGCTTGAGGTGTTAATACCAATGGGAGAGTAAATCAATATTACTTCTCATGAACCCAGAAATGCTCTCCAGGGCAAAGTTATTTATTTCACCTGACCAGCCTTACTGATATCACTGTCTGTGGGTCCTACCATAAGAGGATGTTGCTCTGAGCAGTGCAGTATTGACTTCTAAAGATATATTCCTTCCAACTTCTCAATGTCTTCAAACCAAAGAGAACAGAGGATTGCTTTTATGTAAACACTCAAAAGATTTACAAATGTCTGAATCTTTTGGTTTTACATGTGTTATAAAACTGCCTTCGTTTTCCTCTGGCTATATGCAGTCAGCTGTATTTATTATAATTGGTGTGCAGGAGACAGAAGACTTGACAGAGTGAAAGTTATAGATGGAACATGAGCATTTGATGCTCTGTCAACTTCTGTCTCACATAAGAAAATATGTTACATTTCATGCAGAATTGTAGCAGGCTTCACCTGTCATCTCAGCTCTATGAAGTATGATTTACACTGTAGTAAATAAGCATGTAAAATGGCATGGGCAGCAGGGAGAGCCCTTGTAAAACAATTTAAAGAGATCAAACTTTTGATCAAACTTTTTTATTATCCTTGGTGCTGGCATAATTCACTATATTATTTCTCTAGCATATACCTCACAGGCTTTCACCAAAGTGGTAATTTCTCACCATTGGTTTTTGGAAAAGTGGAGAGTGCTAGTCCATGCCCAGTACTGTCCTCTGCCAAAGCTTTTGTTATCTTTGTGGACATGTGACTGGTGGTGGAAGATGTTCTCCTCTTCCTTTTTCCTCTAACTAATTATAGCAGCCTTTTTTCCAGCGTAATTTTAGATGTGAATGACAAACCTGTCTGTGGGGTGAGATCAAAGTGGCAACCAAGCCACAGGAACTTGAAATACAATCATATGTCAAGAGCTGGCGCTGTGTAACACTTTTAAAAATGTATGTTGGAATTCCCGCTGTTTCTGTGATGCTCACACATTGCTTCCTAGGGAGGTCTAAGTAAGTATCATTTTTTATTTATATTGAGATCTACTTCCTGTTGTCATAGCATGGAAAAAACGTTCCCTTTTGGAACTGAGAATACTGGCAGGTAAGAAGGTGAGTAGAAGGCAACAGGGAAGACCCTTGACAGCACTACAGCCAACCAAGGGACTGAAAGGGCTGTTCGCTGGCCTTTCCAAGTAGATTGGCCTGGCTACGGTTCTTTCACTGTTTTTCTGAATGCTCTTGATCAGTAGTTAGGAACTGGCAACTGCCTCTGTTAGAAAGCTGTTTCTAATAGCAGCCAGACCTTCTAGCTTTGTCCCTGTACAAGGGAGTTCTTGCCCAAAGCGGTGAAAGATACACTCTGTTTTATTCTCAGCCCCTGCAATTTGCCAAAAAAAAAAAAAAGAAAAAAAGAAAAAAAGAAAAAAGAAAAAGACTGGCATTCCAATAAAAATAACCTGAGAGGTTAAAAGACTAATCTTGCTTCTATTCGGGGAAAGACGGTGAATACTCTGAAATGAGAGGAATAAAATGTGTAATGGAAATTTGAGGAAGAATATTTTTTAGATGTTATCTTCCTTCACATACAGTTACTCAGAACAAGAAAGGTAATATCTGAAATGCTGTAACTACCTACAGCTATGAGGGGCAGAAAAAAGAATTTCTTTACAGGATAGCTACTGAAGTTATGCAGGTCAAATTGAAAAAAAAATACACCGATTCCAAAAATCCCCGTGATTGCTAGTTATGCAAACTAGAGGAACAACATTTCCTGTTGTCCACTGTGACTTGGGGATTGCAGGTACTAATAGCTCTGCAGGGAGAGGACTTGAGATTCTGCTTATAGAAAGTGCTTGAGCGCATCTGTGAGGGGTCAGTGGTACCCACTTGTTTTGCCAGAGAACTGACTTAAAAAATGGAGGAGTTGGTGCTCCTAGTCAAAGGATCAGATTCTCTGGAATGACGTCTGTGAAAAGAATCTTGGAGGTATGACCAAGTTCCTGAATCACTGATAGGAGAAATCTGAGCTCTTTGAAAAAAACCTCAGTAACAACACATTTTGGGCATATTTTGCCCTAATCTATTATATTCATAAAAATGTAGTCTTAATAACTGTTCAAAAGAAATTTCTTTTCAGAAACAAAAACAGAACAGTGGATTAAAAAAACATCCCTTTCTGTTTCCAGGCAAATAGCAGAGGATCACAGAGAGAAAGAGAAAAATGTTGTAGTTGTTTGTTTACTTTTGCAAGGCACCAACCATGACCTCTAAGGAATGTGTAGGAGAGGAAATGAAAAGCAGACGTGGGAAGCTGAAAGAGCAGCATTACTCCTCTATCATTAAGTATATAATAAGGTAGATTACATCAGCTGTTGGCCTATTCTCCCTGGTGAACAGGTGTCATAGATACAGTACTGTCTAATCAAATATTAACTCAGCATGTGGCATATGATTATGTTTATGTACTCAGCTCTAAAATAAATCCATAAGATTTTAGAAGTAACTCTTTTCAATCATTACTTATTACAAACTATAATACAAGATTTTTGATTCTTCTATTTCTACATTGTTTACAATAGCAAATAAATAGCATTTCTGCCATTTTACAGGTATGGAAAATGGAAATAAAATAACCTGCACTAAGTTATAAAAGAAGTCAGTCTTCTGAGTCATGGATAGGGTTTGTTCTTGCTGGATTACGTTCTGACCAAAACTGTCCAGACTTTCAGGACAATGGTTAGGAAAAAAAAAAAATCTTTTTTACACATTCCATTACATTTGCTAGACTTTTTATTGTATTTAACCTCATATAATTTCCAAAAAGTTGCAGTATATAATATAAATGTGTGTGTCTCTATGTATAAATTAAATGGTTATTTTATATATTTTTATATCTGAGAACTAGTATCCCATCATCTACTACTTGTCTAAAACATCAAAATTTACCATAATGATGGGTAAACATTATCAGAAGTGAATGCATGAAGGTTAAGAAATGCTGCTCAGTAATTTAATTATTCAGTGAAGGTGGGAGATGTGCCAAGTGGTGAAGAGATCCCCGTGCAAACATTAGCTATGACTCAACTCCACCTTGGAGTGAGATACAGGTACAGACTGTTCCTCGTCCATCCTAGTTGCTTTTGGAAAGAAACTGGGAGGCGTTGGAAAAGAGCAATAATCTAGTAGTGTGCTTCAATAAATTTGTAATCTGGACTGTCAGTGAGTTAGGACTGTACCAACTGTACCATGGCTTAAATAAGACCTGGGGTTGGAACACGACCTGTCCCAGCCTGCAAGCTTAGCACTTGCCTCACCATGCAAATATGGCCAGTGTCATCCCAGTCTGCTTTTGCTCAAGTCAATGTTAGTCCAAGGGAACAGAGCTGGGTGAGGCGTGAGCACCTTAAAAAATTCTTCTTAATGTATTTAAAAAGAGGAGTTTGGAGTAACAAGAATAACATGACTAAGCCACCTGTTGATGGTAAAGCCTGGTCAATTTATTTTAGATTTATTGAAACTATTTCCTTCAGTGCTGTACTGTATCAGCTTCGATTTCTTTTAGATGCTTAGATGTGACAGTGGCAGTGAAAGGAGGTAGTCTTCTTGATCTCTCACTTCTGGAGAGCAGACCAGTAAGAGCTTGACATTGTTTTTTTACTAACACTAAATATTTTAGTAATATCTTGCCGTTTTAAGTATTGTGGAGAAAACAAAGCATTCATCTGCCTCCTCTAGCAATTTTCATAGCTCACGAGACTAATCATTCCTGTCAGGTAGCTGGGTAGCTTCTCCATTCTTTACAGCTGACAGCCTTTTGCGTGTCGTATTGAAAGCACATGCTTCAGCCTTACGCTACTGAGAATACCTTGCATATTTTAATCACTTCCTAGAGCTTCACCTTTTGAAAGATGTGGAATATTGCACTCAAAAGCACAGGAAGGACAGTGTTGAGTCAACTAGATCATTGTTCTCTTGAGGATTTATTGACAGAAATTTAATGCTCCCAGTGAGTGGAAAAGTCTGAAACAGAGAACCCTCTAGTGTAATCTTGGTAAGTGTGGGATCGTTACTCTTATTGAACACTTTGGGTATTTTGTGAGATGATCTAGACTTTTATTTTTTCAATAATTATATTGTTGGTGGTTATTTGATGTTTGGTCACAAAAAAAAATAGAGCAGAGGAATATTCTCGTTTTTTTGTATAGGAGGCGCAAAGGCTCGTTACTGCAGAGAGATTCTGCTGCAGTAAACTTGCACTGATGCGACAGGTTTAAGCACTTAATCCTTTTGCTGCTCCTGTTATAACAGTTCCTAGAATATGGCAACAGTAACAGGATGTTTTTCATAGAAATTTAAAAAAGGATTATTCATTTTGGTGACTCATCTCCAGCCAGCCCATTGTTGAAAGCTGGGGCTGGTTGTAGGAACAGTGTGTTTTTCTGGCGAAAGGAAAGCAAACACTGAAGAGACCAGTCCCTTTTCTGCCATCACTTATCTTGACCTTCGGTCTCCATTATCGATAGAACTGTTAAAAATTCCAGCAAAGTCTAGTTCTTTTTAGAAAAAAACCTGTGTTGACTCAGTCCGTCTATGTCTCTCTGTCCTTTCCCCTACAGAGCGTTCCAAGACAAGGCTTGCAATGTCAGGCCGTGTCTGCTCTGCTCTTTTTGTCTCAGAGTGGTGTTAAGTCTGTTTGTCAATGTTAAGGCCATATCCTACTCTGGTCCTGCTTAGAAGGTAACTGTGGGAACAATCCACTCAAAAACATTTTCTGCAAGTAGGTGGAGGACTGAGAATCCTGTAGCTTCCTCTTTCAACAAGATGACCAGAGGAGCTGAGTGAAAGCATGGGAGTAAGTAAGTTTCTACCCGAACTGATGTGAAGATATCTTTTTTCCTTACAGTAAGGCAGAAATTATGATGCTAAGTATGACTCTGCACTCTAGTGCTTTTCTGCTACATATACAGAAACACTGCCACTTTGTAGGGAGAAATTATACATTTATGATTGAATTAATTCATTTTTTATTGTCTTAGTCTGCTTGGGATATGGCTAAGCAATGAGGACAAACAACGAAAGCCCCTGTTTTAAAAATACAGTCTAACTTAGAGTGTCCATATTGACATTAACTTTTCTGGTACAATTAAACAGCTTCTCACATTTGCTTATCACCAATTTCTATGTGGAAAACTCACCATTTTTTTTTCCTAGCCAGGACAGTCAGCTGGCTTTTTGAGAACCACCCTGTGACTTTCAGAAGTTTTGTAAGGCTTGTTCTACCTTGTTGCCTACTACTTTTTGTACATATATTGCCAGAGTCTTTTGAAGTATAGTAAATAGCTCCATTTGAAATAACCTTTTTGGATAGGTTCTAAAAATAACTAACAACCCGATAATAAAAGTATTTTCCTTACATTATGAACAAAACACACTTCAGTTAAATGTTACAGAGCAAAAATTGCTTGCAGGAATGATTTTTCTTGTGAAGCTGGAAATATATGTTCTGTTAACATCCTTGACGTGATCCGTACTGACATCCGGGGGGCGCAAGAAAGCACCTTAAGATGCTTCATTACCTGCTACTCTTGCCCTTTCTCAGTGGCCACAGCAAAGTAAACTGCAAATACAAAAATGCCATCAAATGTCAAGAATTCAAAC
The DNA here is from genome assembly GCF_059628265.1 of Tinamus guttatus. Lineage (NCBI taxonomy): Eukaryota > Metazoa > Chordata > Aves > Tinamiformes > Tinamidae > Tinamus > Tinamus guttatus. Next base: position 1,476,952 of record NW_028288581.1, on the reverse strand, counting down.
TTCCTTAATGCTGCGAGCTTTTGAAATTCTATTGATCATCCTTGCTTTGCAGGTGACGATTGGATGAAGTTATTCCTTCTATCAGCTGGATAAAGATATTACTTCTAAGATGCTGAAACATCAAACTACGTTTATGTAATAATTCAGGTTGCAGTATTAACTTGAAATCAATCTTAGCTAATGTTAAAGGCACTATTTCTCCTCCACTTGCTTCTCCAGCTTTAAGCGACCTAGACAAAAAGGAAGTGGCTGATTTTAGACACATTATGTGATACGTGTCAATATATAGGTCACTGAGAAAACATTAGGAATGCATTGACATTTGTCACTCAAACTGTCGCATTGACCAAGGAACCACTAAGGCTAATTATTTCACAACTGATGGTAGTCAGTTATATGCCCCAAGCTGAGGTACTACTAAAGAAGGATGACCTTTTATGAGCCAAAATTTCCTTTTCACACTAGAACTAGTTTAGATCGGATTGATGTTCTTATACACTCTGTGCAATGTGATGTCACCTTCAAAGAAACAAACAAGAAAGTTACAATTGCAATGGTAGTTTTTGTGTTTTCTTTCTTTGCAGCAGTTTTCTGATTTTGCTTCTACATCTTAATATTTGAAGAACCAAAAGGCAACCAGCTATTTCAGTGCTCACTGACGTTGTATTATAGTGAAGTAGTAAGAATCTGTTTCAATTGGGGCAGTTGCCAGGAAGCTCACAGCATAGTTTATATTTTTGTCATAAAGCAATGAATTTCTTTTCTAGCATAGAGCAAAGCAAAAGGCATAAACCGTACTGAAAACAGTCTTATTTGTGAACATGTTACAATGAACACAAACAGGATTATTCCAGAAAGAGGAACATTTAGAAGCAAAATATATGTAACCCACTACCGCTAGCTTAATCTCCATTTCATTCAGTGGACAATAGGACATATGACCAGCCTAGGTTTACTAGATACTTCCAAAGCATGGCTATTTTCAGTTAGAAATGCTATCCGCTGTGAAGTAAAATCATCCATTGAAGGTTGCTGAGTCTTTGCACTCTGCCAGAGGAAAGGAGCTACCCCTGATCATATGTAGTCCAACTGGAGCCACATCTATGAGAGGAAGTGCAACAGAGACAGGGCAGTCTGGAAATTCTGTCCCTGGTCATTACATTCATTGCCACTATAAAAAGACTTCAGTCAATTACAAATTTTGTCAGAACATTCTAATACTGATGGAAGGAGAAGGTCACTTCTTTGAAAATAGCTCCTACTTATTTGTCTGTTAGTGCTCATAAGAAATTACACACATATACCAGATGCTAGATTGGCTGCGCCCTTTGTTCATAACACAGGCAATTAAAACAAAAACAAGAATGTCCAAGTGGTATAGTATTAATAATGCCAAAGATTAGCAACTAATCCCAAACCATAATGAATTTTCCATCAGCATGACTTTTAGGTCACTGTCACTATAAATCTAGCCCAGTGAAGTCCATTACCCAAAGGAATGTCCGTGGACTGCAGAAAAACAAGACAGAAGCCAGGATCAGGGATGAAGAAAATCTGCCTGCTAGGTGCTGTAGCCACAGCCTGTAGATGGCAGTGCACACAACCCAACTATTATGCACACACTCTGCAAGGAAAATACCTTTGAGGAGATAAATATCCATCATCATTTCCAGTCACTTCCAGTCTAATAATGTTCCATTCTAGTCTAATAATACCCAGACTTACTGCCACATGGCTGCTAGAGTCCTTGTCTTTAATCACTAATATTCTTTGAATTATTTTTCAGTATGTTGGGTAAAAAGACTTGCAATTTTGCCTGAGCACCTGATTTCTGGACAAAGTGGTTCCAGCCCTGTGACCCTACAGAGGAATAGGTGTTTGGGGGGAGAAATGTCCTTGAGAAAATGGGAGAAGAAATCTTCTCGTCAGAGCACATCTCTGCTGAGTATGTTATATAAGCACTGCCACTGTAGCATGAAGTACCTAAGAGAGAGTCCCAGTTTGCTGCTGGTAACTCATAGGTGCCTGAGGACCCTCTCTGTAAGAGACTTAGGTATCAGTACAGATGAAGTATCTTAAGACCGAAATTGTGAACTAGAAGCCACCTATCTGGGAGGGAATGGGAGTAGGTGGGATTGCTTTAAAATGGTGTTGCATCTAAACACGGTCATGGAACTGAGGCCTGAGAGAATGTCTGAGGTGGTATTAAAATATAGCAGTGTAAACAAATGAACATTCGACACTGTCACCTCCAGTCTAAGTTAGGATGTTACGGTCTGTATGGGGGAAAAAATGGGTGCGTAACAAACCGTTTGGATGGTGAGTCTCACAGGGTGGTAGTTAATAGGTTGTACTATAACTGGAGGCCAGTAGTAAGCTGGGTACCATGATGGTTTATGCTGGGACCTGTGCTATTTAACAACATTATCAACGACTTGGGAAATATGAGGGAGCACGCTTTTAACTGATCTGCGAGAAGAGGCCAAACTGGAGGCTGAAGCACTTGATGACAGAGCTTGACCTTTAGAGAGGTGTGGATAGTCTGTAGTCTGTAAAGATGGGCCAACAGGAGCCTCATGAAACTCAAAAAAAAAAAAAAAAAAAAAGGGCAAAGTCCTGCAAGGAATAATCCCTTGCCATGGTGCAAGCTGAAGATAGATTGGCTGGGGAGCAGCTCTGAGGGAAAGGCCCTGAGGGCAGTGAGCAGGGCAAGAGCCAGCAGTATTGAAAGCTGCATTGAAAAAATAGCTATTTCAAACTTGATAAAAATACAATACTGGTTAATACTAGTATTTTTTTAGTCAGATAAACTTAACCAGCTCATGATCATTAATATAGGGGCAGCCATAAATTTTCTAAATTAGCAGTGATTTTTTCTCGTACATCAAAATGAGCTCTAATATGGCTATTCTCTTATTACTACCTTCTGTGAGAGTTTTAAGATAGTTATCCTACCTAACTTTTGACCCAGATGTAACTACTCACACATTGTCAAAGTCCCATGAAAAATTTCTAGTACTATCCATTTGTTGCCTTCACTTGAAAAAATAGGTCCTTTTTTCCTAAGATAGTTCCTACAATACACCAAACAAATATTGCTCTATGGTGTCATTCATTCCTCACCCTGATTTTCTGACAAGTCTTTTGTCCTTTCATTACAGAACTACACTCCAGGTTGTAAAACTTGGTCTCCTTGACTTGTTAGTTTTCCAGAAAAGAAAAAAACATTCAAATAAAGTGACCATCATTTCTATATGGAGACATATCATGTTTTGAGAGTCCTTGATGTCCATGCCATACAGAAACATTGTCTGTAGCTTTTCCAGTGATGCTTCTGCAACAGAGTGACTACTGCAGCTCATGGCTGAGGCTGCAATTCATCTGGCACTGCTCCTACTAAGCTGTTTTGTGTTGCCTCTGTCACTTTTGCCTGCCCCTTCCCATCAACTGCTTCAACTTACAAATAGAGAAATTGCATTGTCAGCATTTTTAAATGCTCCAGTAAGTAAAATCTATCATATATAGTCAGTCACTGTCTTATTTTTATTTACTCCTCGCTAGAACAAGGCTCAGAACAAGGGAGTGCAGGCTCTTCTGGGAAAGGAAGAGGCCAGATGAAGGTGTGTTTGCCCCACTGGTGCTTACATGACACATGTGCAGCCATGACCCACAGCAGTCATAGGAGCTGCTATCATTTAAGGCAGTTTCTCAGGGATTTTCTGCTGCCTTCAGCATGGTCCAGATTCTCCAGACTTATGTGCTCTTCTCTGGCTCCCCACTCTACTCTGAGAACTTTTGTGCCAGGCTTGTGAAAACAAACACATATTTTGGCCCTGATCTTCCTTTCTCTGGTAGAGTCAGACATCTAAGTCTCATGTAAATTCCCCAGCCTTGTTGATACATGGGAAAGAAGAGGAATTGATCCCCTCCAGTTTCTTGCTTGTATAGGCATGAGTTGTGCATGGACGTGTGTATATGACTCCATCTGATCTCAGATGCAGGATGCGACAGTACCTCAGGGAGATAAGGAAGCTCTCTTTGGGAAGCTGAACTCTACCCTGTCTATAGAAACAGTCAGTGGAGTGGAGTGAACAGAAAATGAGCTCTCTGCTGTGAGGCAGCTGACTGTCTGCCAGACAGAGGCTTCAAATTTTGTTGAGGTGATAATCGAGATCGTGGAGATATCTGTGGTTTTGAGGAACTGGATGATGTATGGTGAGCAAGGATATGGTAGGTGGGAAAAGCATAAAGATGTAAAATTTCAAAGAAGTGCAGTGACAGTAAATTAGGATGGCAGTGCTTGTGGTAAAGTGTATGGGTATCCAAGAAAACCGTTGAGAGTCACAGAGAAGTGGTTAACATCCAACCACATGCTGTCATGTTTTGAATCAGTATTTGAAGTCAGATCAGACAGGAAAGAGAAAGTTACCCTTGTAATACAAAGATGCATGAATAAGAAATGTTTGTGCATGAATGCAGTATCCACTGCAAAGGAAATACATATGCACTAAAGACAAACAAGAAAGCAAACAAAATGAATACTTAGAATGCCACCTGCATCATTTCACTAAGTAACATATGGCGAACCTTACCTGAAGGATGCATTTGTAATGAATGGATGCATTTTTAATGCGCTTGTACTTCCGCTCGTTCAGAAAGTGCATTCCTCTCTTCTGTAGTCTGAGAAAGGAGATAACTCTCTGTGCAGGCTCACGTTCCCACATGAGTCATGTATCTCTCTTTGGTGCAATCCTGCACACTTGTACTGCATCTCATAGTCATTAAAAAGAGATGAACTGGTAGTTTCTGAGAGATGCCTGGCAATGAAGTTTTACCATGTGTCAGAGCTGTAGGCTGCAGCAGAGCTATGGAGAGGCTCCAACCCCTGAATCCAACAAGCTACCATATGTCCAAGAACTTTGTTGGCATTTACCTGTAATACCTGTATATTTCCAAGACTTCTGATATTTTCCATTTGTCTGAATTTGCACAGACTTCTGAAGACTTCTCTTTTGTGTTGCCTCTGAAGACTTCTCTTGTACTGATGCAATGTGAAGGGAAACTGCTGCCATCCCTTTGGACCTCACTTGCATGTCCTAAATATGTGACAGTTTCTTAGGGAAAGGAATATAGATTGATTTGTATGTCTTACAGCAGCCAAGTAAAAAAGCATAAAGAGTGAGAAAAACTCCATCCATTTAGTCTTACTAGTGTCCCTTGCCACTCTGACATAGAGGAAACCTACTCAAAGTTAAGCTACCTGACTTAACTGTTTTGGATACTTAGGACAGCACAGCCACGTACTAAAGAAAGATGCTCTCCACACATTTATTCTGATATATAAACTTTGAGGTTATCTTTACATAGTGCTAGGAAAAAGTAACAATTTTATACTTGATTTGTTTTTTTCTGCTAAATCAAAAGCAACAAAAGCTATTTTTCTAGCAGACTTGGCAGCCTAATGACTAACAACTTCAGTGACTTTATATCTAAAATTTCAGGGTTCCTCTTGTTTGTGTCAGTCCTGTTAAAGCAGGGCTCTTGTCGAATGACTCTTGCTATACCTTTAAGAATCCCTAGCATATAGCACAGGAACTGGCTGTTCTGCATTATGCAGAGGCTCCTGTTACACAATGCTGATCGTTTCACACTCAGGCACCAGACAAAGCAGACCTCTGTCAGAGCCTTTGGCTCTGATTGGTTTCCGAAAAAAACACATGTTAGCTGGGAACGAAATATCACCTGCATGAACCATTCTGAGTGACAGAATGAAGTAACTAAAATAAAACCAATAAAGCTGAAATTTTCTGGAAATTTGGAAGGCAAATGTAGAAGGCTCAAACAGTGCTTCATTCTGTATCTGTATTTTGCGCTGACAAATCTGTTAAGGCTTGTCATATATGCCAAAAATAAAAGCCAAGTGAAGTGAAGGAGCCCATGCTGATGTCACAGGAAAAATTGGCATCCTCGAGCAAAGAAGGCATAGATCTGTTTATAAAGGAGCATAGGACTGGGAAAGGTCTCTGGATCTTCATCATGGCGGATGAAAAAGAAGCCGTATCTTTGTAAAGTCTTATTTTCACTGCAATGTATCATTTTGCTAAAAGAAACTACAGCTACACAGGTAACTGTATTAATGAAATCTACTTTTGTTTGACATGTTATTTCACAAGTTCTAAGGGTAAATTTGACCTGGACCTTGAATCTCTTTTTTTTTTTTTTTCCCTCGTACTGACCAGCCAGTGCATGTAGGCAGCTGCATGGTGGGGCACAGTTTAGTCTGGGCAAATTCAGACAAATGGAAAATATCACAAGTTTAGGCCATATAAATCCAACTTGGTAGAGAATGGTTCTAAATAATAAACTGATGAATAAAAAAGCCAGTATCATCAGGTTCTGATTCATACATAACTGCTCTAAAGTTATACCAATGAAGACTGAACGGTTCCCTTCTGCTACTTCACTGAAACAGACATGCATCCAGCATGAAAAGCAGATGTCCGAGTCATGGTGAACTTAAAGTGATATAAAGAAAGAGCTGATTTGAGACCGAAGTTCAGTAGGTATTCCCACACTGCTGTTTGAACCTGGTCCAACCACTTAGCCAGCCCACATTCACTTCACATCCACACTGTGGTTTAAGATCAGCTGCGGGAGGAAGTTTGAGTCTGGAATAACTCTGAGCTTAGGCAAGTTTGCTCTTACCTGCACAGGACTTGCTGTCTAGTCTTTAGGTCTAGTATCTAGATGGTCAAGATTCTTTTCCCAAGACTGAATTTGGTGTCCTGGTCCATGGCGTGTTACTCACTAATCCAGTTTAGCTAATGTAGCTGCTCAATTCTCCTCTTCCCAGTGCTGGACCATCAGTGGCCATAAACACGTGTCACAGGGAAAAGGTCCATAGCAGACCTGGAAAGCTGTCAGCCTGGATAGAGAAACTGTATAAGAGACAGTGATGGACTCACCAAACCCCAGAAGGGAGAGAAACAGAGCCAAGTCACCTCTTTTGCTGAAAAGGTATCGGGGTGCCCTCAGGCAAGCTAAGACATCTGAACACAGAACAGAACAGAAATAACTGAATTATCCATGTTTGACAAAGTTGGTGCCTATATGTTTAAGGAAACCTGAAACATCCTGCTGGAAAGATTGATGTTGCCTGCACAGGCAAATCTTCCATGTGGTACAAATACACCTTGGGAAAAGTGAGCTCTAGAAGTAATTCAGGAACAGGGGGTAACATGGCCCCCTGGATCCCAGCACTGCTTGCCCAGGGTGGGACTGGGTGTCCCTGCTGGAGCAGGAGGTTGGACTAGATGATGTCTAGAGGTCCCTTCCAACCTCAACCATTCTCTGAGTCTGTGACTGGGCTGTACGCAGCCCCATCAGCATCTGCCTGTTTCCTTCCCTTGACTCCAGGAGGAGTCAAGTCATTCTCAGTCCCTGCACCAGCCCCGTCCTACATCAATCCAGCTCTGCAGCCCCAGCCTGGGAAACACACAGGAGTCTGCAAGAACCGCATGCATGATACTGCTATTTAGATTAGTTAATAGACTGGTTATAAATATCACATTAACATCATGTAACCATTGTCACTTCTGTTATCCTTCCCTGGGAAAAGAAAGCACTGGGAATGATATTTCCAAGGGACTTTTCTGCAAGCCAGCTGAAAGCAGTTATGTTACACACAGGCTCGTGTAATGTGGTGCTGTCGGCTGGAGCCCAGACGTTCCGTCAAAAAGACTTTGTCAAAGCCTTGGCTCTGACTGATTTGTGAGGAGCGAGCAGGTTATTTCTAAACTTTAGCAGCAAGCCTGAGTTGGTTAGCTCACTTCTACGTGCAGCTTGGACACTTCTGAAATGTCTGTCACAGGACATAAACATTTGGGATTTCTTTGAGGCCAGACTCTCAGGCTTGGAACCACGCAAGGTTAAATGAATACCTGCCATTATTTTTAGCTATTTCAGCTTATGGTAAACTCGGTACAGTGAGTTATTTAGCAATCAGCTGCTTCGTGTTTTCAGTGAGTGTGAGGATAGTCACGGCTGCTTAGCTGCAGCACCTTGCAGATTGTCCTGATTTTTTTTGGAAAACTGCACACAGGGCCACCCATGCTGGCAGATGTGTTGCTGCTGCTGGAACAGAAGAAATAGTAATAATTAAAAAAAAGCAGTTCACAGAGAAAAAGTAAAAAAAAGCAGAGGAGGGCCAGAGAGAGCCTCATGCAGCACGTTCCCCGGCTTTAAGATCTGATTCTTAAACTTTGGGTGTAGCCCCCTGCTCCACAGCGGTGTCTTTCTCTCTAGCTCGTTTGCTCTGGCTCCATGCCCGTCTCGGTTCTTGCTTCCATAACGTACAGTCATATGGTACACAGACCCAAAGCAGTACAAGTTAGCTTTATAGAGTTATAAAAATGATGAAATCCTTAAGAGGACTCCCTTCTTTTTTTGAATAAGGATTATAGGTTTCATTCTAATGATGTTTGAGAATTGGCTAAGGAAGTAGCTCTGTTTCCCAAAAGTCTTAGCAGTCAGTTTTAAACCACAGGACAAGACTCAAGGTATCTGTAACATCCTCACAACCTTGTCTTCCTTTCCATTCGTACTGGCACATGCATGCACACAGAATTGTCTGAAAGAGTGTTTTTTGTTTTGTTTTTGTTTTTTTCTTCATGCCAAGAGTCCTTCTTTCATGACTGACTTGACACCGAGGCCATTTCAGTGGTATAACATCAGTGATTTTACTAGGAGTAAATACCATTTATTTTTTCTTTCTGGAGAGACTTTAGACTGTAACCCCACCCTGTAGGGCTGAATTATGATCCCACCCCTCTCTCAGAAGAGTACAAGTTAGGTTACAGTGCTCACTAAACTAATCAAATATAAAATGTGAATGCAACAGTTCACAATCACAATGAGTAAATGCTCCCGAGAAACAAGAGCTCCAGTTTAGCAGAACAACAAATTACCCTGTTATGAATAACATTCACAATAACTTCACAAGCAAAGCTGCCATTCTGTCCTGCTGACTTTATGAGACATGAAGTCACAAGGTGCAACTGCCAAACTGTTAGAAAAGAGAAAGAAATTCATTCCTTCATGTCAGGTCTGATCAGAAATAGCAGCTAGCACACCTCAGCTTGTGTTCTTTTTAACCTGCTGCTGCTCAGATAAAAGTTTCTTCCACTGACCACAGTTGTGTAAGGCAAATCTTACAAGTGCTGAGTTGCATTTAATTTGAACTCTGCAGACAAATAAGTAGATGGATCTGTCCAAGAAGCATAAAAATATAATCTTTCAAACACATGTGAATTATATTTTTGACTTCAAATGACAGCTATGATGTGATTAAAGCTTCTCATGCGCATGCATGTTTGCAAGATTAGGCTTGAAGCGTGAAATTTAAAAGGAAATCACACAATTGAAGAGGAAAAAGGGAAAATACCCTCACATTCTTTGGAAAGTGCACAGGAAATAATGCCTTTTAGGCTTTCCTTCTTTATGTATCTTTCTACTTAGACTGCTTACATCAGTTAGGAGATGTTAATTTATATGTAAGACAAAATGGAGGTCAGAGATGCAAAAAACAGGTGATGGATAAGCAAGAACCCTTCTTCTTAGGAGAGAGAGAGTGGAGAGGTACAGAGTTCCATGTTGAGAAGCAGTCAGAAGACAAGTCACTATCAAGTTAAAACCCTGTATCTGCTGATTTTAAGGTTGGCAGGTGAAGGGGACGACTTTGAAAGCAAGATAATAAATATGTAACAGTTGCAATGTAAAATCCAAAGCAGAGACATGTGCAAGGCAGTGGTCAGCAAAATATTCAGCCCACTTTCCCACATTGTGGTTTACTATGGCTCAGAAAAAATGAAATGTTTGTGTCTATCATGCTTTTGCATGGGATGATCTTGCCATGAAAGCCACACTTTTGTGTCAACAGCAGGTCTGTTCAGAGGCCAAACTTCATTACATTTCTTGTATCTGTGGGCATTGACCCCAGCCTAAGTTAAGAGGCTGAATTGGTGCCCTGATGCCACTTCCTGCCTATGCAGATGTCATTTTATTCTGCAAAAGTCTGTAACATACCTGAAGGATGTATGTGGAGATACAATTTAGCGGGGCATAGGACAAAAGCATAAACACAGAAAGCCAAGATTTTCTGAGATACCTCTTAGAAGGAGGATAAGGCAAAAATCATTTTAACAGCAGCACGTTGTGGTCAATGTAGGAAAAGTATGGAGACTAGAGAGAAAGCAGCTAGACCTACAGGCAGATGGTTGATATGAGCTTACCATTGAAGATCAACCTGAATGACAAAATGAATTTCACCCTAAACTTTGCTTACAAAGCGTGGGGTGGGACTAAGCTACAGTGTAAGATGCCTAACTTGTGGTGTCAGTATGTAGGTGTATCATATGAGCCAAATGTCTAAGCTCCCACTACTGTCAACAGAGGTCTAGTCAACGGACTCTAGGGAGGGATTCAGCTGACAAGTTGCTGGTGGCACAATTCAGCTGTCTAAACATAGACCTCTAATGTCAATTGAGATACCCCAGGCTCTGCCATCTGGCCTCCAGCCGCCCCTTCTGAAACAAATAAGACAGGTCTGTGCCGTATCTGCCAGCCCCCACAGATTTCTCACATACCTGCATGCATCTGAAATAAATGCTAGACACGGAACGAGTTGATTCGAGTCCTAGGTTTCATCCTTTTAAGATGAGCTGCTAGCATGCTCTCCAGAGGCTTCTTAATTTAGTCATTTGAAACTTGATGTGATTCTCATACAGATGCTACCTCCAAGTTAGCCATCATCACCTCCCTTGCAAGTGTACGTATAAACATGCTTCTGCTGAAGGTGAGCTATACCATCTGAAAATGGTACCCTCTGATGTACATTCTTCATTGACTACAAAGTCTGTTATTATCTACTAAGACTGATTAACTCACCCTTCAATATCTGGCTTCTAACCATTTATAAGCAGGTGAAATGAAACTGATTCCAGGGAACTAGTTCCATAAGAAAAATTGAAAAAATTGGATCTGTTTTATACAGGAAGAAAATATTTTCCATAGAACTAGTAGTGCAAATTTATATGAATAATGTCATGCTGGTGTGAGCACTTTTATTCTGGGACTTTCTTCCCTTTTATTTATATTGCTTGTGAGGAGGCTGAGGTAAATCTGTTCCAGGACAAGTGTGCCTGTGTGGTAACTACTAATAACTCCCTTTAGAAACAAAGCCTTGGGGATAGGAGAAGAGAAAGGAGAGAAGGGCTGGAAAAAACATTGGAGAGGTTAGTCAAACCATGGACAATGGTAGTAAAAGGAAGCAATTAAAAGTTCCTTCTGATTGTCAAATAGTGATGATAAAAAATTGGCTCTATTTTTGTGGTTTTTAAATGGATTGTGTTTTTATACTTACTGGCTGTTCCTTTTATTGTGAGCCTTTTGTTTGATACAAATTGTTTCAGTATGTCTTTGAACAGCCTGTTTGAACACACTGCTTAATTCACTTCCATTTTCAAGAACAAAATATCTCAAGCACTCAAAAATGTTTAGAAATAACTCCATACTCATAAAACATTAAAATCTTTGCAATTGCCTGGAGTAGGAAATGCTACTCATTTTTGAGATGTGCAGTCTACTCGAAAACCAATTGTGTATTTCATTTAAAATGAAAGTATATAAAATGTCTGTTGGTTTAAAGCAAACTTAATTTAAGCTATCCTTTAAAATGACTTCCATGCTCAAAGCCTGTTCTTTTTGCTGCTGGTATCAGCAGTCTCCAGCCCTGCAAATACTTGTGCATGACATTGCACTAATCTGACTTCAGTAGGACAACATCTAAAAGTGATGTCATGTGTGTGTCAGTTTTTGCAGGATCAGGATCACTGTAAAGTATTCATGCTTCTCAACTGAGAGACATAAGTTTAGTTGCTTGCACTGTGTGTGCTTTTATCAGAATGTTTCTCATATATAGTATATAAGAGGTAAATGAATCTTTGTCCGGGAAATGACTTGGAGCAAAAGTCTGCTGTGAGATGTATACCTGTGATGATGCTCGAAAGAAGCAATATTTTATGTTATCAAGGGCTTATGTCACAGTTTTATAAAAGGATCTAGTAATAGGTATTCTAAAGAAAGCAGAGAAGATATTCTTTAAATATTTAGTTTGCTATGTCTCTATTTCATGAGCGCTTTAACTTTCCAACTTTAGAGTTCTCTTTGTACAGATTTTTTTTCTTTTTTAATTTCCTAGATGCAAACCAATCCAATCAGTCCCTCTTAGGAAATGTTTGAATCATGTCCTTCATTAGGCAAATATGGGAAGCCTATGTCACCTTTACCAAGGGATCTCTTTTAAGGAACGTCTGGAAACTTCACAGTATTATTTGCTTTACTGGCTGAGGTATTTTCATTCCATTAAAAACAGATGCTGGTCCTTAGTATTAAGAAAGATTAATTTCACAGATACAATGGGATCCTATTATAGCAATCTGGTTTTGTTTTTAAACAGACCAATTTCATCGTATGCATGACGCCTGACTACAATATAACCGTTTTGATGTGCAAATGGAAATCTGGGAATCTGACTTTCTTACACCATATGCAAAAGGTGACTATATTTGTAGACTCTAAAAGTAGATTTAACTGTACAAGTTTTTGAATACATACCATCTGTGTTAAACATGTGTTCTTCTTAGGCCATAATTTGCCACTGCCATTTTTTCTTTGAAATGACTGTAATACACTTCAAACTGACCAGGCATTTTAGCATTCAAGATTAATTGACAGCCATCTTGTAAAAACTTGACACATATTAACAGAAACTTGTACCAAATTTAATGAAACAAAATGAGCCAGAGTAGTTGTGAAATGAGTCACTTCCCAACACTGTAGGAAGAACTTAGTGCAGCCCTGGATGAAATCAGCCATGCACATATTTAAGCTTCAAAAGTGGTGAGAGAGGTTCTCGGGAGTGCAAGAACAAAACACAGAGAACAGTGAGCAGCATATAATATTGTTGTAACATCTGGTCACAGAGAACGCGAATAAATGGAAGTTTGCTTATAAACAGCTGAGCCATGGCACAATTCTTCTAAAGCCCTTTCAACAGAGGTATGTTTTCAGTGAGTAGAGGCTTAGCTATGGAATTTAGTCCCCTTTCAAGACCATCTGTAGCTTGTTTTTCTAATTAGGGGGCAGTCGACAAACAAACTGCTTTTTATGCTGGGAAAAGAAACAGTGCCTCAGAAAGAAGCTCAGGATTTTAGAGAGATGCAACAATTTGCAAGGGGAAAAAATAAACAACCAACCAAAATTTTCAAAACACGCGCATCAATTTTGATTGTGTTGTGTCACTGAGCCCTGACAATTACATGTGTGATATTAAATTAAATGTCACTGGGTCTTGCATTTATAATACTGCATCATAATTGATAGCCTGTGTCTTTTCAGCACTGACTTTGATCTGGCTGTTTGATTCATGTGAGCTGACTCTGGTGCCCTAGAAAACCCCAGCTGAGGGGTGGATATTCTTGCCCTGAAGCTCAAGCTGTGGGGTAAGACAATAATTTTATAAGATTGAAATCACTTTTTAGATTTGTTACTGTGAATTGCCAGACTAATGTAGCAAAAATTTTCTTTCTTTTAAATGTGCCTATTGGTTCATGACTGAAAGCTTAATTTCTGAAATGCCAGGTTGAATGCTGAGCACTTCCCAGCCAGCCCTTTGTTCCCTAACTCACAAGGCATGGGGACTGCTGAGTGAATAAAGAGATCAGAAAGTAGTCCATGAAAATAAATGAAGGCAAGAAAAACTGATTCAAACAATAGTGACTTTTTTTTTTAATTTCTGTCAAAAGATCTGTTCTTCCATTTTCCCAATGAAGCATCACTCAGGTCTTTCACAGCCTAGCCATCTTTTTTACTGCCTCATACGGACTGAGGGAATTCCTATTTCTGGTCTTTGCTCCCAACACTCATATTTAATGCACACTTTCCTAGACAATACCAAATGTGAATCATGTCACTAAGCCTCACAGAAGTAAGAGATTGAAGCTCCCCTCCCTGTCTGTTACTTCGAGTTTGTGGCAACTCTTGGTGATTTCTTGCTCTACGCAATGGTTTACCCACTTCAAGTATTGGAGGCTGCTTACAAGTCCAAGGGGAAGGATAGACACTTTACTTGGACACTCTGCATAACTTGCGAGGGTTAAACATGGCATTTCCTAAATAGGTGAAAGTGGTTTGTCTGATTCAGAATTAAATACCTATGCAACGTTAAGAATCTAGCAAACTTTGGGACTTACAGTACTTCTTGATGATGTAGTTTTACATACAGCAAGAAGAACCAATGTATACTTACAGTGAAGCCTACAGCATAGAATACTACAGGACTTTACAGTTAAGATTACTTGAACAGAGAGAGATAAATTACATGATAACATTTTAAAATATAATACAGTTGAGTTACTGCCATGTTTGATATAAAAATATCTCTATGGAATTTCCTGGTATCACAGTAGCTGCACGTGAGAATAATCATTCAAAGCAAAAGCTCTTTTACTCCTAATTGCCTCAAAACTTACAGTAACTTCCTAGACCACAAAGGGTGACTTGACTCTCTCATCAGGAATAGTCCACAAGTTCTTGCTGTTCTACTTTTGCCGTTCTCAAATATGATACAAAGGAACTCATCAGCAAAACAGAAGGCTTAACTATTTGGTACGCTACTTGAAATAAGTTCAAATGATATCTCTGTTTGCAAAGAATTGAACAAAGACTAGACCAAAAACAGAAGTAGAGACTACAGCTATCATATTGGATTTCTGCTCTTCTTCTTAGTATGCAGTTATGCTGGGATTTCTGTCATAAGGGTGACATGTTACGTCAATTCTATAGAATATTCTTCCTTTTATGGTTATACTTTGTTGCTCATCTAGCTGCCTATATGAACACTGCCCTGGCTGCTTGGCAATGCAGTGTAATTAATATTATACACGTTTAAAGCAGGATTTTGCAAATGTTGTTATTCTTAGTAGGGTAGAAATAGAATTTCACATTTCACAGATGAATAATTAAAGTAGTGGAATGATGCTTTCTTGATGCTACATCCTCTTCTGTTTATTAAGAAAATTAGTCTTCAAAGGCCAAAAAGTTTTTAGTATACCAGATATCGTATATGAAGACAATTAGTTCACTGTTGTTACATAAACTCTCTCTTCTCTCAACAACGCTGACTTAAAAGTTGTTTGTCTTTTGTTCTTTTAAAATGCACATTTGTCTGTGCTGTCCTCTGTTGGTTACTGCAGAGGAGAAGCAACTACTGCCATATAGCTGAAAACCCAAAGATATGAATGTTTCTTTTGGAAGGAATCAAGTTTACTGTGTTTTGTCAAGTTTGTTATGTCCCAGAAGTATTGGATCGTATGTCATAGGCACAAACATTCATGTTTGGGAAATCCCAGGAATAAATAGATCATTGTATGGGCGTGTGTCCTAGAAGCCCCCAGAGCAGACCTCCCTTCTCCATAACAAACCACCTCACACTTCCAATGCTGTCACACCTCCTCAGTTTCCCCAGAGCAGCCTTCCATGCTCATCTTTCCATCCTTTCCAATCTGTGGGCTGCCATTCTCATCACAGACCCTCAGTCCTCTGCTTCTCTCCAAACCATCTGTTAATAACTACCTTTATTCGCCTTGAATATTCCCCAGCTCACCACTCCACCTACTCCCATGTCATCAACCCAAATGTGTCTCCCAGATATTGTACCTAGAATAGAAGCAGCTGCTTTGGGCAATCACTGCAAACACCAGGGTAGAGCATCAGAAAAGCAACAACGTGTGCTGCTCTAAGTCATTGCACCATCCAGCAGTAACAGCCCTAGTTCTCCTTTCTCAGTCTCTGCCAAAGACCTGTAGCACATTAAAGGGCTCTTTGGTTGGCTGCAGATTTCTTTTATAACTTGGTCTACCTCTCATTTAATACAGGATAGGTAGGACTCTATAAAGAAATGCTGAAGGACATGCATAGAGTTGAATTAGCCACAAGCTATGTATGCATGTGTCCAGAGCAGACAGCAACTCCTCTCTAATGTATGACTGAACATGTGATAATTTTCCAATACTAGCAAAGACAATGCCAGTGGAGGGAGACAGTGAAGTTGCATCTCAGAGCCACTGGGTAAAGAGCTCCATAGGAAGCAAAAGTGATGGTACAAAGCCTCTGCAGGCAGATAACTTCTCATAGAAGTGAGGGCATTAGGACCATGCATTACTGGAGGGACATTTCCTACCCTGAGATAACAGGGAGCTCCTGACAAAATAAGTGAGGTAAACTCAGAAGATACTTGAAACATCTTGCCATTTAAATCTAGAAATTCACTTACTGTTGTGTTTCTGACTGGAAAATGTGGCTGAAGTTTGCTGGGAAAGGGTAGCCTGGCCTCTTCATAAGGCTATTCAGTCTTCAGGCTTCCCATCCTTTACTCTTCACTTGACTGCTCATATTTCTTTCTCTTTCTCCTGAACTGCTCTCCAAACATCTACCACTTCCACCTTCTCTCCTCTTACTTCAGCCTTCAGCCGTGCCTCTATCTCCATTCCCAGGCTGGTCTCCTGAGGCCCCTCCTTCCTTTGCTTCTCCTCCCTGCCCGCAGCTCCCTTCACAAGGCCACCAGAGGCTCCTTTCCTGCCCTGCTCACTCCAGCTACAGTTCTTGGTTTCCTTCTCTGCTTTGTCCTCTTAACACTGAAGTCTATGGAGCCTTCACTTGAAACATACGCAGGAGAGGTGCAGTTTCTAGGCAATAAGCTGTGTGTTTCTCACCAATAGGTGAAACTGATGGTTTGCAAAGACTTAGAATTACACTTTATTGGGTGTTTTTTCACCGGATGGAAAAAAAAAAAAAGCAGAAGTTTCTTGTATGTTATCAAACCTTAAATTTCAAGTACCTTCTCTGAAACTGTAGGTATAAGCAGAGTAAGTTTCTGAAGTTCAAAAACTGTACCCTACCCCGAACTTTTTCCCCGACTCACTCTCATGGACGGCTGGATCATGCTGTGTGAAGTTTTCCATAAAAATTCTGTGCCCAGCATCCAACCTCAGTCTTAATTCTTCAGTTTGTACAGTTAGAGGTTGACAAATCCTATAATTGGAAGTCTTGTGCAGGTCTTCTAATGGAAAATGCCAGACTGGCTTACTGATAGGAGTTGCTACCAACCCCACCTAGCATTTAAATGAAAAAGTAGTGTTGAAATGCCATCTGCTAAAAATTCTAGTAAAATATGTTACACTGACACTATCTTGGGACTTCACTTAACACTTAATGAAATTAGCTCAAAAATCATATTGAATTCAATTAGCTTTGTATCAGGTTCTGACTGACCAAAGAAATGAAGATGAGAGAGAGAATATGCATGGGCATATATATTTTTTTTCCTGTGAATTTAGGGGAGGGGAAAATAATGTCAGAGAAATGTTTCATTTGTTTTTATCAAGTTGAGAGAAACAAACAAAAAAAAAAGATGTTTCTTAGAAAGAACCATTGAAATGGGGCCACTGTAAAAGGAGGTAGTTAATCTTTTTTATCATAAAAGCTTGACAGCCTCTTTTTAGGGCTGAAATGCGGAAACAAAATGAAACTTTTGTAGGATGGATTGAGTTAATGTGCAGCAGCTTTAAGACTGAGAAACCCGTAGAAGTGATTAGGCCGTTTTTATTACTTTAGCTGGAAAGCCCAGATACTGCTGTAACAACCAGTGGCTGCGATGCAATTAGTAGACCGTTTGCTAATAGAATATGTAGCTTTAAAGGCAGATGCTGATGGAATCCCAGCTCTCTCGCTGTGCCCCAGAGGGCTGCAAGGAGCCCTGTGGCACTGCGAGTGCCGTCCTGCTGGACCCTGAACAGTTAATGAGGAGACCTTTGCCGCGCTGAGATGCAGACAGCCGCGGGGCCGGGCTGGCTGCGGCTGGGCTGGGCTGTGAGCCCTCTGGCAGCCCTAGGCGAGGGTGTGTGTGCTGCACCACCAGTCGTGCCAGGAAATGTCCCAGCTTGGGCCCCCGGCTGGCAGGGGTGCAACTGTCTTGTGACTGGGATGGAGAAGCCACACGTTCACCACGCGATGCCTGGTGATGGAGCTGGGGCAGCTCTGGGTGCTGGCTGGACAAGTGGAGCGCTCCTTCCTGCTATTCCCCATGCGGCAGCAGTGGGGAAAGCCACCAGGGAAAGCCAATGCAAGCTTAGCTCACAGAAAATTAGCTATTCAGTACTACTGATTACTGCAGGTCTTTGCAAATAAAGAGGAGTGAGGGAGGAGCTTGGTCTCACTCCAGCAGCTTTGCATAGATTTGCAGGTCCAAAGGGAATGAAAATCAAAGTCAGCCAGGAACTTGAAATATCCTGTGTGAGGGAATCCCCAACACAAGTGGGACGAGGCGTGAGTGCTATAACCAATCCCTGTTGTTTTAGGATATATCATCTCAGCCATGGGGTGTTAAGTGCATGTTACTATGACCTTCGAGCTACTGCAGCCTGTGCTGGAGGTGAAGGTCAGTCTGCTGTTGGGTTGGAGCACAGGGACCAGAGTTGTATCTCAGTGGTGCTGCTTCCGCTGCTTCCAATGTTGCACTTATACTGGATTATAAACCTAAGTGTTTATTTACATGATCTCGATTAAAATGTTGTTTACCATTGGAGGAGAGAGAATTTAAGAGTGTGTGTGTGGGAGACATTAAGAAAATAAGTGTAATGGAGGCTGTGAACATTTGTGTTTTGCAGACAGGATGCTGAGAGCAAGAAAAACTAATTTGTCTTAGAAATAGTATAATCTCTGAAGACACGCAGGCTGTTTCTCTGAATTCTCTGATGCATTCTACAGAATCTCAGAAATATGAAATTCAATTGCCTACAACCTTTTTTTCTGAGGAGAGCTATTTTATTGTGAATTATTTCTAGTGCTCCAGATGTCCCTATACTGCTTGTATACCTGTTTACAGCTTTTCTCTCTGAATTCCTAAGTCTGCAATTAAATGGGAAAAGAACATATGCCTGCCTTCCTTCCCTAGTCTCATGTTGCTCCTCTGCTGTCCCCTTAGGTTTTGTTTCACAATTTCCATTTGCTTTTCGAGCCACAAAGACTGAGTACATTGTGGGTTTCCTACCTTTCCAAATGTGCTTGGCTTCACAAATGTTTTAAGGCAGTTTAGGACCCTTTAGCTGACAAGGAATAGTATGCTAATTTTATTCCATAATAAGTAAAGATTTTGGGTTTGGGACCATCTTCTACATGGAAGCTTTTGACACAAAAGTATATTTAAAGAGAAAGTGTCTTGAGTTGTGTGTATGCTATTCTCCTTATTTAAAAAGGTGTCCCAGCCCCCTCAGTCATGCATCAAAGAGGTATTAGAAGTCCTCTCCTCCTGCCTCTTCTTCCAAGGAAAATTCCCCTTTCAAGGTGACTGTGTGCTTAGTGTTTTTGGCATACGAGGTATAGGAGAATGTGGGAGGTGCTGCAGGACTCTCCCAGGCAGATGGCTGACCAACTTCAGTGCAGGGTGGCAGTGCTGCCTGGGAGCCCATGGTTGAGCAAGAGTTGGGCAAGAGTAACTGTGTCTGAGCCTCCTCGTGGGCTTCCCTCCAGACCCTAGAGACGATTTTTAAACTCAGGCCCTGGCCCAAATGTGCCCCTTGCCTTGCTGACGTAACTGCCCATCCCATGTCCTCTTGGTCCAATCGGGCCACTGCAGTCTGTGTTGGACCCAGTGGTGGTAATCCTACCTGTGAACCTATCTTTTGACAAGTATCTAAGTAGACTCAGTCTGAGCCTAGTCTGAATATTTCTTACTTCTTCTAAGGGTAACTTATAACAGTTTGTGCACCTCTTACGACCTTTCAAAGTCGCCCTTTAGTACAGGAGTTGGCACTAGACTAAACTGATGACAGTGGAGAGCAAAGGACCAAGCTTCACTACAAATGGAAAGTCTTAACCTCAGGCTTAAATGGTACTAGCATTGAAAGCTTAGGGAAGACTCCATGGGTATCTCAAGCTCTGCACAGTTATCCAGAACTTTTTAGGGATGTTTCTAGAGATTAAGTTACACAGTATTTTTGTATTGCTATGTGCCATATTTCAATGGCAGAGAAATCAAATTCCAAATCTCCCCAATATATTTACGTTAAGTTTTGGAGAAGTTTGCTACTTAGCAGGTACACAAGATCAACAATGTAATCAGAAGAGATGAAAAAAATTGTCGGTATGTACAGAAAAGGAGCCACCTAGCAGAAGTTGCTGAAGATGGAATAGCGATACAGGGAAACTCTGGGGAGATAACAGACTTTCTGTGAAAATTAGGGCCAAAAATATAAGGACTATCTTAATATGGCATGCATTCTGAAGCGCTGATATCTAAGGTATTTATAGAAAAAAAATGCACACATGTGATGCTCCGCCATCTGAAGCTTAGTGACTCCCATAAATCTGCTACTTAGGCAGTCCATTATTCACATGATAGAAGCATATGACATTGATTATGAAATAAAGTGAATGTTTTTGGGTTATAAAACATACTGTGGTCTGGGAGACAAAGTGAACGCAGGTTACCTTTTCACATAATATTAGTAGCCAACTCAGGTTAGTTAGTAATAGCTTTTAATGCTCCTAAAAAAAAAGGTCTTTATCTATTTCCTTTAAGCTTATGTTATGTATTTTGCTGAGTTAATTTTGTGCCAGAATGATCTTGAGTGCCATATTGTTAGTGCTCCAGAGAAGTATTCCAGTATTTCAACACCTGCTCTCACACAAAATTAGTTCTACTTATACCCATAAAATAAGACCAAATGAATTACACTATTTCCTGTTGATATTTTTATACCCCTCTCCTAAGTGTGGTGAAGCTGTAAATATTCAAGAGTTTCTATTTGTACAGTATTTGGGGGATGTAACACATTGTATTATTGTAGCTTCAACCTTATTTGAAGAAGAGGCCCAAATGTTTGATCTATACATAACGTAAAATGTTTTTAAAATGTTCAGCCCTATGATTTTGGTTGCTAGTCAATGATAAAAACTGGAAAAGAATGAAATATGCCCATGCCAATTTGTACGTAAACCACCGGCTATGAACACTGAGATGGTTGACTATGAGTCAAGTGGCTTGCTTTTTATGTTCAGTGAACAGTTTGTCCTGTTTGCAACAGGGATTTCAATAAGGATATTTCAAAAAGAGAATTCCAGAACAGGGATTTTACTTGGCCAAAGCCAGTAAGGTAAGCCTTGAAAGCATCTGCTATTTATAAATCCCTGTGTACAAGTACACATCGTACAATGGAATCTGACCTTAGCAGAAATAAAATCTAAAGGGGTCTGAAACTCACACAATCATTATACCACTTCTCACATAGTGTTGTACTTAAAACAAGTTACTAGAAGCTTCTCCAGTGAATATGGTTCACATGTCAAAACATTCAGCTCAATTTATCATAGCCTTAACTACACAACTTGTTTAAGGTTGCGTTGCTTTAAAACAGAGAATGGTGCAGGAACTTGTTAATCTAGTTCATGTATTTTCCACAGTAAGCTCTAAAGCAGTTTGAGAAGCACAATTCTGGTGTCCAATTCAGTAGTCTTCCCTCCTCCTGAGTGGTAACATCAGTACACAATCTGGGGAATATTACAATTTAAATTTGATGCTATCAGTACTGAAATAAAGATGGGAGTGATTTTTACTGTTCATATTTACTTGTCAAGATTGCCTAATATAAATTTTTCCAGGCTGAATTATAAAAGCATCAGATTTACCGGACCTGCTTACAGTGATTGTAGATATGCACTGAATCTGACTCACTCATTAACTGTGAATACAAAATAAGAGTCACCATGAGCACTGGTGATTTTAGCTGTCCGAAACTGTAAAAGATATTCAAAAGGTGCCGCTGTCCCCAGTCATTGAATTTCCCAAGCCAGCCCTGATAAGCGAAGTGTGAGAAGAGCCCCCTTCTGCTGACAGGGCTGTGGTAGTGAAACAGCTGGGAGGGAATGGGCGATGATATTATCTTCATCTGACCTAGATGGATTTGGAAGAGGACATATGTCTACAGCTTCAGCCAGGGGTCATAAATATGGGATTAAGTTCCCATTCCTTTATGCTACGCTTCCATCTAGGAAAGCTGAATTACTTCAGTGTTTCCATAGTTGTGAAGTACTGATCTTTGCCATAATGACTGAATAATAGTCACATTTTCATTCCAGAGTTGTCTGTCTATCATTTATAGGTCAGCCATTAAAGTGACCACTTTAGAGAGTTTTTATTATATATATATATAGCAATTATATTCAAGAATAAAATCTTTTTGGTGGCATGAAATCATTCCTATGATTGGCATTCAGTAAATGAAAGATATGTTTCAGAGTTTGGAGACAGAGAGATGAAAGTCTCTATGATCCTCTTAACAATCTATTCAAAAAATGGATTGTATATTTAGATAAAGGAAAATGATACAGCCATGAGAAAGATCTATTAAGCTGTCTGAAAGGAAAGGAAATTATGGAAACGAAAGAAAAGGAACAGAAAGTTATATTCTTTATTGGAGTATTTCCAATCCACTTGCAAAGTCCTCTGCTCTGTTCATGCACTATTTGAAGGCCAGGCAGTGTGGATGTGAGTCCTACTCCACATCTGAACTGTGTGAGCCTTTGTCAAGCTGGATCTCTGCTGCCATGCTCTGTATGCAGTCCTGCATGAAAGGAGAAAGGAGAGAGCCGAGAGCCAAGAGCCGAGAGCCAAGAGCCGAGAGCCAAGACCCGAGACCTGAGAAGAGGGGAGAGGAGAGGAGAGGAGAGGAGGGGAGAGGAGAGGAGAGGAGAGGAGAGGAGAGGAGAGAAAAGAGACTTTCCTATCTGAAGAGGAGGATTTATCACTCATGGTGAACATGGAAAACTAGTCACATTTGATAGCAGTGGCCAATCAGACCTCCTGTGTTTGTCTGAGCTGACACCTTCATTTGATGGCTGAAGCGTTTTCTCAATTCAGGAGCAATAACCGAGTGACAGAAATCACAGATACTGCAGTGGCAGGTTAATATGGTAAACTCGGTCTATTAATCTTCCTATAGCATATTTAAAAATCTTCATAGTATTAATTTGCTCCATCCCTGCCAGTCAAGTTTCTGTCTGGTATCAAGCAGTAGTTAGAAAAATGCGGGCTTTGATATAGAGTTCAGACAGGAACAAACCAATTAGGGGCTGCTGTTCTAGGTTGCCTTGTAGGAGGCAGGCTGTGAGAGACTGAAATCTGAAAAAAAAAAAAAAAAAAAAAAAAAGCTAGTTTGTAAAGTGCCAAAATGTATCTTTGCTTCACAGCTTGGCCATTTTGTCAAATATTGACAGAGACACTCCAGATGCTAGTTGTTTTTTCTTTTTAGTTTTTTCTTTTTCTTTTTTCTTTTTTTTTTTTTTTTCACAGCCTGGAAGGACAGAACAACCTTCTAACATAAAGCCATTTGTACTGGGCTTGATAAACTTATGGGGCCAAGAGGAATGACTTTCTGTGTAGAAGTCTGCAACCAAAAATCAGATGAACAATTTATTAATGACATCCCAGGGTAAAGAGTTCTCAAATAATCTTTTTTAACATCACATTATGCTGTGAGCAGTTGTGCTGAGATTCAGGGCAAGACAAAGTGATGGCTTTAATAGATAGAGAGTGGGGTTTAATTTGGAGGTGAAATAAATCGTCTTTCCGTTAATAATTTATGAGGATAAAATTTACATTGACTTCGCTAGGAGTTTTGCCCCAGGTTAACACTATTTAAAGCAGTTTGAGGCTTGAGCTCTGGACATGTGGAAGCAGTGAGTTAATAGGAAAAAAAATCTGCTGTTCTCTCTCCTTCCCTGGATTTAGCTTTATTTCTAGAGGACTACTATCCCTGCCCCTCCTTTAAAGTTTTCCAAGATGATTATGACTTTCACAAGGTCTCTAAGGGGTCTTTCTGCCTGAAACACAAAGATATTTTTATGCTGGCAGGAGCAGCTTGTGGTCTTCAATATCTCTAATTGTGAGATGACCTATGGCTACCTGCAGACATGCGAATGTATTTATTTTTCATTCAGCACAAGCACCAAGTGCTAAATACAGCATACAAAGACATTAGGTAAATGAGTAATATTTTTGAGAAGAATCTGATTCCATAAGCCTATTCAAGGGAATTTGCTCCTTTCCCATGGTAGGAATGGATTTGTTATGATCCATTCTGTGCTGTGAAGTGGACACAAAGTTTCCGAATGTTTCAGAGCTCCAGCTTCAGGGAAATAAAACCTGGGCTTGCGTTTCCATGAATGGATTTTAGTCCGGCAAACCTTTAGGAAGGTAGTCACAGAGGGGAAGGTCAGGCTGGGTCTCTGCTGCCGAGAAACCCCAAGGCTAAGTGCCACAGGCTGGGCTGTGTCCACCCTAACCAGGCTCTCTGCTTCTGGAAATTACTTGCCCTGGAGTGAATTGGAATGGTTCAAAACATAACAAAGAAGATACACAACAGTAAAGCTGGCCTTCATTTTAGTCCTGTGTCTTCTTCTGAGCTGCAGGGCTCTCTTTTGGCTCCCAAGGCCCTAGAAAGGCTGAGAGAAAGAACGGCTGCGTCTCTGTCCTTCTGCACAACATGCTTATGAAGAGATATAAAGAGCAGAAGTGGTTCTTTTGGAGATGCTAGCCTTTCAGGAACTCCCTGCATTGTGCTTCCTCACGCTGCTGAGTTTCAGGGAAGGGTTTATCTAGCATGATCCACCCAAACGGAAATAAATATGAATTACGTTATTATACTTGCTTTATAACACTGCACTCAGAAGCACTCCTAGTGCATTCAGCTGCTTCTCTCCTTTCCCTGTGCAGCAGCAGAGATTGATCTTAATATCGCAAATATGTGTGTGGGGATACCCAGCACATCTTTAGGCCCCTTGCTTTGGATGTACCGATTTGGAATTTGCTCTGTATTGCAGAGAAGGTTAATTTGCTGCCTTTCTCCTGGGCGATTTTCTATTTTTGGATTGCAACACAAAATGTTTTGTTTCAGATTTGCTTTCTTCTACCACCACAGAGCGGTGATGTTCTTTTGTTGTTGTTGATGATGATGATCTATATCAGCTGAAGAAATTAAGCGAATATGTTTATTTTTGTCAACCTGGCAAACGGAAAGAAAGAGAAAAGAACAAACCCGACATCACAGGATGCTAAGAAAATTACTTCTATTTTTAGCCTGGTACATTTTCAGACATGTAAACACCTCTGTTAATCGCAGACCCTGCAGCAGTGCTCTAGGGATTATTGAGTTGCTTGGAAAGCTGGCAGCCATGTGTGGCATACCAGTGAAGGACTTGACAAGGCTAATTGTGTTCCAAGTTGTTTTCAGCACCAGTGGGAAAGGCGCTCTGTGTCCTGGATGTACTGTACAAACTGAGTAGTAGTGACGGAGGAAAGGGAGGTGGGGACATAGAGGTGCTGAATAAAGGTAACAGGATCCGTAAACAGATGACACTTCACTCGTGTTTGGCCTCAGGAATTTGAAAAGCGGTTGCATGTTTAATGGGAATGAGATGTACTATGGATAGTGCCTATATGTACTTTGGAAAGTTTAAATGCCTGCTAGGTCTTCAGTACTTCTTCCTACCTTTCTTCCCTATAACACTGAGAATATGAAATGTTGATGATATTTTCTTTCCAGACATATGATTTTTCAAATCCAGAGAAGTGATATTTTCCTTCCATGCACTTATCAAGACTAAAATTTCAATGATACTTCAAGCTTTAGCAGTAACATTTCAAGTCTGTCCTCTTTTGAAAATTCCTGGTAGGAGCAAATGATTTGCAAGTATGTTTTTGCTTGTCTTCCTTTCTTTAATACAGGTTTCCACTGAATCTATTGCTTGTGTGACTTATCTGCTGTCCTGTGAAGTGTTCCTTAAAGAGTACTTAATTCAAAATCTGTATGAGCAGGTGAAATTTCTGTGGTGTTTGCAGCTGTTCATCTCACATTTAAAATTGGTCTGTTCATCAAATTCAATATATTTAACCAAATGACTTTCTCAACATTTGGAATATATTCATCATCCATTTATGTGCCTTTTTGGGTTCTGGTGAAAGGAGGCAGATAACCTTTTATGGCTTACAGCTCCAGGAAAATCAGCTTGTTTTCTCTGCTGCAGGAACAAACATGTCATAAAAACACCTCATTGAAACAGATTTAACAACATCTCTTCCTTTTTTATGAGCACAGCAGTAGATTTGCAATAGGTCTGCTCTGGTGTATTCTTGTTTTCCTCTGTCATATATTAAGTATGCATCTCCTGCAAAATGTGATCTGTTTCTGCTTTCGTAGGATATATCTTCAGTTCTTACAGTGACAATTCAGTGTAAATTTGTGGCTGCACTCAGGCATGCTAACCCTTAAGACATAGTGTCATAAGCTCAGCTCTGATTGAGGGCTTAATAACAGGAAATTTTGGGGGGTGCAATCTTGAAGGGAAATCATTGGCATCATGGGGCTCAGGAATAATCTGTCTACCGGAATAATATCGGGGAAGCCAGATAAAAAGATGAAAAGATGTGAGAGGAGGTACAGGGGAATAGAGACTTGGGGAAAATAGCCAGGAAATGAGAGAAGGTCTGGAAGGATATCAGGGGTGTGATGGAAAGAGATTGTGAGAAATATTTCCAGAAGAGAGAAGACTGGCAGAGCAGTATGAAGTGGTATTAAAGGGAACTGATATATGCTCTGACTTGGAGGCAGGAGCAGAAAGAGGCTTGCAATGATAGCACTCTCCTTCTAAGGTCTTGTGACCAAAAAAAAAAAAAAAAAAAAAAAAAGATTTTTATGCTGCTTATGCTTGGGAGCAGGCTACCAGACATAACCACGCACAACCCAGTCCTTCTAGAGGTTTTATGTGTCCTTTTATTGGTGTACCTAGAACAAACTGATGAGGATGTTCCTTTCCATCAAACTTGCTCAGCTATATTTGGAAGGGGCTACAGATGTATTTAAGATATCCTTAAAATATACATATAAGTTAGAATTTATTCTCTGGCCCAGGGAACAAGTGGCATTGCAACGATGGCGCTAACATCTGTCTTTTCTCAACCAACTAAGCTGTTCCCACCAGTATTCTCTGCTGGAAGCATTCCTTGGTCCATGCTCTCCCCTGTTTCATGCCTGAATACTGTCTGTGGGAAGTCAAACCGTGCCAGAGACCCTGCCAGCAATGTGGCCGGTAGGATGCCACTGCTGCACAGCTTGTGCTACAGGTCCATTTAGTTTCCTAATAAAGCCATACATAACCTCTGAAAGTGCAGTGGGATTCAGCAACCAATAGGACAAAGATGTCTTGGTAAAGAAAAAATGTTAAGCCATTCTTTAGCTCTGAAGCTGAATGTGAAGTCCTCATGGGGCATTTATAAGTATAGGCTTTTCTGTTTTCTGCTGCGCCTGGAGGAACAAGAGCCACAGTGATCTAGAATGTGCATAAGAGCTAATAAAGTCCTGACCGCATTTTCCCTAATCTTAAAAATGACAATCATCTGGCAGTGGTGCCAAGTCACCAAAGAGCCGGTATTGTGATAATTTTTAAGATAGACTTGAAATATATCAAAAGAAGGTTGATATAAGGATGAGAGGTTCAGCAGAAATGTAATCCCCTTCAGACTAGTAACTCTGAATATCTGAAGATGGATTAATTGACTGTGCAGAGAGATTAGAGAGATTGGTCCTAAAAGGCTAAAATAAGCGTTTATGATCATTCTGCTATACTACCAAGAAATTAATAGGTAAGGTGTACCACAATGTACCCTGCTGTGTGGTTTCCTGATCTCGTGTCGTGGTTGTAGGTGTATCTAGCCTACATGTGCTGCCCTTTGCTTAGTCTTTGGATAAAGGGAGAAGGAGAGTAAACTGAGCATCTCTTGGTAAAATGGAGCTGGTATGTAGACCTATGCAGAACCATAAATCTAACCATAAATCTTCCCATTACCATAGTTAATCTTAAAATAATGTATTTTTGTTAACATAAAGCTAAAATTTAAAGATAGTAATAACAAATAAACTCATAAGTATCTATTCTGAGAGATTCTGTAACTATCCAGATAAGATGTGCTATGATTACTGCACAGATATCAGCACAAAAATGGCAAAGTATTCTGCCAACAAGCAGTGTGCTGTCCCATTGCCGTAGGATGACTATCAGCCCCAAATTACCATCTGTGTCCTTCAGTGTTCAATGTCCCATTTGGCTAATTAGCTGGTATATGCCATCATGTGAAAGAAGGAATTGTTCTATCCTGTTGACCTTTTTCTTTGTTCAGAATTTAAAATATTTACAGTTGTTCATCTAAGAGTAAAGTAATTACCACAAAGGAATCATAAACGTTTTGAGTATTACATAGAACAGAAAAGAGATATAATTCTTAGTGCAAAGAATTTATCTGATTCAGACAGAGTAAAGGGGTAGGCAGGTAACTAGTCGCACATTTTCAAAATTGATTTAAGATGGAATATTGGTTTTTCAAGAAGAAAAAGCTCACAAGAAATTCTTGCTTTGAGCTAACTTGTTCGCTTGAAACCAGCCACAAGCTTTATTTCAGATATTCTGCTGCAGAGTATTGCAAGAGTTCTAGTTAGATTGTCTTGGGTTTACTTTCTCCTTTGTGAGGTGGACGTAATTTCCCCCTGTGAACTGAGCTGCCGTTCTAGTGTCACAGATGCAATCTCTTCTTTTGCTAGGAGACCATGCAGCGTGTCGCTGAATATATAGGCCACACAGTAAACCTTGTTTACAGAGAAGAATGTTCAGCAAATAGTCTGCAACTCCCAGAAGAGTAGAAACAGTTCACCAAAAAAATCAAAACAAATTTCCACAAGGCAATTCCATCTCATCATTTTTTCTGTCTTTCCCTTGCAGAAGAGCAGTGTCTCCCATGCCAAATAGACATCGAGGAGCCAGAAGGGGATTTGTAGTTAAAAAAAAGAAGAGAGGAGACTATTTTCTGAAATACATACAGCTGACAATGTTTGTAGTAATTGGAGGCTGTTTTTTAAAGAATTATAACCTGACAAACTTGTCCAGCTGATTCTAGAAGGCTATTGAGATAAATTTGCTGCTTAGTAGTACAAGTTTGCCTAAATACTTTTTCAAAGCATAGAGAAAGAAAAATTTGGCTTGAGACAGATATTCTGAACTGGAGAAGCAATGAAATCCTAAGTATAACTATCCAATATTCATAATTAATACATCTTATAATTATTATGACTAAGCTCATATTTAGCTATGTCTAAAATGCTTCTGCTGCAAGTACTCTGGCATATAGATATGGAATCTTTTTCCTTCCAGAACCTATGGACAGAATTGCTAGATTGCTGTTTCGTACACAGAAGTTCAGTTGAAAATAAAATGCTTAATCAAGCCCTAAGGAGGGTAGGATGTGGCAACCACATTACTTCTTCTTTAGTGGGAATTTTATTTCTTATTGCTTCACAGAGTTGAAGACTTGGTGTGGCAGGGCTCTGCATCTTCTCAGATGAATCCCATACATATAATAATATGCTGTAGTATTCTATTGGTTTAAAACTTAATTATCAGACCATGCTTGGAGAAAATTTAGAGTAATTCTGAAAATTCTTAGTCAGGTTAAAAATAGTTTTGGATATCCTCCTAGATAAGCCCCAGTGATGTTCTGCTGGGCTGTAAATGCCTTTTGCATCTTCAGAACTACAATAAAACTGCAATAATTTACTTCAG
Organism: Tinamus guttatus; assembly: GCF_059628265.1. Classification (NCBI taxonomy): domain Eukaryota; kingdom Metazoa; phylum Chordata; class Aves; order Tinamiformes; family Tinamidae; genus Tinamus; species Tinamus guttatus. The sequence goes on along the minus strand of NW_028288581.1, from coordinate 1,447,174 downwards.
CAGCTTTTCTCAGAGGAGCTTTTATCCCAATTAGTTTACCAGCTTTTTTAAACATGTTTTACTGTATGCCGACACTTCAGCTTTTTGGGTATTTTCTGTTCCTTTGCCCATATGAACCACTCCTTAAAATGGCCTGTTTCCCTGGCACTGGGAATGAAACTGGAACAGCTTGTCCTGGCAACTGTTGCTAGTCTACAGTAATTGGAGGTATTAAAAATAAAAACAACAATAAAACAATTGTTTTTCCTCATTCCTTCTCAGTAGAAATCAATTAGTCACAGTCTTTATTTAGCACATGTGACATTTACCTAAGCAAAGGCAAATGATGAGCTGGTTATTTGTAGGAGTCCTAGTGAGGTCTTACTCATGCTTCAGGCTTTGCACCATCACCCCGCTTGTCAGCAAGGGTTAGTCATTATGCAGGACAGTGCAGGAAGTTTCTCCTAATATGACAAACTGTTATGAGACCCATTTGCTTTGAATTCAAAAGGAATCAGACAGACAAACGGGTTTCTCTACTTGCAGATGGAAGTACCCTCTAGCAGCACCATGCAAATGGCTTCCTCTGTGTTAGGGTTTCTGACTGAGCCACGTTCTCAGTGTGTACTAAATTGTTATCTTTGGTGCTTTCTTGCTGCTCTCCATCAGGTCTTGTATGCCTGATGTTCACACATCTCACTAGATCATGATCCATGTCTCCATCACACAGTATCTGTCCCTTTCCCTCCACACCCAGGTCCTACCAGAAGTGCGTGGTGCACTTATCTTCAGGCTCTAAGGTGCTTAAGGATCCAAGGGAACATTGCATTTTCTTGTCAGATAACTGATCCATCAAGTGTGATGGCAATTGCCTTCGAAAAGTTAAGTCAGGCCAAAACTCAGCTGTGAAAAAAAGAAGGTAATCAGAAAAGCTTTGGTTTAGCTGTCTGCTTTCATTTTGGTTGAGCCAAATCCAGCGGAAGCTGAAGCCCCAGGGTCCCTTGGTGATTTGATTCATTTCCCTTCTTGGACTGAGGTCATTTGAAGCTACATCATCCATGTGTGAAACAAATGTCTTTCTTTGCCACCTGTCATGAGGCAAATGCCCTCCTGATGTTATCTCTGAACAAAATGTGCAGCTTTGACTCTAATCTTCTGATACTGGTGCACATTTGCAGTGTGCCAATAGTAGTGATAGTGGTAGAGTTGGGGTCCAAACTCTGTTCTCCCTCATGATGAATGCCCTAGGAGCGACTGATTTACCTATCCTGCAGCCTCCTGCCAGTATTATGACGCCAGTCAAATAATGTGACTCATCATTTCCTTTTCATTTATTAACAGAATCTAAAGCAGAACTGAGTTAAAATCCACATAACCTGTGAAAAGTTTTCAATGTTTTCCTTGCCTTCAACAAGCTCATTTCTTCTTTCATTTTTTTTCTCCCATCATTGCCATGTCAGTCAATATCACTGCCTCCGTTCTGACCAGCCTGTGTTTTGAGGGGTCATTTCTGTGAGCTCTCTTACTCTGAAAAAAGAGCTTTCCTGTCTCTGACAGACACTACCTTGTATGAAAAACAATGTTCTCACCTCTCAGTTTCGAGGAGGTATCACCCCCACTTCACCAATGAAAGCTTTTGTGATTGGTACATTCACATAAGGGCATTCTTTGACTCTATCAGTTGGCGATTAATCACAGCTTAGATTCAGAATATATGTGTATTTTTATTATTTTTAAAAGATAGAGTGTTATACATAAAAGCCTCCAAGGGTGACTTTGAACTTTGAAGATAATTTTTTGGCAAGCAATGTGGGGTCTGCTGACATAGTTAAAGAACATATTGTGCTAATTTGCAGTTATACTAACAGAGATAAGAAGCTTGAACTACAGAATTCAGAATAATCAGGAGCATGTAAATGCAACCTATGTTATGTCTGCAGAATCTCCTGAGGTTCTGGCTCTAGTTTAGAGCATTTCTGCATTTCTTTATTCAAAAGTCCCCTGTTGGAAAGAGAAATGTGTTGGTCGTTCCAGGGGAATGTGAAAGCTGGAGGACACTCCTCCAGAAAGTGAAATTTCCCTTTAAAGCATGATACATGATTTATCTGTTCTTACCTGCTTTTCCTCTACTGCTTAATTACAGAAACTATGAATTTTATTCCCCCTTTTAATGCATATACTAGTGTTAAGGATTTTATTGAATGAATTGATAGGTTTTGAACTTAGCCATAGACTCCACATGCAAGAGGGTAGGACAGCAGAAAAAAAAAAAAAAAAAAAAAAGGTATAAGGACATTCATATTCTAGTTTGGCCTTACTGAGAGCACCTCGAGATGAACTTTGGCTATTCATGCAGGAGTGATTTAAAATGCCTGTCCCATTTTTCTGCCAGACACTATTACCCCAGTAGCAGAGGCAGCAGAAAGGGTGATATACCCTTCTCTCAACTGCAGAGGTCACAGCCTGGTGGCATTCACCGAAACTACAATAAGTCTTAGCTTTTTGGGCAGTAATTCCTGGCTGTGTGGGCAGGCAGCTGAGAATAATCACCTCTTAAATTATCTCAGCATACCCTGCAAGAAACTCATTTGGAGGCACTCTGCATAATTTTGGGCCCCCGTTTTCAGAGGTGTATTTTCTTTCATGAGCTTATGTACGGGCTGTATGTTTACATGTGCTTGTGGGCACGTAGACCTCTCATCACTGCATGAACACTTCAGAACTGCACATGTGAAATCTGGCTTGTGCTCCATGTGGGGTGCACGCTCATAGTAGTACTGAGCAGTGCAATAAGGCCTTTAGAAATCCTACCTATGTGCCTCTGTCAAGGGAACCCCTGAGATGACAAGTCCAAAGTTAGACACTTCTCCTCCAAACCAGAGGTCATCAATGCAGCAGTTCCTGCACACATCTTGCTCGCTGGGACACAGAAAACAAGGTGTTTTACTCCTCTTCCCGGGAGCTGGGAACTGATGTGTCTAAGGATGTCACATCCACAGCAATTTGTCCTTGCTCTGCTGCAAATTGTGCAGCAGCTTACCTGTGTGCCAGGCTTGGCAGCTGTGCTGCTAATTCCTGCTCATGGGTTGCATGTTTCAGTAATCAGTTCAATTATCTATAACACCACAACCACATCTTTGAGAATACATCACGGCATAAAAGCTTTGTGGAATAATGGCTATAAAACTGTGTTGTTTGTGTTAAAATTTCTTGGTTAGAGGGTTAAATGTGTGTTATAATCTTACACAAGAACTATATTTTTTAATGGACTCCAATAAAAAGGTTAGTAGAATTATTCTGGGATAATTACTTCAGTGTTGTTTACAGAAGGAAACCAGCAGCTACAAGCACAGTCTTACAGAAGGCAAGCTAGGGTTATGACGATCCACATGTAGATCTCCTCTGAATGGGCATTGCTCGGGATTCTTAGGAATTTCTGATTTTAGTAATGTCTCAATGTCTTTTTCAAGACTAAATTAAATTGTTTTATTTCCCTACCTTTCATTTGTTTTAAAAATATTATTTTGTTAACAGCTGCACCAGATGTTTCGTTTGGGGTGGAGAAGAAGCTGGCTAGTGATTCTCTGTGGTGGATATATCTCTTCGGGAAATGGTGCTGGAAGCGGGACCTCAGGACTCATCTTGGCATATCCAGACTTGAGTCCGTCATTTATGACTCTAACATTCTGTTGTTACTAAGTTTTTTATGCTTACTACAGTATACCCACATGTGTGTCAAGATAAAAATACTATGTTAATGGAGTTGCATATGAATTTCTGCAGATAGCCGTCAGAGTTAACAGCCTTGTTGATGGGGACATAAAGAAGCCTTCGTTCATTCATATGGTTCACAGCTCATAGGAAATATGATTAATATCAATTTCCTAAATTAAACCTTAGTGCTCATCCACATTATCAAACCAATAAAACTGCTCACTTGGGGATGGGAGCTTGGAAATGAGCATAACAAGAGAGTGGGAAACCTGGATTGTGCTGGTCATGCCACCATGCAACTATATGCATTTCAAGCATCCCCTGCTTGAAAAAAGAAGAAGAAGAAAAAAAAAAGAGCATTAACATGACTTGAATACCATCATCCTCGGGTTGGCACATGAAACTGGAGTCCCCTTATAACATCTGACAATTGTTAGGCCAGTAATGCCAGAATATTACTTTACTTCTGAGTGACAGTCTCCTCACTTCTGAGAGGATGATTTTTATTAAATTAATTTTCTGGTTTTGATTCTTTTTTCTTTCAAAATAAAGACTATTAAGAGTGCAAAGTCACATTCAATCTTGAGAGAGTAGATGTTTCCTTTCTTCCATTTGGCTGTTTGTACCTTGAGAAACAGGCTTTCCTCTCCTTCTATTGGGAAATCTTCTGATAACGGTTTTGGCTTAAGCCACAAAAAAAAAAAAAAAAAAAAAAAAAAGTGAAGTAAATGAAAAGTCAGAAGGGCATCTCTTCTTTCAAGTAAGAATCACAGAATCAGAGAATCATAGAATCCTTAAGATTGGTCTTAAAGTCTTAAGGTAATTCTAAGGTCTAAGTAATTTAAGAAAACAGGATCTTTTCTCCTCCTCCTCCTCCTCCTCCTCCTCCTCCTCCTCCTCCTCCTCCTCCTTCTTCTTCTTCTTCTTCTTCTTCTTCTTCTTCTTCTTCTTCTTCTTCTTCTTCCATTAGGGGAGGGTAACTTAAGGATGAGTTTATTTCAGTGGGTTATGCCATGTTATTGCTATGTTCTCTGTATTTAGAATTTTCCAGATATTGTAAAAGGAGCTTATGAATAGAAAAAAGACAATTCTTTCAAATATATCCCTCTTTATTCTCTTCTCGTCACCACAGTATCCGAGTGCCTAACAAAAATTTAAAATTAACAAGGGCGTAATTCTGATCAGAAACATTGGATTATACTGTTCAAATTTGCAGCTCTATTTAAATGTTTTCCTCCTTTACTTCCTTCGGACACTATCTTCTGCAGAAGACTGCTAATATTCCAACAAATGAAGAAACCAGATCTGCATTTCTTCTCAAAAACAGTGATCTTCGTAAGTACTGTTAATTTCCCTCTAAGAAAAAGAGTTTATAGCAGAAGTTATGGTACGGAAGACCTTTCCTCCCAAGACCCTATTCACAGAAACCTCACGCATCTGGGTTCCACCGCTGAAAATACAAGCAGAGTTTGATCCTATTCTCTGTGAACCTTGACTTCCTTTTGTAGTGAAGTTCATACCACAGTTTCAGATGTGGGAGGATTTTGGAAGTGACCATGGATGTAGAGGCAGATATCTGATGCCTGAGAGAATCTCAAGGATTGCTGTCAGGCATTATCCTGCTTTGATTTCCAGGGTATACCTTAGGGAGGATGTCTACGCTTCACAAAGGCACAGCGCACTGTTCAGAAAGCAAGCTCACCTGGACGGAGCTTCTCCTGTTGGTGATGGTTCAGGTATCTCAAGTGGCACTGTATTGCGGAGAACAGCTAGAGCCTTCAGAGCTTATAAAAGGCTCCATGAATGGAACAAACTGTTTCTGCCTGATGTAATTCCAGTTATTTTGTAATCAAGAATTTCTATCCACTACCTGTGAAAGGAAAAGTACACAGAGTTCTGCGCACACATTACGTGCTTACGCCTTCCTGATAGCAACAAATATGTTAGCTGTTGAAATGGTGTGTTTGGGTCCTTTTCGCTATTCTTTGACCATGCACAAAGGTGTCATTGCTAGTAAAAATAAGGAAGTGGAAAATCCGTGCTTTGATAATTGATACCATCTCTAATAGGAAGAAACAAACTCATAGTCAAAATAAAATCAGCTATTTCATTTTTTTCCCCTCAGCAAGACAAAATAAGCTTATTGATGGAGAAATAAATTATGGTTAACTGTTGATTCCTTTCAGATAGCAGTAATGGAAACGGTCCTTTTAAATATAATTGCATATGTGAACAATCATTGAGATCTGCCAAAGTTTTCATTGCTGTAAAATTAATCTTTCATCTTTTAAAACATTTCTCTATGGATCCAGATCAGTCACAGTCAGAAAAAAAGCAGTTATGGCCCCAATTAAAAATATTTGTAATAATTGGTGGAAGAGTGTATACATATATACACACACAGATAAATATCAGTATTCCAGACATACACCAGAAACTTCTGCCTTACTAAAAGTAAACTCAAACTCATATTTTTAATTTTCACTTTTGAAGTTACCTTTCTTTTATATGTTAAATTTTACTGATTTATTAGGTTCAGACATTCCTTATCATTACAACTTAGGTTATTTATACAATCCAAGCCTGAACATCAGATATTGGAAGGGCAGTTTTTGGCACTGCACTTCTGGAAAAGATGTGAAGTAGTTGGAAGGAATCTGGAGGAAAACAACAGGAATGACTAGAGGTCTAGAAAACATAACCTATGAAAAAAAGATGAAGGAACCGAGGTTGTTTAGTCTGCAGAAGAGCAGACTGAGGGGAAAAATGTTATTAGTTTTCAAATATCTACAAAGCAGCTGTGAGGAGGGAACAGCTTATCACTTTTTCAAGCTGATGGCTGATAAAGCAAGAAGGAATGGTCTTAAGCTGTGACAATGTGGAGACAGATGATACACTAGAAAATACATTGCAATGGTGTGTCCAAATTGCATTGGAAGAGTTATGGGAGGTTTTAGAATCTCTGTCCCCTGGCAGTTTGAATGAACAGGTTGGAAAAATGATTGCCCAGAGTAAACTTGGGGAAGTAGAAGAGGAAGCCTGAGCAGTCTTTTAAAAGCCCTCCCAATTCTTGTTTCTGAATTCCATTATTTCTATATGAAAAGTGATTATTTGCATCAAACCTGCAATCCAGGTGACTAAAGACTTGATTTTTTTTCTCACTTTCAGTAATGTGAAGGAGATGGGAATCTGACATTCATTTCCTGATGGACAAACTAGTTCTGTTTTTACACAGAACTAGTGTAGAAACAGACTAGTTTTTACTAGTTTCTGTTTTATACCCTGGGTTATGTGGTATAATAGGTCAGCATTCTCCCTGAAGCACCATTTCAGATGCTCATGATAGCTTGGGGCAGATTTCCTTACAGATCAGGATGTACCAGTGGAAAAGATGACTACCCCACATCAATGTCTGTAGCTGGACCATCCTGTCTCCGTGTTTTGTCTTCACAAACAACTACTAAAATGGCTTATGTGGATGGTCAAAAACCATTTCAGTCAAAATAAATAGATTAGCAAGGATCTATTTGAAGCATATATGCTAACTTGGATATCTCACTTGACTGAGAAACTTCTACCAGGTCTTCAGTGAAGTCAGTGTTAAGGAAGGAGCAAGGCTGAGCTACTGGGTCATGTAGATTTTCTTCTTCCTCTCTGAAAACTGTGTATATATTGCTCTAACCATAGCTGTCCCCACTAATCTTGATGCTTTCCTACCTGTCACCATTTCTTCAAGAAACAAATCTCTTTCTTTAACATTTCCTCCCATCTGACTCATTTTTAGGTAATTTTTGCTCTTTTGGGCAAAACTCATGTATCATGGATTGTAGCTCTGACATTTTTTATTTGACATGAAGCTAATATATGCTGGGATAAGTTATGGCCAGTGCAAGACAGAGGTGGGTTGGAGGCTGCAGTAGTCCTCAGGAAGAGTGAACAAGATAGATAATGTAGACCATTGCTTTAAATATCATGTTCATTTTGATATAGATTGCCTTTCTGGCAAAAAAAAATGGTCCTTTCCTCGAGTACTGCCAGCATGAAGTTGGTGATGCAGTACATAGTGCAAAATCAGTCTAAGAAGTTGTAATAGTAACTGGCAAATCCTTCTTTCATTAACAGACTGTTAAGACTTGTAGGATAACTCAGATATTTCACTTCTCTGCTAGATGAAACTCGGGATATAACTGGGAATGAAAGCACAGCTATCAAGAAATCAATTAAATATTATTTTTTCAGACTCTCTTTTTTTTTTAGACACCCAAAAATGAATCAGAGATTGTGTGTTTTATCCTTAAGTGCCTGGATTCCTAACTGGATCCGCAATCCCAAGCCAGGTATGGTCTCCTGCACAATACAAGGCAGTAGGAAAGCTCCTCAAAGTGGAGCTGCAAACACCCACCAGCTGCTCAGAGAACCTCTTCAGTCACCCTCTGAAAAATGCAACAGGTACAGCAAAGTGCACTGAATAACACTGTCCTTCTCCAAAGTCTGTGCACTCTCCTCAGTCCTTCCTGTCAAAGGTGCATCCCTACCTAGATATTCACAGCCTGGTGTCCTCCGCAGTCACTAAGTGCCTCTCTGAAGTGGAGCAGGATGTGGGACAATCTCTCCCTCAGCTTTAGTTGGGGCCAGCCAACCCCTGCTAGATCTCCTAACTGATGGGTTAGGTTTGGGGCTTCTTCTTGCAAGGGAATCCTTGAGTGACCAGGCTACAGAAAGCAGATAGAAGTGACAGGATGGACTAACCTCAGTGTGCAAGGTCATCTTGGAGCTGGCCTATAGGTGCGATATGCACACATGAGAGACCAGCACCCACACTTAAAGGTGAAAATGTAAATTATACTGCTTTGTGCCCTGAGATTCTGAATGAATTTTTAATCATCTCTGTACTGATTTCAGTCATGGCTGGGCAGTGCCCCCAGATGAGCATCTCCCAAATTCCAGAGCAATCCTCTTCCTGTGGAGTCCCAGAGAGGAGACTGTTGCCCTGAATCACCCTATCTTCCTTCAACTAATTCTACTAAAGCAGAATCCTCATCTACTGCAGTTTTGAAAGAAAGGTAAGAAAAATGTTCAGGGCAGTGAATGTTGAGGGAAGAAATTGAATAGGGCACATAAAAGCCTCCATAGCCTTCCCCAAATAACTCTTGGTTGTCCTAGCTGGGTTTACGGTCAGCATGCTAGCTGTTCTAGGTCCTGTCCTGGGACATTCACCCTTTCCTATGAGGGGGTCTGTGTTCAACTTAAAGCTGCAAATTCTATTGATGGCCAAAACATGAAAAAAATCATCATTGTGGTGTGCTCAAGGTTGCAGAATCTCTATCATGGACTTCTCTGGAGAGAGGAACATTTTGCAGGGCTGCAGGGAAAATAAAGAGGAAAGATTTTGAAGACATTATATCAGAATTAAATTGATATGGCTTTCTGAGACTGCATAAAGCAGAGAAAGCAGAACTGTGTTCCTTACAGGGACATTCTTTGCATTATACGTTCTTTGCAATATATGTTATGTTAAGGACCTTATAAAAGTGGACGTGATTAGCAATATATTGTGCAAGACTTGAGTTCAAGATTGCTAAAAGCTAAAAAGCTAAAATAACTCCCTTACTCTCCTCCTTTTTTTTTTTTTTTTTTTTTTTTTTTTGGACCTTGCATCCATCTGCCACATCTCTTGTCCTACTTTGCATTTCTGGACCCTCTGAAAATCCCAGGTGTGTATAGGAATGACTCACACAACCTCCATCTGCTCTTTGATCCATGTTGGACACAAGAGCCTTATCTCTCTGCCATGAAGCCAAAGGGCTTCCTTCAAAATGGACATGCTTTTTGAGGTGGTTATAATGTTACCTTAAAGGGATACCCCTATCTGAAGATTGCATTGATCTTAAATGTAACTTTTTAGAATATGTAGAGTTACACATGTTTGCAGCATTATAAAAAATTCAACAATAAATAGAATTGTCTTAGAAAGTAGCATGATCCAGATAATTCTTAAATTAAAAGTTTAACATTACTTTTGCCCTCCATTATATTTACAACAGTCTTTATATATATATATATATACATATATGTATCTATATATATACACTGTGCAAATTCTGCAAGATACATTGTGCCTGGGTCTATCTTTCTGCACTGGCTATCCACCTGCAAAGACAAACACAAGTATTTCATTCAGATGATAGACTGAAATCTTTGTTAGGGCCTTAAATCAGTGATGATGAGTAACATTCATTTGAAAAGTGTGCAATAGTTATTAAAATGGAAGCTGCTTATATTCTGTAAAATCTCAGTGTACAGATTCACTCATATTTTGTAGATATCCTCACAGTAATCTTATGAAAATTAACAAACTAGTTAAAAGTATGTTCATAGTTTCCTTTAAGTAGTTTCTTCTATCTGTAAAGCAGGCCTGGAAACACTTTGTGACAGGATAAGACTTAGAAATTAATGGCAAAAGGTGTGTGGCAGGAGAACTCAGTAACACTGTTATTAAGTAGGTCATTATTTTGCTTGGATGCTGGTCTGAATAGAAAGACATTTACCAGAGCAAAATGCACTGTCTACAAATATGACTTGTCTAAAACATTTCAGCAACACAACCAAGGAGTAAGTGACTTCAGGAAATGAAAAATAGCTCCTGTTTTACTCAGGCAAGCAAGCTCTCTTTCTTGAAATGATTTCATAACCCTTCACTTGCATATAAATTGAAAGTAGCAAGAGGCTTATAAGAGTTGTGCAGGCATGTTTTGTGTGATGAGAAGCCTCCTCCCAGCTGCAGTTTTCAGAGGGGGGTAGAGAGCAGCATTCTTCATAGGGTCACCATTCACACTTCAAACGGGACATATATGGGAACTAGAATAACACTGGTGCTGTTCTGAATGTATATTAGAAAGCACCAAAGTGGATATAATTTATCCCTATGGTATCCAGATGCCATGGAAACCCACCTCATGTAAGCCAGGATGTTTCTTTTATGATTTAAATTCCATTGCTTCTGGCCCACATGAAGCATATGAATACCACCAAGGGAGAATTCACATATAAACTATTGAACGCTGCCTAGCAATTTCAAATCTTTTGCAAAGTGACAGTAAGATCATTTATATGGTCCTTGTGTACATTTTCAATACTTTGATTGCTTCAAGAAGAAACAGAAAACTCTATAATGTAAAACTTTATATAAAGCTCTCTGTAACTTTTCAGTATGAACACTTATACAAAAACAAATTGCATTATACTCTCACTGTATCAGGACAGATTTTTCTTAGAGCATACAGGCCTAATGAACATATTACTTCCTTAAAGAGTGACTTAATAGAAAGCCCTAAAGTTCTTAAAAGGTTGTTTAGTGATTTAAACCATCTTTGTTTAATGATTTAAAATCCTTTTTGCTGCATTTAATTCTCAGTCTCTGAAAGTTCCTATTTGTTGTGAGAAAGGAAAATAGATAATTCATATGCTAAAGAGGAGTAAGGCAGTTGTACTGTTGGAAATCTAACTTTGGCAGCAAAGTTTGATCTTAATTTTGTAGGAAATGAAGCAGCTGCGTGGCAAGTTGTTTCAGCTGTTTGCAAAATCCTTAAAGTTCAGCAAGGACTAGATTATGACTTGATCATTTTTCTTGTATTTTTTTTTCCAGAGGTAAAAATAAAGTCACTAAAACTGTCTGAGCTGTCCTGTGAAGTTTGTGTGGCCCAGTCTGCTGATTTTCTTTGAACAGCAAAGACAGTCACTCACATCTTCCAGCTATATCCTTTATAGCCTTCATAAATCTGTGTTGAAGTTGAAAAAAAATCATTTTCCATAGAGCTGTTTTGTGTTTGCAGTCAGATAATCCTTGCAATATCTGCCTTCTTGTGCTATTAGCAACTTGCCCTTTTGTGCCATGCTTAAGACTCTGGAGAACTTTGATATTTATTTTCTTTGAGGCTGGTCAATAGTTATTGGCAAGGTATAGATGAGCAGGCTTCTGTCAGCCTGCTTGGGGCCATATATATGTGTTCTTCACAAGAATTTATTCATTAATACACTCAAATAAAGCAGAGTTTATTCATTAATCTAGTATTGTTAGAATATTTACACTGACATTTTCTCAAAATTTTGTCCCAACACTGAGTATTGCCTACAGTACATGCTCCAAAGGCTGTTTTGGTTTGAGTGTTTGGGCTGCTCCTCCTTGCTTTACAACTTCCTTCTGCTGTTGTTAATGGCCTCCATCTGAGGAGCCTGCTGGGCTAGCTTAGGATGTGGCCACCACTAGTCATCTGGGTAACCTTGAACAGGGCTAGCAGAACAGATCATGTGCCCACATCTCTGCTGTTTCAGTTCACACTTAAGCTGCTAATGGTGGTGGATTTGAAACCCCCAGACTGCAAACTGCATGGCTTGCTGCTCCGTTTCTTCTGTGCCAGTGGTGACGACCTCTTGTGTGGGGCTCATTGGAAAGCAACTATAGAAGAGAGTAGACCTATAACATCTTCACTCACTTCTATCGCCCGCCGGCTGTGCTTGCCCATCACATTAACTGCAGTCAGAGATTTCATGGCAAGTCATACAGAGATACCTGAACATGCTTGGAAGCAGCTAGCTTGCATACTGCCCACTAAATAGCTGTGGCAGCCCAGAGCCCAGTGTAGGCTGCATTTCCAGTTATTTACTCAGCTTCTCAGGTGGGTTGCACAACCCAAACTGAAAGTTGTGCTGCCATAGCTACACAGCAACAGTACTCCCACTAGTTTAAAGCTATACTGGGTTTGTGTGCGTAAGCTCCAGTCATGGCTCCATGTAAACACAACAACTCTGAGAGTCTTTGTTTGTGCACTGGGACTTCAATTCCCCACTGGGGTCTTCAGACATGACTGCAAGAGAAGTAATAATGAATCATTAATACCTTCAGCTGAATCATTTTAAAACTATTCATCATGCAGTGGATGTTTATTTATTAGTACAGAATAGGTGATGCAACAAAAGATGGCAAACAAAATGAGCGGTGGGCTGTTTTGCTTCAATTCATTGTACATTTTCTTCTAGGGATAATTATGTCTTAAAATAAGAGCAGATTATGTGCATTTGTGGTAGGAAAGATTTCCCTTGCCTCCAAATCTCTTCTTAAAATGGCTTTGTTTATTAGTCCTTGTATTGCTTTAGTATTAATGCAGTACCGATAAAGTGTCTGCAGAGGGGTGTTTTTTCTTCCAAATGAGAGTTATGAGATGTCAGAACTGGGTATGTTCTGTACCTCTGTTAGTGTGTCTCTGTTCTTCTGGCACAAATTTGTGCCAGCCTCTACCTTTGGACCCAGAACAGCTAGATGGAGCTCTTTCCTCTCTAATTAACAGGAAACTAGCTTGAAGAACTAATTTAAAAAGCTTGGGTTAAATCTTGCCAGTGAAAATATTTTCGTCTCTTAGGTAAGATAGCTCTGAGTAAGGACTATGTAGGAAGGTTTTACAAGATTAAACCCAAAGGCTTAACCTGGGAAGATGCTAATAATGTGCGTGTGAGCAGAAGTACCCTAGCTAGTTCTGCAGTGCATAGGCTATTGGCAGAAAAGAAAAAATGAGAAAGAATGAGATACAACTTGAAAGTTTCCTCTGAGGCAGGATCTCTGTAATTTATATAGGCATTTACACAGAAGATTAGCTTAGATGATATACTGGTCCCTCTTTGCCTCCAGCTCAGCGAATCTAGGCAGATGTAAAGTGTCTGTGCTGATCAGTGAAGTTAGCTGAGATGCAGCTTGTAAGAAGCTGAGTTGAAGCAAGCCAGGTAGTGGTCCTGTGATCTTAACAGCAAGACCAAGACAAGACTAAACATTGTCTTGAAAGAGTGCAAAGCAGGGCAGCAGTCCCAGATATTCATGCTAGTTACTCTTGTTTAGTTAGGAAATTCTATCCAAGTATGGAAGTTTAGGGTAACTGTTATTTCCTGTCCTGTCTGATATACATAAATGCTCTTCTGTCAGCCCTTGGGAAATGAAAATAAACGAAAATGGAGAACCATGTGTCTTGAAAGTATGCACAGTAAAGATATGCATCATTTACATAAATGTAATTAGATAATACTTTGGGGTCGAGTAAAGGTAATTGTAATAAACAAAGATCTGAGGATGTTTACTCTTTGTTTTTCTTTGTAATGCATAGACTTATGCTGGGATTGTACTAATCGGTGGAAGACTTCCCTGTTGATTTGGGGCCGTAGAGCTGGAAATAAACACATCACGTAGTTGCCTTCACAAACAACTCATCAAACTCTACCCATGAAACTGTGCTTCTGTCAACCATTAGGTATTTTTGCTTATAGAAAGAAGCATAATTGATTTGTTTGCTTCTTCTTTGGTCTCCCTTACATAGTCTAAAATTACCATGAACTAGCAGTGGGGACGAAGCAAGTGAGGACACTTGCTGGCACCTAAGCATGAGATCTATATCATATCTCAGGCTTTTTTCCCCAGAGGCCACCATAGCCTTCTACCTATATTCCAACTGAAGACCTATTGCATTCTCCTTGGGCAACTGAAGGGAGGCAGGTATATTTACTTCCACATGATTTTCTCATATATGCACAGCACCGTGGACCTGAAGGAGGCTTCCTGAGTGGCAGGACTCAGCCTCGTGCTGTTACAGACAGTCACTGCTTCCAGTCCCCTCAGCATGTTTCAATTCCAACTAACTACCATTTGCTGCCACTAGTCCTGCTGGAAAGCTATTCAAGGATCTGACTGCAGTAAAGATTAGAAACTCCCTTCTAACTTTCAGACAGGATTTATTAACAGCCAGTTTATCCCTACTTGTTCTTGTAGCAGCATACCTGTAATCTTAAACAGAAGTTTTCCCTCCATGCTGCAGGTGGGGTATAGTCAAGCATTTTTTGTGTCAGCAGTAGGAATAATAGGAAGGAAACTGTAGACAGAAGCAGCTCATGCTCACTCTTCCATTATATTAATTGCAGGCATTTGGCTGGGAACTATATGAAAACGTAGGGATGAAAACCCCACTGAAAATGTGGTTCAAAGCTTTCTGAAGGAAAACTATACTATACAAAACATATACTATGCTTCCTCAACCTCAGGTCCCCCTAGGAAGAGTCGCACGGCTCCCCTCATGTAGGCACATGGCTCTGAACATAGCACTAGTATTATCCATGTAAGGTCTGATATGCAAAAGTTTTGGTTTTGCTCTGCATAAAACCACCTAGAGCTTCATCCACCTCCCGTCTTGTAGCCTGGATTGTGTCCACTGCAGTGTGCTGCAGGGAAGGAGTGAATCCTGTGGCTCCAATAGCTGTTCTGGCAGGAAAATCAGAGTGAATTGACAGGTGGACTTGTGAATTTCTTTATCCCCAAGGAACAAAATCCATAGAGTGAGTAACTGGGAGTCTTTACTGGTGTGACTGTTTTGCACAGAATTGATTGGATATTTTAGCCATGAGGGAGTGAGTTGAGACTACTGGGACTGCATCATCCTTAGGATAACCAGTACTGGGTGTGAAAATTCTCACTGCAGAGGAACACCAAAAAAGGTTCTCTCCTGTGAGATGACACCGGTACTTTACCATGCTTAAATGAAACTTTAGAAGCTGATACCTGTATTCTAAAGAGCAGCTGTGGCCCTGTACAATCTTACAATCTATAAAGTCTGGTCTATGGCTAACCAATGTGGAATGGAAGTGAGAGTGACAGTGAAGCTCTCTAAAATCATTCTTTACAGCTGCTTTCTTTAAATAGTGCAAATGGGCTTTGCACTGCAGGGGTTGCAGAACTGTGTGTGTGTTGGGGATATAGGGCCCTACACTCTAATCCAGTTCCCAGTGCACAGCAGCTGCAGCCACATCCTCTACAAGGGCTGCCACCAGTTGTTTTTCAGACCAAAGGTAGGCCAAGACGCCTTGATAGATTTCACTCAAAGGACTTCTTAGGATACTCATGTTTTCTGCAAGCTTTGTCAGGGACTCAGTGGAGTGCTGGCACCATTTTTTTCAATCTGGAACAGGACCATTCAGTACTTCAGGCCTTGTAGAGATGCTGGATATGCGCACATCACTGGATCATGAATCTGTGATGAAGAACACATTGGCAAGGATGGAAATGCTCCCTTCATGGAGGGAGTGTGCAAGTCAAGCATGTATTTGGCTAGTTTTTGCAAGGTAGTTGGCCATGCAGAACAGCCATGATGCCAATGCCCTCCAAAGTAAAAGTTCCTGCTGTGTCTGTCAGTGTTGCAGAACATATTTTGGACAGTGCAGCATTTCTCAAAGGTTTTTTTTTTTTTCAATAAATCCATGCATAAACTGTTGTGTCCTCTGTACAAAAGCATTCAGGATGACATGCTTGGGATGCTCCTTCATTACTTTCACGCTGATGGTGGCTACAAATATGGGGAATATTTAAAAGTGGAAAAGGTGTTTGAATACCCCCATCGTTTCCAGAAATGAAACTCTTTGTTGGAAATGTGGTGGTTATAAAAGAAATAACTACATCTGCTTAAGTCTGCTTTATCTTCCCTTGCTTCCAAGAAAAGCTGTGGGGGATATCTTTATGCCTTTCTGCAGCCCTAAATATTTCCTGCTTCAAGTGCCCACTGGCATCACTCAATCCACTATCCCTTTTTGGCAAGCACAATAACTCTAGCTATATCTTTCCCAACTCTCTCTGCCCTTTGGGACTTTTCCTGCGTATGAATATGTGGCTTTGACTCAGTCGCTCTCAGGAAACCACCCCCACCCTTCCCCTGAGGTGAGTCTCCCACCCTCGCAGTCTTGCCTAGAGTGATTGCCTGGGGGGATGTAGCAGCCAGAATATACATCCAGCTCAGGAGAAAGGGGTGGTGAGTGGGTGCTTTTTTTTTTTTTTTTTTTTTTTTTTCTGCTCAGAAAGTATCTGACAGGAGAAGAGGGCCTTGAGGGTGGTTTGCTTGCAAGTTGTACTGCAGGGAGCTGGCAGGAGATACGGTGGTGGGAGGGAAGCTTGTTGAAGGCTCTGTTTGCAGAAGCTGCTTGAGGGATGGGAAAATTGGTAAGGGTTGGGGTAGTAGGGCTGTCTGGCCCTGGGTGTGAAGGGACCTCCTCAGCAAGGAAGGTTCTCTTCTCCCTTGTGTCAGACAAAACTTTATTTCTCACTTCTTTCTCCTTTATATATTTTAGGAAAAAAAAATCTCCCATCTGCTCTCTGACTAGGCTTTTCACAGAGATACTAAGCCCACCTAAGCTTGTAAATTGCTCTGTTCCTTGCCCAAGATGATCTGCATGGCTGGACCTCTTCAATCTCAGAAACTGCTCTTGCCTTTCCACACACAAGGCACTTAGGGACCAAGCATTCTACAGTGCAGTGCAGTGACACAGCAATTCAAAGAAAGACACCCCTCCAAGACTACAATAGGCTATCAGGATCTGCAGCCCACACTCCCTTCTTCAGCTCCCCCCTCATTTCCCACATTTCCTGCCAAAAGCATTGCCAATGCTTGGAGGACCCAGAGCAGGATCCAGAGGACCTGGTCTGCCAAGGTCAAATACCTGTCGTTAAGCAGAAAGGGCTTACCATAGGTGAGTTCATCTCCTGAGAAGGTAGACAGGCTCCATCATTTGCAAGGAGATGAATAGAGTAGGGAGTGGGAGGCCCAATATGGCCAAGAATTGCTAAAAGCAAGGATAAGTGCAAGAGGTCCCTCTTCGGGATCCCTTTGTCCTCTACTCCCCAGAAGCCCGGAGGAGCTGCTCTGAGCTATTGTCAGCTACTGTTGGTCTTCCTAAGCACCCTGAATAAAGCTCAGATTGTCTCCCTTCTTTTGACTCAGAAACACTGCAACAAACTCCAGGATGGCCTCTTGAACCTTTTGCCTACAGCATTGTCATGATGAGCTGACAGGGGAAGAACAATACAACCTCTAAGTCCCATCTTCCTGAGGTGCATCTTAGAGGAGAGGTAAGCAAGTTTGTCAGGGCACTGTGAGAGTACAGTGCACCATTCTGTTACCTAGGGTTATCCTCTCTGCGGATCCCATGTTGTCATGGGTGCAACTGTCTGTAAGATTGTGGGAGAATAGGAATAGATCCATTTATACCCTGACACAACTCCTCCTGAGAGGCAGGTGAAGTCAAGTTTTGAATATCCCAACAGTTGCTGGTTAATTACCTGTATGCTGTTTCCAGCATTTTAATGCTGGAGACCAAGTCTCTGGTAGCTCAGGGAACTCTGCAGCAAAATAAGGCAGAGAATCAAGAAACTTCAAGCTTCCATGTGTAGAGAGAGAAAGCACAGAGAATTTCTATTAGGCAGTTACAGTGGCAAAGCGCCTCCCCAACCACAGTGATTCCTTACTTTGTTTTCATACAAAAACCTGGACTGTGTATAGATGGGACCAAACCACGCCTGTTCCCAGAGGTAGTGGAAGCTGTTGATCGGAGTGAAGCATCCCCTTGGGATTTGCCACGATGCCTCTCTAGTGCCCATGAGACTGAGAAACAGTTTGGGACTGTGTGTTATAGGGACTATACAAAATCCCACTGATACTCCCTCCAGTAATCAAACACCTGGAAAAGTAGCTGATGCCAACATTTGTCTGCTTTCTCATCTTTCTGGGTTATGAGGTGCCATGCTGTGGACTTCTCAACAGGTATGATGGAGTATCATTTTATTTCTGCACTTTTCTCCCAGGAGTACTAGACCCACAGACTATGTGGGTCCTCTGTCCACAGGTTTCCTGCTCAAACAGGGAACAAAATTGTTTCCCTACCATGTATGCTCTGTTCCTGTGAAACTGCATTTTCTCCAAAGCACTATTGACTCTTTCATGTGAGAATCCCCACAAAATGACAGAAATGACCATAGGAAATCCTGGGGCAGGTGTGCATCCAGTGAGGTTGGGTGATCATGTGGCTTTTTCATTGGTCTCAGAATGTGGAAGGAAGATAGGCAGAAGTACTCAGCTGCTATCCCAGTAGCAGACTTGTACTGTAAATGCATGTAAATGCAATATAAACCCACCGGTCCATACTCTTCAGTCTCATGGCTGAGAACAGGCATAGGAGCAGTAGTGCTATTGTGCATGGTGTCACCACTTTGTCTAATGCTGATAATACAGTGTATGCAGAGAAAGGAAGGCACCGTGTAGTGGTGTCTATGCAGGGAGGCTTAGAGGCACATGCCGCATTTGCAGCTTACCTGAGTGCTTAGGCTGAGCTAGATGCTTGTAACTCTGAATGAATGGCTTTGGGTGTAGATAGTAGTTACATGGAATAATTCTCTGGCAGTGTATAACTCTCACAGAACAGATTGCAAAAGTGGTCAGACTGGCAATAGTCACAACTCTAAATCTACTGCTGTAATTCAGCTAAAGCTTCACTCCTACCCTAGAGACCTGACTAGAGACAGTATATTCGAATTAGCAGCACTTGCATACAAGGTCATGGTGGGGAGAGGCCAAAGGAGAAGCCCTTCAGAATACCCTGATGGGGTCTCTAGAGCAGAATTTGCTTGGTACCCCTGTGACTCAGGAGGTTCACATCGTGGTGAGCTACCACCCAAAGATCTCAAGCTGTCTATAATGGGCAGAGATCTTTTGCTGTCTCCACGGGGTGATTATTGCCTTCAGAAAAAAACTTCATGCCAAATTTCATGCAACATGGTTGGCAACCTGCTGATATTGCTACCCAGCTTCCCCAGAAATTTTCAGCCCATTAATGTCACAGTTTTATGAGTAGTATAAATGAACTCCTTGGAGTTTATTTCCACAGATCTCTGCAGATCCTCTCAGTGAATGGAGAGCTGGCTGGTACTTTGGCAGACAAGACAAAGGGGGCAAGTTGGAAACAGGATAATTAAATAAGGGTGAAAAAGAAAATGAGAAGTTCAATTAGGTAGAAACAGTAACAGAATATTAGTCAAGCAACCAAGGGAAAGGGTAATTAACAGAGAAGTCTCTTATGAAGAGGAAGGGGCATTTACAAGCACAGTTGTTGATAAATAGGAAGGTACAGTTGGCTCTTAGACTTTTCCAAGGTAGTAGAGCCACTTTAGGGTGTTATGGGATAAGTGGAAAAGCCAAGATCAAAATAGTAGCATGGATATTTTGTATAACACCTAGTGATAATGTCGCTTATATATTGGTTTGAAACCTACTGGCTCTGTGGAGCATTGTAACATTTGTTAAGTGGAGATTTCATTTTAGTTTCCTCTAAAGGGAATCTAGGTTCTGCACGCCAAAATCACTCTTCTGACTGAACCAAGACAAGAAAGGAGGCAATTAGGCAAGTTTTTTCAAAACTGCATGAGTGCCCTAGGCCATAGTGTCAATGTAGACATTAGCTCACACTCTATTCTTCTCAGCATTCAGAGGGTAAGGAGAAACAAGCTAGGCTGCTTATATTTTTGTACTGACTGAGTACTTGAGATGTGATGCTGGAGATTGAAGTTATATCTACAGGATCTCTAGTCTCATCTGCATGCCCAGCTTTCTCTTCTGAGGAATTTGAGTAGAAGGGTGTTTTTCTGCAGCTGACCCACTTCACTGGCATCTTCCATATGGAAGCATTCTTCAGTCAGTAAGATGGACATGAGTCCACGGGCCCTACGGTTTTGTACTACAGATGGATGCCTCCTACTTTGTCCAAAAACATACAGGTTTTGGGGAAGCATCTCCTTACTTGTATATTAAAGAAGGCCTTCTTATTTTCATTATGTGGTCCAATAAGCTGTCCCCTGAAAGTCCTACAGTATCATTATGGTTACATAAAGTTTGTTTAAGTAATTTAGGAGAGTGAGCTTTCCCCACTGTATTCATATGCCAAGCAGGAACATTTTTTACTTCTCTCTTTGAAAGATACTTTGGAGATTTAACAAAGTGAAAAAAAAAGATCATAGTGTAACAGAGTGCTATCATTCAAAACAAATCTGTTTCCTCTTTTTAGGAAACAAAGTGCAAAACCTTTGCACATAATTATACCTATTTTAAAAACAAATCTTTGACATAGAATTATCATTATTAAATAATGAAATGAAAGCTTCCTAATTCGGTGTCTGGCATTTCCCCTCTACTACTTTGGATATTCCATTTGGATAAGAGTCAATGAAACATCACAAAGCATTTGCCTGACGTTTAGCTGAGTGATAAAATCTAACTTCCTTTCTCACAATCTGGGATGAGCATAAATTAGGGGTTTTATCTACTTCAGCCATTAGGAACAAATAATTACATTTTATATATCTTTCACAAATATTCTGGTGTGATAACAGAATTTTTTGTTTTCTTTTGCTCTTTTGATGCACTTATTTGGAAATAAGATACTTCAGTATTTCAAGATGAGTAATTGCTGAGACTCTGTAGACCAAATATATCCTGAAATAGCTGAAAAAAGTATTTGCAGTCAGATGTGCTTAATTCTAAATCAATCATTGGGTCCCATTTCTATATAGGTTAGTAGGTTCTCTGGTGTAACAAAAAGAGTGACAGGAAGGTAGATAGCTAGATAATTTAATAAAGGAATTGAGGATTACCAGGTTTGAGTGATGTTCTGCAAAATAAGGAAGAGTAAATGCTAGCTGAGAGTTCAGAAGGGCAGATGAGAAATAATATTGCACATTGTCTTCTTTTTCCATTATTATCTATAGTAGGACCTATCAACAGTAGGACCCTATCAATAGCAGAACATAAATTGTAGTCCCTCTATAGTCATGGGCCTTGCAGGAAGTTGCTGTTGGAGTCCGGTTACATACATGCTGCAACAAGCAAGACTCATGAACTACTCCTGAAACACAAGGAAGTCCTCTTTGATATGTTGGTAATCCTGGTTGAATGGCAGAGCCTTTGGAGGGAGAAATCAGAATAAGAGCAGTTTTAAAACCCTCCATTTTCAGTGCCCTACTGTGCTGCTTAGATTAATCTTTGGTATTTTTATTTTTTTTCTCCCATTTTTAACATCATTAGGAAAAAATACACCCAGTGTAGCTTATGAAGTTGCCTGCTCCTCCTTGAACCTCTTTGTTAAGACCTTCTGTCATAACCCTGGAGGAAGCCACTATCTCATAATAGTAGTGAGGATTCCTGCTGTTAATTAGTCTATATTAGGAACCAGACTTCATTTGGATGCTTTAAGTTCATCTACATTGAGTCATGCTCTTATAAAAATGATCTTTGTTGTCCTCTTCTTTCTCCTATTGTTTGTAATTCTCACTTATGTTATTTCCTATGATAAAACGTAGGATGTTATCAGATGCCTGTGGAATGGCAATAAATGTGTTTATAAAGAGATATTCTACATAACTAGATGCTTCTCTGAGCTGTGGGAATATGCTGACATAACCATTTGTGTGTCTGAGCCTCCTCTGATTCCTTTCAGACCCCTTATCATACCAAACATTCCTGTGCTGCTAGTTGCCAGTGTACTATTGAATTTGTAAATGAATATTAGCTGTTTCCTTTTTACTGTCTCAGATAACCTGGCTG
Organism: Tinamus guttatus; assembly: GCF_059628265.1. Classification (NCBI taxonomy): domain Eukaryota; kingdom Metazoa; phylum Chordata; class Aves; order Tinamiformes; family Tinamidae; genus Tinamus; species Tinamus guttatus. Next base: position 1,425,038 of record NW_028288581.1, on the reverse strand, counting down.
GGGATGGGGTGGGCAAAACAAATACTAAAGATATTATGCCACAGGGAAAATAGAAACATTAGAAAGTTGACACACTAAAATTCTTCTGCAGACAGCAGCCATGTCAGGAAAGGTCTTGCCTAACATCCACTGAGTCAGCTTCTAACACTGCAGGTGGAATTCGCTCTTTATACCTAGTGTATATATCTGAAAAATGAGTCTTAGAATGGATCGGAATATTCTAAAACAGAAAATCAGGAAGATGTCACTCCAAGTGAAAATATTAAGATCAACCTTTGTGATGGCACTAATAAAGGACAGCTGTTAAAAGTTACTTGTGCAAATTTGCACATCTGTGCTCTATTAGAGAAACACAGAGCTTCTTCCTTCAATTTCTTGTCTTAGTAAAATGTTAATAGGACTGGAAGATGCCTTCTTCTTCCCTTCCCTTCCCTTCCCTTCCCTTCCCTTCCCTTCCCTTCCCTTCCCTTCCCTTCCCTTCCCTTCCCTTCCCTTCCCTTCCCTTCCCTTCCCTTCCCTTCCCTTCCCTTCCCTTCCCTTCCCTCTCCCTTCCCTCTCCCTTCCCTCTCCCTTCCCTCTCCCTTCCCTCTCCCTTCCCTCTCCCTTCCCTCTCCCTTCCCTCTCCCTTCCCTTCCCTCTCCCTTCCCTTCCCTCTCCCTTCCCTCTCCCTTCCCTCTCCTTTCCCTTCCCTTCTTTCCCCAGGTGATGACCGGAGCCGGATGATGGGTGATACTCAGGAATGCCTGCACACTGTGTCTTTTTAAAAATTGCTTTCTATGAAGTAGTGACCTAAGGCAAAAGGACTGTATTTCTTTTACTCTGAATTCTTCACATCACCAGTATTTAATAACATTAGAGTCTTTTCCTTGTTGGTTTAACTTGTTTTAATTCTGTTGGTGGATGTTTTCGCTTTTTGTTCTTTTTATATATCTTCTGCATTTTGCTATTCAGCTTTCTGAATAACGGTTGCAAACCAGGCTGTTGGATGCAAAAGGAAGACAAAATGTGTGTTAACTGTGCTTGAATTATGTAACACTTGCTAGAGTGCAGTACAGAATACAGTCTGTAGTGTAAAATGAGAACATATCAGACTAAATTATGAAAGCAGGGCTAATCCCCCTTCTACTTGCTTACTCATGATTCGTATTTTTCAGAAAGTCCTACACTTAAGTGCTCCATCTTTGATATCATTTTATGATTAAAAAAATAAATAAAACAAAGGTTCAGCTAGGCACAGGGTAAGTAAGTAATACAGGGATGGGCAATATCCTTCTCCCATGGAGCAGCTCAGTCAGGCTACAGGTGAAGGCAGGGCTGCCCAGGTATGCACATAGTCCGTGATTCTTCAAGCCAGGAGCAGACTTTCCCTAAACAAGCATTAATATCTGTGACCCACCTGAGGGGGCTCCTGCTAAAGGTGGTCCCCATAAAGACTCTGGGTTCTTGAACTGCTAGCAAGGCTTTAGGACTAAGCCTAACCTCTGGCAGTAAGCTCCTTGCTCAACACACCTTTATTGCCCCTCTCATGAGCTGAAGGTGAGGATGATTAAAGCATAGTCTCTGAGAAATCTGGCTGGAGTTCCTTCCAGCTGGAACTTGTGTGTTCATTTGCACAAATGAAGGGCATTTTCTCATTTTAGATGGCATAGCCTAAACTGCATATCCTGTAAAATGGCTTGGATAGTTGCGGAGCAGCCCGACTTTGTTAATTAAGCCTGAGCTGTGTTTAATTCATTTTGACACCACACTTCTTCCTCTCTTATATTTTTAACAGTAGGGATCCTACTCACTGTCTAATAATTCCACAGAAACATGCAATTATAAAAATTGCCTATCCGTCTGCATGTCTCTTGCAGTGGCCAACATAACCAAAACACTGAAACTTACCTGACCAGGTGTGACCTGGGTATTTGCCGTGGAAGATCCCCTGTCCCTCCAGGAAATCACAGGCAGTGTGTGTGCATGTGTGTGTGCACAACTTGTTGGGGGAGGGCAAGAGCCTAACTACAGATGACTCTATTGGCTGTCAAATTGTTCAGTCCTATTTAGAAGTAAGCACCATTCTATCTGATCCCTTGAGTTAACTCTTAGTGTAGACTCAAGCAGTTACCTAACATGTCAAGTGGAAACAAGAGAAGGTGGGTAGTGTGAATCTACACAGACTACTTATCAGCCAGAGTAATAAAGAAATGTTTCCCTCCATTGTTGGGTAACTAGGAGAAGCATAGCTGGAAGAAATAATATATCTTGGTAGGTGAAACTGGGCTCTACCACTGCATATCCACTATGATGCATTAAAGAAAAAAGGAAATAACAACAACATCTGGATGTGTACAAGAAAAGAAGCATTTTTTTTTAGCAGAAGGAACAGTAACTGTGTTTCTTTCCATCCCCATCTATACTTTGTCTATTCCAGCCGTCGCTGTAGTCCTAGGATGATCTTTGAATGACGCCCCAGAAGAACATTAACACTTTTAGAAAAATGTTTGAAGGCACTAATTTTGTCAGTAATCCAGAGATTTTTAATCTGCAGCTGAAAATATGCTACAAGCATTCATTAGATGCTACTGCATCCCTTTGGCATAGGAAAGAGTTGTCTTCTCTGTTTTGCAAAGAGGTAATAAACAGACAGCAATTAATAATGCTCAGGTATGAACCTACAACATCAACAACAGAAGCCAAAATACAGTTTGACACTCTTCTGTGTAACTATCCTTTTGTTCCTTTTAACACATTTACCAGTTAAAAAGGAGTGAGTAATTCAGAATAACAAAATAGAGTTATTCACATAGGCTAACTGCAATCTAGTAAGACTGGTCTCTCTACATACAAAGTTGAGACAGTTAGGATGAGCTGCCCATTAAAGGAGCCTTTCTGTCTGTCTGTCTGTCTGACTCTTGAATATGGGTAGCAAATTGCATATGTCTCATAAGCAGTTTTAAGAAGACTCCCATGTGAAGAGAGTGCTAAATGACTGAAGTTGCACAGGAGCTGAGGCCAGAGGGCAATTCAGACCCTGGAGCATGGAAGAGGCTGAGCTCTCTGACACTGCCATTCATGTCCCACTCACATCCCATGGTGAAGCAGTGAGACCCTTGGGAAAAACTGCCTCCTTTTACCTCGGAACCAGTTCTCATCTTCCTCCTTTCTTCAGATCTCCTATGTATGTGGTGTGCACTTTATGGCTCTTGACTATGCAAATATGATATATTGTCAGGGACACTGACTACCCTGAAGTAGTTTAAAGGAAATTATGCTAAAATTAATAGGGAAATTACCTTCAGGGTGATATTTGATGATTTGAAAAATTCTTAGGCTTCTAATTTAAAATAAAATCTATTTTAGAATGTATTTGAGTATCTGGCAAACTAGGAGTTAATCACCCAAATATCTTTAAACATGTGACTCTTAATCCATGCTGAATATGATTACCTCCTTAGGCTAAACAAGATGCTCAAAGGTTTGCTGTTTGATGTAGGTCCTGAGTTGACATTTATCAGACCTTATCAGATACCTGCTTATTTACTATTTTCCCAAGAAAAAAAAGTTGCATATTTTTAAAGCATTATTTTACATGTCTTCTCTAATGAAAGAGACAGATTAAAAATTATATCTCTAGTTATCTCATTTTCTTCTCTAACTTGTTCGCTATTTGTCTGTTTGTCTTAGGGAACAAAGGGAGTTGGGACATTGCAAGGGACGACACACAAGGGCAACGTTTTGTTTTTTGTTTTGTTTTGCCTTCGTATCCAATGACTTTCTCTGTGCCCTGGAAATTTATTTCCATGACAGCCTTCTTGAATGACATATTTGCCGTTTTCAGTTTGCTCTGTGCGTGTTTGCGTACGCTTGTGTGCGAGTGCGTGTGTGCCCATGGTGGGTGTGCCGGGAGAACAATTCCCATTGACGAGAACGGCCGGGAGCAGCTGTTTATGAGATATTATGAAAGGCTTAGAAGGAAACCGTGCAGGTAGCTGCCAAAGCAAATTAATTATTAATGTTTATAGCTTCAAAGTTTTTAGAAGCCTGGCTGTTCAGGATATGTGTGTGTGCGTGTGCGTGTACGTGGTGTGTGTGTGTATGCGTGTGTGTAAATATTAAGGTTAATGACTCACGCTTTGCTTAGTCAATGAATGAGTAAAAGTGGCCAGGCTTCAAGCAGCAACTAGCAGACATGCCTGGGAATATCCACCCTAGTAATCATCACCCTGAATCCACAAACAGTGACATTTTGCTCGCTTGGAACCTTCTGACAGCCCTGATTTTATCATCGCAGTTTATAGGGTTCTTCATCATGTGATGGAGAGACATATTACTTTTTTAGAAAATAAATAGTGCATTTTTGCAGGTGAATGATAATAGTTCAGAAAGCAGTCCATGTTTTATACAAGAAGAAGCCAGGTAGCTGGTTTGAAATATTGGAGGTCTACTGTTCACAGAAATGACATGAACTTAAGGAAAAAGCTGTACAACTAAGCAATATTCAGTTTGGCATGAAAGCTAGTTTTATCTTCCTCTCTGAATACCATATGGAAAAATCTCATGGAAAAGAACTCCATCTGATCCTGAACAAGTAGAGGGAGACAGTTAAACAGTTAATATTTTAACTGCATGAAGATTCTATAGCTGACGGAACAAAAAAGTGAAACCTCGTGACTATTTTGCTGAATAATTTATTGAAAAAAGTAAAAGAATTTGTACTCTGCTATTTTCAGCCATAGTCCAAGAGTAAAAGTTCTCACAACACAGACAGATGACTTGTGCTTCTTTTTTTCCTGCTTATGTGGATATGCACCTGCATCTCCAGCCCCACAGGCAATGTGTTTGTATGCTCTGAAATAAGTTATGGGTTCTTAGTGTCTCTGGGTGAAGCTTTTTGAGTTTCTTTGAGATTCTGAGTCCTGGTGCTTGAAACCATGTGTAATGTCTTCCAAAATATGCCAGAGTTCTTTTGCTGTGCCAATGAAAGCATTTTCTCTCTAGGAAGAAGACTCAAAGCTGTTCATAGGAAGGAGAAAATTGAACTTACATTCCTGGTTGGCTGAAAAAATAGTAGTCAATTTTTTTTTTCCATAATATTTTTGTGATCAGTGCCTGTATCTACCCTTTCTTTCCATTACCTCATGGTTTTTAATTACCATACTTGGAAACAAACAGTTTCATTTGATCTAAGGTTTTGGCTACTTCTTTTTCAACAAGACAAATGGGATACTTTTATTCGTTCATGCCATGGCATTCTTCAGTTTTTACTTTCAAAAGTCTGGCTGCACCTGTTATGTTTGCCCAAATGAAAACAATAACAAAGCAGTGCTCACTGCTGGTCAAAGCCTGGCAGTGTACAGGTAATACATGAAAAAGTACAGTCATTCCAGGCCTTCAGAAAAGGCTTCTGAGAGAAGACAGAAAGGACACATCCTGACAACTGTGAGATTATGACTTATAGAAATAGTGAAAGCCAGACTATGAGAATTTTGTCAATTCTTTGATGCTTTATACAGGTTTTTAGTAGTCAGCAAATTTCACAGGTAGGTCTAGGTTTCTTTCTCTTCTATCACTTTGCCAGGTTTAATCAGCAATTAAACATGACTATTGCATGTTTATAGCATGAAGGGATCACACCGAAGGAAATGGGGCAAGGAAAGCTGCAGGTACTTCTCCGGTAGACTCACCTGCCTGGGGCTCCTGAGTCTGGCAAGCCAAGCAAGGTGCAGACAGACAGTTTGTGTCTGAGAAGACCTGCTAGCATCGTGGATTTAAAAATTAAGCACATCCAGCCAGTGCTGAAGTGATGATGTGCTAAGATTTGGGACCACTTGCAACATAGAGGTTCCCGTTCACAGGAGGGCTGAGTATGATTTCACTTGAACAGGTTACAGGTTAGAGGACTGCATGTTTATATCAAATTGTACTGGGGCTTAGAGCTCCAAAACTTGGCTAATTAGGCTTCTAAAGCCAAGGCAGACAGTTTTTGTACTGCATGTACATTAAATAAACATAACCCCCAGAAGATGATCTTTTACACTATGCTTTTTACTCCTTACTGGGCCAGTGGTCAGGTCAACAGGTCAAACATTAATGAAATCTCCAACCGTTTCTTCTGGAAAGATGAAATTCAATATTAACTTGTGTGCATGTGGGGTATATGAGTATATGTTTGTGTGCACAGATGTAGGAGAACAGCCACCACAACTGTGACAATAAAGACTTGCTTTGCCTAAGTCTGAAGGGGATGAGGGCAGAGGTTTATTGAGAGCTGGGGATCACTGCTGTGGGGTGAAAGCCCAACAGTATGGAGAAAGGACACAGGATTCCTCAGTTAGACTATTTTCTTCAAAGCTTCTTTCTCTGCAGAACTGCCCTAAAATGTCAGAGCTGACATTAACAGCAACAGGGTACCAGATATCATTACACAAATGTTAAAGCCTGCACAAGGCCATGTCAAACAGGCACTCCATGCAGGGAAAATCTGCTGAGCTCACATTTACAGCAAATCTTCAGAGCAAAACTCAGCAGCAAAAGTACTATTGGAATGATGGAGGTGCCCAACACCTTGTGTGGTCATTGATGTCAGCTTCTGTCCTAATGCTTGATCAAGGAAAGTTTCAAACCTTTGTAGTGAAATTTCTTCAGTATTCTTGAGTTATAGGCTGTTGTCCCTGGGTGTTGAGGGACTTGCAGACTCTACTTAATCCATGTATAAGGTCTCTTTTTAAAGCACTCCCTCTCATAAGGCTGGGGGTGCTGCTCCCCCTTCAAGTTGGTTTGTGTTAAGATAGCATGTACATGGTTGTTAGCAGAAGCAAATTAAAAGTGTAGTAGCTCCACATTTTTCAACATCTGACCACCTTCAGATAACTGGCAGTCTGAGCAGTGCAGTCTTTTTGATCTGTAATTCTGTGACTCTCAACAGCTGTTTATTCTCCACCCACCCTTTCCTCCCAGGGCACATCCCACTCAAAAAGCATCATATGTCTGAGATGATAGACTTTTACCATCCCTGCTGCTGAGCCCTGTCTTGGCAGCAGAGAGTCATCAAATTATGTCAGCTCTGCTGTCAGCTCTACCGTGGCCTGTTTTTTCATGTAGACCACTCTAACCATATGGACAAGAACTCACACAGCTTGCCAGCTTTCCCATAATTCTTATTTATCCAGTTGCAAAGCAAAGGCAATCAAAAATCACTTGTCACTTTGGTCCCTGCAGCACGAAAAAATTAAAATGCACATCAAAACATGGCTTTAAAGAAAAGCAAGAAGGTAGCTTTCAGTAGTTTGTGTACTCTATGCAACTAATAGTCAACATTCTTCAATAAAGAAGTTTAACAGATTCCTGCTACTAGGTTTGGGGTAGAGATTCTGAGGCACATGAGAAAGCAATGGGAGAAACACTAAAAATGTGCTAAAAATCAGCTTCTGTACCAAACAATGGGAGGGCTCTCATTGCTGTGCTTCTCTTTCAAAAATGTCATAAGGGGTGACATCACTTGTGAGATCGCAAGTGAAGACAATTCTTCAGCAACAAGTAAATTAATTGAAACAATAACAAAAGTTAGAATTACATAAAATGCTGTGATGAATGTGACATAATTGGGACAAATAAGCACAGACTCAATAAAGAAAATATGTCTATGTCTAACCTATTCAATTTCTATGAGAATCTAAATACAATGGCAGATTACTGGGATTGCTAATGAGGCTGAGCCCCAAAAAACAAAGGATTGTGTTTTTTTTTTTTTTTTTTTGTGAAAAAGAATGGTGTTTGAGCAATTTGGACTTTTTCAGTTTTGGAGTGCTGGGAGTTCCTATGCCTGGATACATCCAATTGGCACAAACCAATTGACTTTGGTACTTGGAACATAGTCTTAAATCTTGACATTCTCCATGCCGGGAGAGATACCTGATTCTACCGTATTAACTATTTGGGTGTTATATTTCCCTCCCTCCCTCTTTACACACACAGAGGCACATACACTCACTTATTTTGTCACAATTTCATGTGATCTTAACATAATCAGAAAGGGTATCTGTGAATGTTTCTGTAGAAGGTTAAAACATTAGAAATTAAAGTTAAATTTCAAAGTAAAAGTGTGTTTTTGAAAAGTTAGAGACTATCTTCAGCACAAAAGCTCATATTGTTGAGAGCCAAAGTGCCTTTATTAAAGCCTTTCCACAAAAATTTCTGAAATGTATCTGTACATGACAAATAAGAGCTCATCTATTTTACATTACAGAGAACTCAGGGAAAAAAAGTGTTTTTACTATCAAAACTGAAATAAACATCTCAGTAAAAGAAATGAAAGAAATGTTAGGTTGCACAAGTAGATGATGGAGAAGGAAATGGTATGTAAATAGGGAATGTGCCAAATTATGGTAGTCACATCTAACAACAAAACAAAACTAGAAATGGACATTTTGTGGCAATGGGCTAAAATAGGTAAGACCTATTTTAGGTCTTACATTATCTACATTATGAGAGTGTGAAACAGCACATGCTAAGAAGGACAGATGGAAAACAAAATATAAGAGACAGAGGTAAAATTTTGAAATTGAAACAGTGAGAAAATGTAAATTGTGAGTGTCTTTTGATGTCTCTTTTTAATAGGAGAACAAGGGGACAATCTGTGAAACTGGGAAACAACACATTTAAAAGAAAAGGCTTTTCATGCAACATGTAATTATCTATTTGGACTTATGGCTAGAAGATATTGGAGTTAGGAGCTTAACAGAACTAAAAAAAAAAGATTAGAGTTTTATACACATAATGAGAACATTCATAGTTAATTAGACAAGATAAGAAATGTACAGGATATAAAACAAGATGTGTTATGGCATAAGAGAACTACCAGTTAATGGAGGTTGGGTAGATATTTCCCCCAGGCTAGATCTTTCTGTGCTTGTTCATTCTGGCTTTTCTTTCACCTTTCCTTGAAACACTTGGTGTTCGAAACAGGCTAATAAGCTAGTTTGTGGATCTGTGCTCTGTTCTGAAATCACAATTCCCATGGCACAAACAAAATAAGAACAGAAAAAATGCATTCAATTGATTAGAAGATCTGAATCTGGAACCAGGAGATATGAAAACCTGAACAAAAAAATTATTTTGCTATGCACTTTTTTTCTTTTGTGAAGCAGAGTCACACAATCCCATTCATCCCTGCTGATGCATCCAAAGATGCTCTTTTATTTCATTTTTTTTTCTTCAGTCATGTGCAGAATTGTTGGGATCTTTATGAACTTAGAAGGATTTTCCTTCTGTCTAGTTTGGATGAAAATGGCTGATGATTTCCAAAATTCTCAGAGAGGATCTGCAAGAGCTACTCTATCTAGTAATGATCTTAAAAGGCAACAACCACTTAAATGAATCAAATGGGCTCTAGAAGAGAATGTATCTGAGATTAATGATGTACAATCATCTGAAGCAGTGGTGATGACAACTCAGAGCAGACAGGCAGTCCATAGAATGTATCATGGGATCTTAGTGTGCATCAGCTTTCCCTGCAGAGGTACATTGCAGCCACCTCAGGCTCTGCTTCTCTTGCTGTCCCTTCCAGCCTAGAAACCTTGATATCTTCTCTGGGGATGAGGGAGGACCTGTGTGTTCATGGATCTCATCTTACAGCAGTGCTGGAGTCCAGCTGCCACACTTACCTGGAATGGAGAATTCAGACAAAATCTGATAAGACACAGCTTCAGAGATGAGCCATTGTGCATGGCTCATTATTTCATGTATTACACATGTAGCAGGCGTCTCAGCTTCTTAAGATGACAGTCCAAGAAGACCCCATCCGTGAAACCAAGAGAGTCAATCTGTCTCGATGGTGTGTACCATACAGTGTGTTAGCTCTCTTTGACCTCCGTTATTACATTGACTGGTTTTCTGTTGACTGTAATACGTGGTTGAGCACCTGAGCTGTATATAGTTAAAGGCAAAGGAAGCTGAATCCATCTTTGGATGAAGCTGCTTTTTGCAACACTCTTAACTCTGAGAGACTTCTGAAAAAAATGAGTAATTTAAAGAGAACAAGAAAGTTACAGCTCTGTTTCTTATATTTCTGTTCTCTCAAAATGCTCAGAACTTCTTATAGTCAGGAATATTTTCAGGCAGACACATATAACAGTTAAGACATTTTTTATTCATTGAACTCAGTTGTAGAGCAGTTTTTCCAGTCAAAAAAGTTGCTATTATCACATTACCAGCTAACTGACCTATTATACAACAGCATGCGTGGGTTGGGAAAAGTGGTGGGATGCTGATTTGTCAGGGGGTGACAGGAGCTTCAGAAGTCTTTGAAAAAAAAACATTGTTTAGGGAAGTAAAGAAAGTAATAAAACATCAAATCGCTCTCTTTGCTAAGTTTAGTTACAACCAGCATTGTTAAGCGGATAGTCAGAAATTTATGACTAGGTTGCATGTCTTTTGTAGGTCATTCTGTGCATCTGTGAAGGATTGGATATGGTTAAATATGATTCTCTACTGGCTATTTTACCAGTACTCTGGCCTCCCATATTTCTAGGATTGTTCTTAAAAGATTATGTAGGATGTAAAAAATTCTTTCTATAGAGAAGCTCTGCCTACACAATATTTAGTGTTTCTGCTGCGGTCAGGCCTAGAGGCAGTAACAGAGAGTACTGTTCTCTGAAATTCTCTGAAAAAGAGTTTTTCTGTTCCAGAGGTCTTCTGTTAACTAAGATTTATAATCTTTTTTTTTTTTTTTTTTCTTGAAAGTTAAACTGTAAAGGTAGTGTTAACAGCATATGATTGACCTTAAAATTATATAACTACTTACAATAATTTTAAAATCTATTTTTTCATGGCTTACTTCTAATAAACAATATAACTTATGATGCTGACCTCATATTTTCAGTTGTGATAATAATTGGATTGAATATTACAAATAATGTTTATGGCTTGAAGTTTGTAGATACACAGATAGGACAATGGTTTAGCTAAAATAAAATAAAATTTCTTTGTAAAAATCATCTTTCATAAAGTGAAATTGGACTGACATCTGCAAAGCCTGTGAAAATGGTCATTCACAAAATGTAGAACCTTCTCTGTAAGAGACCTTAAAATTCACAAAGAAAAATATACATATTTCAAGTGGTTAAAATGATACTGTGATGTTTCTTTGCATATTGCCACAATTATATAAATATTACAAAACATTTTTATTAATATTTACTGTGTATATCTATTTGACAAACTTGATTTTCTGATGCTTTCTCAAAGCATTATTGGAATATTGGGAAGTTAGTGTATAAAAATGTACGGATATTTTTAGGATTGTGTGCTTTTTCTGGTTGAAAGCCAGTAATTGTGTGCCTGTACAATTTATATATTTCTGGCAAATAACATGTTTTGTAATAGGCAGAGATCTGAACACCAACAAAATACAACTTAAATTACAAATGATGTGATTGAGTAACATCGAATCCCTTCATTTTTAGCAAGAAGGAACTAAATAAGACCAAATGCAGAGAGGCACCTGTGACCACAATTTGTGTTTTCTGTTAAAAGAGCAACTCAAATATATCTGTGTAGAAGCTCCCTAACTGATACGTATGAAATATATCTACTACAACTACAATACTTTTTGGAGGAGCAGATTCTTGCACATTAATATTCAATGCCTTCTTCTTATGGGCTTTTTTTAAGAAACTGTGTAACTTGCTGTTTTTAATGTTGGAGAGAACAGATAATAACTCTGGTGAGGTCCCTAATGTTGCCAATGGGAGAAAGTGAATATGAAGAAATCCTCTGGCCAGGTTCTGATCACAGTTACGCTGGATAAAACAGACTAATTCTGGAATTCGTTCTCAAGTAATTCCAGAAAATTCAGAATCTAGATTTCATATTAAAAACAGTGTCTAAGAGTTGTCTGTTCACTCAGCTGCAATCTTTCAAGTTCTTCAAGTTAAGTGCATTCCTTAAAATCTCCTTGAAAAAAGCTTTTGAAATTAAAGAAACTAAGATTAAATTGTCATTATTATGGTAAAAAAGACTCAAAACATTTGTTCATTACTATTGTCCAACTTCAAGAATCTTGGACCCTATGAGGAGTTTGCCTTGGTTCACTGAATAAAGTACTGCTAACCATCAGTAAGAAAACTAGAATCTTTATTGAAATGTTTTAATTATTTTCTACAATGTATTTTACTTCTTTTAACTATTTAAAATGTCATTTTTCAATTTCTTTTAACGTTACTTTTGTGCTTCATTCTCAGCACTTCTGTTTAGTTCATTACCAAAACATAGGCTGATATCATATCTTCCTCTAGGCAGAGGGAATGTAAAAGATGGGGCGCAGAGCTGGAGAACAGAGAAGAGGGCAGTAGGCTCTCAGCAAGGTATAATTGAGCGTTATTGTTCATCTAAGTTGTCTGTATTTGAATGCTTTTTACCCGCAAAGTATTATTGTTTTCTATTCAGAGATAGACAACAATTTCTGCATCTCTTTTAATAAGTCACCACCAAGATCTGACCGTATATCAATATTAATTATATGAGAGTATGTATCTGTGTATTACTTTGTTTTCACAAACATGGTACTTTCAAAGTTGTTCCGTTGCACTCTTATTAGTAAAAATATGACAAGCTTTTCAAATACTGAGTACTTGCTTTGTCTACTGCAGAAATAAACATCCAGGACCTTTCCAGTCCCCTGATTCCATCTGAGTGCCTTTCCTGATGAGAATTAGTCCTCTCTCAGAAACAAAGGTTAACTGGCCATGCCTGTAACGTGTGCCTTGCCATCTTTTCCCAGATTCTTAAGGTTATCTTTAGGCATGCTTAAGGTTACCTTTAGGCATTTCAGCACAGCTGGCCTCCCCTGATCCATGCGGCACCAGCTGTACTGCTCTGCCTTGCCCTCAGGCCCTGGAGCTGTGCAGGCCATGAGCTGCCTGGCAGCTGTGGTGGTCCAAAACAAGGAGGTAAAATTCATCTACAAAAGTTCATGCCCTTTTTCTGGGCATGTGTGCCTTTCCATCCCATTTGGCACATGTGTGTATGTGGCTGAAGACCTACAGAGCAAGTTGTTTCCTAATTCTAAAGAGAATGTGTGTTCCCGGTATGCTATAAAGTTTTTGTGTGGCTGGGCTCCCTTGGTAATTCTGTTAAAGTGATGGTGATAAACATTAGGGTCTGTGTTCATGAAAGCACAGTGAGGGGCAACTCAGGATACGCTGTTTTCTAGAAGGGTGAAGGGAGGTATCTCCTTATATGACTCTTGATGTGTTGTGTAAACATAAACTCTTTTATGTCTAGCTACTGTGTACATCATGTGGCTGCTCTGTTCCTGTACTTACACAATTCCTTAATTAAAAATTGCAAAATATTTCTAGTTTCACCTCCTTGGTCCTGTCTCAAAATTAACCTGATGAAAGAAAATATTCCCATGCCAGCTGTGTGCTTGTACAAGGGCTTGAATAATCAAGGTGCCTCTATTGCACACTCTCTGCAAAATTACCAAAGCGAAACAGGTTGAACAAATGCATTCACATTTGCCTATGCTGTCCAAATGGCATTTAACCTATATTCTCCCACTTTTATCTGAAATACATGTAACAGAGCGAAGTATGATACAATAGCTTTCCAACGCTACTGAAAGGAAAATCAGATTTTCTATGGAATCTCCATGTTGCTTATTGGCTCAGGCACCCCATGTCGACATCTGGAACTCACTGGATAGTTTTATTTTAGAAGAAAAAGCTAATCATGAATGAAGAGTTTCTTTATGTAGTCCTATATACTTAACACAATAAAGTAGTCTAAGTTCTGTTTTCCTTTTCAGTATCCCTTTTCCTGCCTAAGGAAGAGGCAACTTCCTTCTTCAGAAATTCAGAGATGCCCCTTCCTCTAGTACTTGTACCCCAAAACAATATTAGCCCCACAAAGCACTGCCTGAGGGCAACACACAGCACTGCATTTCTGTCTTCTATTGCTGTTGTCCTCACTTTCTGATTGTGCCATACCCAGCTGTAAAATAGAGCAATACTATCAGATCCTGTTTCTGCCAGCAAGTCTCTGGAAACCTATCAGATCACAGATATTAGGTTTTGGCCTTGCCATGTAGGGCATTATCTTAGTATTACAGCTGCCAAAAGAATGTGTTTGAACACTGAGTGAAGGATATTTAGTGTATCCATTATCCTTAAGCACGTTTGTAATGAATGGTGGCTTGTGGCCTCTTTCAGCTGGAGTTCTCAAGTCTATCCTGCCCTAGTGACAGGGTGATACATATTAATCCATATGAGAGCAGCTCCCCTGCACATTGGTCCATCAGATCTTGAAGATCCCTCTTATACATGTGTTAAGGGACAGGAGAAGCTCTGTTTTAAAGTTTTAGTTGGGGAGAATTTGGCTTTATTTAGCATATATTTGAGGTTCTTTGCTGTGTCTGTTCAAATTGCCCAGCTGACCATAGAAGAGCCTGACATTTGGATAGAAGATAGAATATAAGCTGCACATGAGAAAATGCATGGTGTGGGAAGGTAATACTGGAGCCAAATGTTGAAATCAAATCACAGTTTTTAAGTCCATGTGATTAACCCCTGTGTTTTCCTTCAATAAATCGCCAGACATACTAAATAAGTTTAAAATTGCTTTATGCCATGGTGGTTTTTTATATTTTATTTCGTTCTGAACTGCAAAGTCCTTCACAAGTTGCCAGTTTAAATGCACACACAAAGGGCACTACCTTTACCTTGTTTGGAGATGCATATAAAGAAGTTGTGAGGCACATCCTTAGGAACCTCACCTATATTCCTGACCTCCTCAGGAGGGATTCTTACTGTGGAAGAATGGGTGGTTGATCAGGCATCTCTTATTCTCTGACCTATGTCAAAACAATTTCTCTCACCTGTCAAATCCTGATGTGATATTTATTAAAGACAAAGAAAAAGATTTTGATTCCAGGCCTGAAGAAGGCATGCATGTCCAAAAAGTTCTGGATCTTACTTATGTTGGGTTTAATAAAAGATACTATTTTTCACTACCAAGTTTGCCTGATATATCATTTGACTTTCTACAGAAATACAACTAATCTTGGGCTCATACAGACACAGGATTAAGGACCTGTGACCCTTTACAAGTGCTCCTCTTGAACATATAAATGTCCATGAGCACAGCTGAACACTGAAGAAAAATGGTATACAAATGAACAAGGTTCATTCATTCCTGAAGAAGCTCTTTGCCTGCTAATACTGTATAATGAGTTACTCAAGAATTGGTATCTAGAAACATTCTTTGTTTGAAGCAGCTGGGAACACAGCAACAATCTCATATGTACATACATATCGCATATGTAGTCTAGCTGCAGCTCTTTCTCTGGTTTACCATACTAAAATCAGACTTAAAAGCACCATTTTCATTTTCATCGGCTAGATGTAGTCTTATTTTCAGGATTAAGCTTTCTCTAGAATGTACATTTATGTTTTGTACAACTCCTCTCTTATGGAAAATATTACCAAAAGGTAATATTTTCAAGAGGTATTAAGAGTACATGCTGCTTATACCCCGGGGGTTCCATCTTGTTGGATGTCAGAGAGCTGAGTACAGTGTTGGTTCAGTATCAGATTGCTTCCCTTTCAGATCCTCAGGGCCCAACAGATTTCGGCTCTAAGAGACTGATCACCACCTTCTGTTGATTGCCGCGGTGTCGCTGTGAAAATGCTTGCCAACATTCCACCACAGTCCCCTCCATTGTCCAACTCATGTAAACACATTTTAGCCTACTTCAGCTTTAACCCAGCTCATTTTGACTGTCTTGGTCTGGGGGTGGTTATCCAGCTGCTCTGTAGGACAGTAATCTCCACTGGCAAAGGCAGTCCTTCAAGGTAGGCTGTGGGCAAAAATCACTCCAACCCTTTCCTCAGCAACTAAGAAAGAGTGAGCTGTGATACCACCCTTAAAGGTTTTGGTTTTCTTTTCCTTTTTACTTCTAGACTTTTTTCTTTTGCCTCTAAATCGTTTTTGGCACAAAAACTACAACTGGAACGGACAAGTTCCATATAAGAAGCAATATGATAGGAAATAATCATAGAATGTGGAGTTTTTTTTTTTTTCCAGGCATTAGTGAGATTACTGAATCATGGAGGAGGACTGTTGTCATGCGTCCCCTGTACTAAACTTTTGTCTGCAGCTCATTGAGCTTCTGATTCATTTATTCTGTGCAAAACTGAGTAATTACAGACTATAAAAGCCTGTATCTCTGTAACCGTGGGCGTACGCTTTCCGTTCTCTTTTGTTTGGTTAACAGATGAAGTTTATATACGTATGTATATATGCATATTTTTTTTGTATCTGAACAGAGACAACAGCTAGAAAAAAGATAGGTAGATTGTTGATCATATTGCAGCTCTCTGAGACCACTCATTCCAGCAGATGTTGCATCGCTTTTCACTTGAGCTTTGTTTCATGTCAGAGGAGAAACGAGCAGAACAAAGCCCCATTTTGCCCATTCCCATTTCTGCTTTCCTTTTCCTACCATTCATCCTTTCCTCCTTATTCACCATCTCTCTCATAAAATTCCTATTTCTCCCTGTGCCAAGTGACTGTTGAGACATTGTAAAGCTGGGTACCAGCAGTGTCTTTTTCACCTTAGTTTAAATAGGGACCTTTGCATCTTTAATGATTTAATGCAAAGTTTCTGTGTCTCATAGTCACGTTGAATCACATAAACATACTAATAAATTACAGTTATTTAGTACATACAACAAGGGATCTCCAAGCATTTTCAGCAGAAACGGCAGAATTTCTATCATTTATGCTATCTTCAATATGCAGTTGGGGAAGCTGAGCTATGAACTCAATTCCTCAGTTGCAGGAGGCAGTTTGTCCAAGATTTCACACTGGAGACCAGAATTTGTACCACTTGTCAAATATGAAAATAGTTCTGAAAAATGACATTACCACCTCTTTTCATTCAAAGGATTCTAGTGAAAAGTACCCAAACTTTTTTTCTTCTGTAGTAATTATACCGTTCTTAGGTAGCCAGACTAGGAGAGAAATCTTCCTTTGGAAGTGGGAAGAGCCTGCTAGCACCTCACATCAACCAGTACAAGCTTGTCCTACCTTTCCTATGCCACTGAAGCATGATACCACCTAAGCCCAGGGCTAATAAATATCCCCAGGATAAGCCCAGTTACAGGTCTCTGCCATTCATGAAATTCTCTAAATATTCACTGTCATGACTGATATTTCAAAGGCATAGAGGTGAGAAAATATGCACTGTTTTACAAGGGTGAGCTAGATTTCTAATGCCCCGTGCAGAAGATGAAAAGAGATGAGGCAATTAAATAAGGAAGTCTAGGGTCCTCTTTATAGCATTGTATGCGATTGCAAGAGGGAGAATGGTAATTGCCATAGGTGTGTGATATGCTTTAGCAACCTGGCTCAGAGAACATCTCTGAATCCTAGAATGTTGGCATTTTATAAAGCCTGCAGGCATATCAGTCTTGAATAAAAGAGCTCTTCCCATTAAAGCATTTAAAATTAATTTTAATCCTGGGAATTCAAGTCTTGTCTTTAAAACTTTATGAATAGGTTTAAAGCTGCTATTTATCATAAATTTGTGGTGGTCTATATTTTTTTATAACAAAGCTGAACAAAGCATAACAATTATGCAGGGAATCCAGCAAGGCCCAGTTGGAGTGTACAGATAATACACTTGGAGAAGAGGCCTTTCTATATTTTATAATAGCTCTTTTATGTATAATGTCTTAGGAAAAATGTCACTATGACAATAACTACCCTAAAGTCAGGCACACTAGAATGGAAAGACAATGCTGCTCCTTTATTTGTATGACAATAAAACCTCAAGGTAGTTGTCCCATAACTACCCATAAGCAGCACCTATCAGCCTACCAGCATGTAGGCACCATTAGCTGCATAGCAAAATGCTCACGTTTGTCCTGTTCTGCTGCAAAGGGTGGGAAATTTGGCTGACACTTCCCTTAATGCTCTTGCCCATTCGTCTCACAGTCCCATTATTTTGCACTGACAGTGGCTAATACACAGCAAATACCTACACAATCATGCTTCATTTTCAAGGCTTTCAGTTTCTTCCTCTTCAGACTGTTTTCTCTTTTATATGAAGCATTTGATTCTCATCTCAACGACTCCAACCTTCAGTCCTTGTTATGTTTTTGAGCATGCACTCCATGCATTCTCTTGCATTATTTCTCCCCATAATGCCCTGCTATGAGTGTGCAGAGTCTTCCTTGGCAGCTGGCATATTCACGCGGCAGCTTACAGTGCTGCCCACTATGGCCCGCTGTGTCACGTCGCCTCTTGGCACCAATGCCTCAGTCACACTGTCAGCCAAGACACTGTGAAGGCTCTGCCTGGCTGGAGCATGCAGGGGACCACATCAGCTTGTGGGTCAGCACCAGTTTTGCTGATCCACCTCCCTGTGAGGTTCCTGAGAAGTGGAATGGTACAATTAAAATAAATAAATAAAAGCCCAACGTTGTACTAAAAATATTGTGGCATTTTTTAAACAGGGCCCCTTCTTTGGCTGCAGGAACAAGTAGTTTAGGCTAGAGAGGATGGACACCTCTTAAACTCTCTTCACCAGACGAATTGTATGCTCTATTTCTTTTTTCTTTTTTTTCTGTTGGTATTTACATGCTGACTCTAGTCATAATTAAACTGCAAGTTCCTTAGGGCAGAGACTATCCTTTTGTTCTGTGTTAATTAGCAGCTTATGCAACAAGGCCTCTGCAACCGGACTTCTGAGAGCTAGAAAAGTCAATGTGTTATAATTTTCAGGGTCAGAGGAAGGTTTTCTGTCAATTGGCGCATGAAGAAGAGCAGCAGCTGGTTTATGACCACAATACAGCACATTATCCGAATGTCGCTGCTGAAATGATAAACATTTCTAAAATAGTTAACATTGAAACTTGAACTATCATACTAAGGATTTTGAGTTGGTTATCTTCTGAGATAAACATTTCTATCTCTCCAGGCTTTATTTCAGGCTGTCCGCACAGTCAGTAAAGGAACAATGCATTGATTTACTCTCAGTTCATATTTTCAGTGTTTTCTGGAGTGGTTAGGGTTGGAAATATATTTATTTTCATAAGTTAAAAATGAGATTCCTGGGGGATTCCAATGAGCTGCTAACTTCATAATGGCTGCCAGGAGCAGCTACTGACCAAATGCCTTTACTCTCCTAGTCTTTGGGTCAGTTAAAAAGCAGTAAATGTTTTCCATGGAATTTTACAAAAGAACTATAAAAACTTCTCTAAGGCAGAAAAGAAAAATCAGATATAGCTCAGATTTTCTGTGTGATGCTAAGATTGTTTGATTCTGAATAATCAAAATGTTTCTGTTTTTAGTTGTTTAAATGTGAAAGAAGAAAATGCATTATGTGAAAATTTTCAAAGTCAGTTTTTCATTATAACTTTTAAATTGTCAGAATTTGCAACAAATAGAAGCCACATGGGGATTTAAGTTATTATTTGTATAATGTGCCAGTGAAAGAAAGCTTTTTCCAAGCATCAGAGAAATGTTAGGAGTTCACAAACTGTCATCAGTATCATTAATCACCCTGGATTTTTAAGCATGTAATTCTAACCATGCTAAACAATTAAATCAAATTTCAGGCCAAAGTTTGCCTCTGAATATGTATATGTAGTATCCATTTAAGTCAAAGCAAGGACAAAATTTAGCTCTTAAACCTTTTAACTGATAAAGTCCTAAAATAGCTTTGCAGGCAAGAATTTCCTGGCAAGACCAGCATTTTGTAAATCTAAAAGCATGCAATCATATTTCAATGTAAAAAAAGCATATAAATATCAAACTACATTTTGAATTGTAGCCAAATGCAATATTATATCAAGCCTGGCTCACAAGTGTTATATACAAAATTAATGCTTTGTCAAGTTCCTGCAACAGTATATAACAAACACAGAAATTACCACACATACACATCTCATTGCAGGGACTTAGAAGATTCCATTGTCCTTTTTGTCACAGAGGAAAGCTGTTTTGGTAAAAAGAAATCATGGGTTTATTTTAAAGCCAGAGTAGGATACAGAGTGAGTGCAGAATATTTGAATGAGATCTTTATATTTAAGGCCAGGTTCTGATAAACTTACTGCCACGGACTGGCATAGCTCTTTTCCTCCAGAAGCTGCACTCAGCCCGATCAGTGGCTTCCTCTAAGAGCAAAGTACTTCAAAGTGTAAGTAACAGTACCAATATTTTTCTCAGAGAAGTTTGGACAGAAGCCAGTCACTCATCTGAGAGTATCTCAAAAGCTGTTGAGAAATTTTAACCTGTGAGAAAGTAATATACAATTATTTTCTTTTATGAGTTTCCATTTAGTTATACTCAGCCTACATACGCCCATCCACATTGAACACTGTATACACTGTAGTTTTCATTTCTTCTCCCAAATCTGTTATGCATTGCTGGAGCTCCTTCTCAGTGGAAGCTGCAGTGAAGCAAGTGATTTCTTTATAGATGGGGCTTGAAGAAAAGTGCTTAGTGATTGATACATGGAGGAAGCAGAAGCTGGGTTGGGATGCGACAGTGAGGGACGTTGTCATAGTGATGAATCAAAACCATCTCCGTGACAGCATTGTGAACAGATGCTAGTGGCTCTTGTTGATGCCGGAGAAGAGGACTTAGAAGCAGTCAGAACAGAAAAAGCCCAGGTTATTGTTTTAGCAGTAGGAATTGGAAACAGCAGAAGAAGGCACAAAATATAAGAGAAATTAACTCTGAGCCTGAAGAGAGTGATAACAGTAGGTGTAAATCCCTTTCCTTGTGACAGGTTCTGTGTGTACTTTCACACTGTTTCTGCACCTATAAGAATGCTGAAAATCTGTTCATTATCACCCATCATGTTCACAGTTCAGCACCCTTGAAAAAGCAAGGTCTGGCAGATAGACCAACCTCATCTGGAAAGTTGCCACAGTGTCCCAGAGAGACAAGAAGAGCCATCAGTTTTTCAGCTGTATCTAGCTGGAAAGTGAGGATCATCTGTCTCCATTCTAGAGAATCAAGAATCATGCTGGGTGGAAGGGACCTCTGGAAGTTGTCTGTTCCAGCCTCCTGCTCAAAGCAGGAGCAGGGTTTTTGTCAGCTGGGCTTTGGATCTCTCCCTGAACAGATTTTGCCTGTGTTGCAACTTGTGCCTATCGTCTCTCATCCTTCCACTGTGGACCTCCAAGGAGAGCCTGGCTCAGTCTTCCCTCCACTCTCCCTTCAAGGAGCTGCAGACAGCAGTGTGACCTCCCTCACCCCTTTCTCTAAAGAATGAGCAAACCCAGTTTTTAGAAGCGTCGTAGCAGAGGGCTGTGTGTAATCACACCAGCCACCCTAAATTATACCATCCCCATTCGTAAATCAAAGTCCATAAAATTGTGAGTGAAGAAATAGCAGTTTTTTTTAGCTTGATTTCCATTCTGTTCACAGAAACAGGGCTTCTCATGTGCCCTTTGTATAAGCAAATAGATTTTCATATCGGAATAAGAACTTGCCTCCATGATCAAGTTCTTGTTCCAGAGACAACTGCTTTCAAGACCCAGACTACAGAATAGCTGATTGCCCTTCCATTAAACTGTTCACAGCCATAATTCCTACTGCTGATTTCTAAAAGCAGTTGTGTGGCAAAATCTGTCAGTGAAAATCAACTTAAGAAAGAGTTTAATCTGTAGATACCTTCACTGCTTCTCCTGGTACATTTTAAGGTTTTTGCACCAATTACTCTGTGACAAAATCTGTTTGTTTAGGTACTTTTCACTTTGCTGAAATAAGAAGATAATTCCAATGTGCACACTCCTTTCAAAGTGCTGTCCTTTGAGAGGAGAGGACTTTGGCACTCCTACTTTTATAACAAAATATGTAGCAATGCAGTGGTAGACATAAAACACATGAAAGCACACTGTTTATTTCCTGTTTTTCTCACAGTTAACTCTTCTTGAAGAAGTAACACCTTCTTGAAAAAAATGTCCATGAAACACTGACCACAATTGTATTCCATCTTTTCCGCACACCCATCTTTTCTAGAATTCAGTATTCAGAATGTCATAACTTTCTTAAGCAAAATTAATTAAAAAAATGGAACAAATGATACTTCATTCATATTGATTAGTAAGTCAGTTACACTTGAAATTTGTCAACAAATTGTCCTCATTTTAAACACCACCTATCACTCCTGCTTATTTAAGCATGGCTTAACTCTAGCAGTTCCACTGAGACTTTCCTGTCTCACCACCTAGGTGAGGTACCCCCTATGTTTATCGAGTCTGAATGCTTGTGCAAAAAAATACAAATTCAGATGGGGATTCGCATAGTTCATGTGTGTATACGTATATGTGGAAAGTTGAGTTTAAGAAGGATTAGGGGAGAAAAAGTCTTAATAAAATGCATTTTGTTAATATACAGTTTTCCTATTGCTATAGATCTTTTTAAAAGGGTTTTCATAAGGTCTAATAGCTGAAGAAGTTATAAAGCCATTACAGCTTGTTCCAGAAACCAAATCTGGTCCCAGAACAATCCACAGTTCCCTCCCGGTTATAGCTTGGGGCACTCCTAGGTTTGCCATTCCTGTGTAGATATGTTATTGTGCAAAAACTACAGATTTTCTCTGCTATTTAAAAACATACGCAGCTTTTTGAGAAGAATACTCTCTGGTGGCATGCCACTGCTATCACTGTTCTCTCAGAATCTAGTTTAATCAATCATTTCTCTCAGTTTGCAAAGGTGGTTTAAGAGCTCTTAACCACCTCCACCTTTGGCTACTTATTCCCAGTGCTGAGCCCACTTAGTAGTGCTGAAGCAACAGTTTATCATTGGATGTTACAACACTGAAATAACCCTTTTATTAACTTGAAGAAAAGAAAAGGTTGTGGTTTTTTTCTGTGTTTGGTGTTGTTGTTTTGCTATTGTTTGTTTGTATTGTAGCTGGCACAGCTCCTCAAACAATTAAACAAACACAGCGAAGGAAGTGGTCAGTCACAGGTATAAGGCAGGAACACACTGACTGCACAAATCACTTAACTGGCTACCACCTGAAAAAGAGTTCCTGTAACTACATAATTTTGTGATGTGTTGGGGGAGTAGAAGAGTATTTTTATGAATAGAACTGCAGTGATTCATGTGTTTGGTGTTCTGGAATGTGTTGAGCATATGGTATCGGAGGCTTTATGTAAGTGACCTTGCAAGTTTGTATTTTTAAATGTATTATGGAACAACTAATGAATAGGTTCTGATTTTTCCCTCCTACTGGTGAAATCTTGAGTTTGTGATAAGTATACAGCTTGGTGCAGACCTGGAAGTACTTCCTACAAGATAAGCATCCCAATGAAATGAGGAGTTTTTGAGAAGTTTTCTCTTAGTGCATGCTACCTTGTGTTTTCTTTTTTCTTTTCTTTTTTTTTTTTTCCTCCTGTAAGGAGAAATGATGTGAGCAATGATGAGAACACAGAGAGATACTGTATACAAAGTCCTCTCATTTTCCATGAGCATAAATGAGCTGGAAATCATTTCCTGGTTCCTGTTCTTTGACAGAAATATAAGGCTGTGACCATCCTAGTGAACAACATGCTTCCAGGGATTGTTGCTGGCCCAGAAATTCCACCATCTCTGCTAGTGCACTGCTGGACTTTTCCATGGCAAGGTTTTGGCCTGGAGGGTTTGCTATCTCCCAGAAAATCCCACAATTTAAGATTTGACATGGACAAGGCAACATTCTGTAGTCTTATATGTGGTCACCCTGTTCAAGAGGCTAAGTGATATTGAGATTGTGGATGAGACTGCTTCACGCTTTTTGTCCTTGTCCATGTTTGTAACCATGTTTAATTTTCAAGCAATGAAGTAAGAGTAAAGAGCAAGATGCAATTGTGTTTCTTAGAACTCTTTCACCTTCTTTTCTGGACATGGTCAGTTACCTTTCCTGATATGAGGCAGTTTTGAATTTCCAGTGAGGGACTTCATAGAGAGACAGTTCCTTTGAGCAGGTCACAATTAACTGGTGGAATCAAACAAATAAACCCTGTCTCCTCTGAGGAAGGACGATAAAGTTGATGCTAGCCTTCCATGAATTCAGCATGGCTACAGACTGGACCTCCTCTATCCTGTTTTGTCCACTTCATTACCCTGTGGATGTAATGTTGTAGAACAGAAGTTGATTTGAACTTTGATAGCTTGTTGATTATTTAAGTAAAAACCTGACACCTACATACCAACACCTACTAAACCTTTCTTCTGAGTATTACAACTTTGAACAAAATACCTAATCTGTTGTGGCACAAAGCATTTTTCTTACAAAGCCCTCAAAAACCTAATGGAATATTGTAGGAAAATGCATTTGCCTATATTTAGCTACAATTCTTGTTTGTCATTCAATGATTGAAAGTTATGTTTAGCTGGCTTCTAGTAGTGCCCTAGAAGCATGATAACTATATATATATTTTTTTCTCTCTGCAGATATTTCTAAATATTGGATCAAATAGTGTCAACTTCTTTTAAAGGCATCATCTATGGCTTTTTGCAGTTCTGGGCTGCCTTTGACGACACCCTTGGTCTATAAGGCCTGAGGGCTCATCTGGATGCAGAAATTGATCAGAAAAGATGATCCAAAATAATTATTCCTCTGAGGTCTTCAGCAGGCTCTCATCCAAAATGATAATGAGCATGCTCCAGAATAATGTCTGTGCTTACAAAGCAGAGTAAGTACCCTGAAATTAAATAATTTATTTTCCAGATTAGACTGTCTATATAGTGGAGTCATCCTAGAACTTAGAAATAGTAAAAAGAAATATATGAACTATGTTAGTATTTCAATTAGCCATATAATTCTGATGTCAATAATTTTATTAACAGTTCTTGCATTCCTAATCCCATTTAGAATGTGTGCATTTTTTCAAGCACACATCTGTAGCACATCTACACATCTATGAAGCTAGATGATCTTGGCAGACATATTTGTACCTATTAAAATAGGGAATGTGAGTTCTGGTTTGTAAACTCACTAAAGGGGCAAGGACTTTTTAAAAAGAGTTTAAGTGAAGTGAACACATCCAATGTAGTGAACAGCTTTGCTTGCTTTAATGATAAATTGACTAAGGTCTTGTTTTGATGAATGCTTCTTTCAATGGCAGAGTGAGTTCAGTCCTCAAAAACCACCTTCTATTCTCCTATTGTATAGCTGCACAGTGAACAAGTCTGGGAAACCGATAAACCGGCAAAGAAATACCCATGCAAATATTTTTGAATCTGTATTAGTTTCTCATTCCACTTTGGGTCCGTTATTGTGCTCCACTGTTGTACTGATCAGCTGAAAGGTAGTGGATATGACAATAGGTGGGCTGACAATAACAATTTCTTTTCCTTTTATTTTCTTGGAACCTTTCATTGCTTTATCTAAAAGTCGAAAACCTTCCACTGGAAAAAGTGGTAACTAATAATTTCAAGAGCAAAAGTGAGTGTGAGGGGAGTTCTTATCTTGGCACCCAGCTGTTGTTATTCTATCCAAAGGCACTGTGTTGTGAAAGGGATGATATTCCTTCATCAGCTTCCCAAGGCTTTCAGTATCTATATTAATTAGCACTGTGTTTAAAATCTGCTAGCTGTTATTTTGCTTATTAGATACTATGCTGACTTGTCAGTATTTTAGCTTCTTTTCTTTTCCCAGTGGCCTCCAAGAGTTTGGTTCAGGTCTCTACAAGTACCATGGCCTGCTCAAAATAACATTATAACACCACAGTTCTAATTATTTGCATGCAAAATTAAAATGCAACAGAATAATTATGCCAAAAGTGTTCTCTTGTCTAGACAAAGCCTTTTAAAGATGGCAGGATGGGGGAAGGCTCCTGTATTTCTCTCCAGGAAATTCTGCACACCTACCATGCAGTACGATCACCCTGAGGCTATTGCCCCTGGGACGTGTCAGACCTGCTGAATGTCAGTAAATGTGTAATAAGACTATTAGGTTTTGGCAATGTCAGACTTAATGCTCACAAGCTACTGACTTTATACTACACAGGGTAGGGCCAACATGTCCTTACTGTGCTGGCTTTGCTGTACACCTGACCTGTGCATGAAAAGTGATCTGTGGCTAATACACTCTTTTCTGACCAGGACAAAAAATCTAGGTAGTAGAACAGAAACAGTCAAGAAATTTGTGATATACAATGTACCACCCTATAGTAATTTTAATCTTAGAAGAAACCTTTTAGATAGAATAGTAAATGTAGAAAGAATCTTGAAAATGTCTTCTCGAAGACATCCTGCTAATTAAAGAGGTGAAATTTAAGCAACTACAACCTTAGGAAATGTTTTGTGAATGTCAGTGCACATCTTTGTGCATTTGCCAGATTTCTGAATATATAGCTTTTACATTGCCAGGGATATGAATGTGAAAATGTCTAATAAGTAAGCCTCAAGCCAAGCAGAAACAAGACAGCCAAAAAAATCTGGCTAACCCAAGCCACTTTTTGATATTTCTCTTGAGAAGGCATCTACAAAATCACTAAATTTTAGGACCAAGGCTTTTTACTGTTCCTAAAGTGTTAGCATGAAGAGCACAGTAAAAAAACAGGGCCAATAAATTGCTATGAAAAATCATTACCGAGCAGACACAGAAGCCAAATTAAAAATAGGACTGCCACCACTTTAATAGGACTCATATTTTTTAAAGTGCCTTCAGGGCTGTGCTTCTCTTATTTTTGCCCTCAGAACAAATCCTAGTTCTGCACGCAGTTATCTCCAGATAAGTGCACACAAACACTTACAGGCAGCTTTATTTTAACATGTACATGTGCTCTGAATGGCAGAAATTATACATGCCATATCTTGTGAAATTTATTCTGTCCAAAAGCTTAAGCAGTCTTGACAGGAATGTGAATACCGGCTGTGCAGTCAGTTCCATGACAGAGTATGAGATACCATGAACTGGGTCAAATGATGGGTGGCAAGGGTCCAGGGCACTGGAGTCGTGTGTCTGATATGCGTGTGCACGTGATTATGTGATGGGGTCATCTCAGGGCATGGCAGGTCACATGCCAGGAGGGCAAGAGAGGAGGGAAGGTTGTCCAGCTTGTCTGTAAGATCCCCTGTGGAGGCAGGATGATGACAGGGTAACTGAGTAATTGGTTTCTTTCCAGCTGATGGATGCCAAACACCGTCTGTAGCTGGAGTAAGCAAGGCACTGCTCTGTAAACATCTGATGTTGCCTTGTTCAGGCAAGAGAGCATCCATGTACAACAAAGGCCAGATATTTCCTGACCATAAATCATACACGCAAACTCAGTTCCTGTTGTGTACTCTAGCAGCGACTTTTTCAAGGGAAAAGACAACCAGCAGGCCTTGTGGGTCTTTGTGAGCATGGATTTTGTGATGGATTTAGCTGCCCTAGTATGACCTGAAGTGAGGAAGGTGTTTTGATTACCTAATAGAGAGGGGTTGATTCTGAAGGGACTTTCACGTTGTCTTCCTCTTATGAAGAAAAGATGTTAGTAAGAGTTATTTAGAGAGAAAGAGTGAGATTTTATTTGGGAAGACAGGACAGATACTGGAGCTGGATTACAAGAGTACTTTTTTACCTTGTTTATTAATGGTGATCTGATGTCTTTCTTACAGTAAGAAGTAAGTCTTACTGCTGATTCCAAATACTGT
The DNA here is from genome assembly GCF_059628265.1 of Tinamus guttatus. Taxonomy (NCBI): domain Eukaryota; kingdom Metazoa; phylum Chordata; class Aves; order Tinamiformes; family Tinamidae; genus Tinamus; species Tinamus guttatus. The sequence goes on along the minus strand of NW_028288581.1, from coordinate 1,397,408 downwards.
GTCACTCAGTATGACTGTGTCTCAAAACTCTACCCAACAGCAAGATACAACATATTGTTATGACAGGAGTCACAAGATAGCACTACCAGGTGTCAGGCTAGACCTAAGACAGGACATACAGACTAGAACCCCCAAAAGGTGGAAAGTAAATGCCCATAACTTCCAAGTTCCCTGATGGCTACAGCTCTATGCATTCCCTGATCAGTCTCTGTGATCTTGCATGTGTGACTGAGATCTAGCCGCTCTGTTTCATTGTACATAATCACTGCAGGGTTCCTGATCTGTTAGGTGTTATCAGAGCACAGTGTGCTTTCACTGCTGTCATGATAGAAAAGATGAGACAAACTTCATTGCCTGAGAAAAGAAATCTTTGCAAGTGTCTGCACTGTTTGATGAGGGAACGTATGTTCAACCACATTTCAGGTGGACAAACGGACTACACCCTGTTTTTCTGAATATATATCCCACTGATATATGTAGTTTCTGGTAGTTATATAAGCAGTATTATACCACTGCCAGAGTGGCCCAAGGTTCAGGGCAGCTGAGTTCAAGCGCTTATTCGTTTTCCCTGCCATTGATCTTCTTCCTTTCACAGGTCATTGGGGACCAGGGACCATGGAGACGAACTAAAGGGACAGTCTAGAGATGATATCACATGGTGTCACTTATGCTTTTTCTCACAGCTGTTGTGGCATCTTGGCTTGTTCTTCTGTTTACCTCACAACCAAGAGCAGTCTCACCT